>NW_022995748.1:1436361-2036361 GCF_900245975.1 Drosophila guanche
ACATACAACCGTTATTCGCACAAATACAATATACCAATATACAATATACGTCTATAAAAAATATTAGCTGCACGAGCAGAAAGACGAAAAGACTAATGATTGGTTCGCGAAAGAACATATTCTGCTGCTAAATTTTTAATCATTTTTATTATGAAATGTAAACAATTTTTTGCAGCTGCAAATAGTAGGCTCATGCGGTTTTGTAAATTCGGTGCATAGTACCTGGGCTAACCGGTGTTTCACATCTTTCAAAAAATGTCCACCGCTACGCCGGCATGTGCTCAGTGTGCAGAGATTATTACCCACAATATGTATGTAGATAATTGAATGATTTGATTCTTTTTCATGAATATAAGCAAGGAACGCTTAGGGACGCTCTCACAGCATAATCACTACTTTTATACCCGGTACTCAGTTACATGCGTGCTCTGTGTACAGTTTACAGTTGGTACTCATTTCCGATGTTTCTAATTAGAGCTAGTTTCCATGCTATTTTGACTATCGTGATAATAATATTGAATATACTTTCACGTGTATGTTGCAGGCTCTAATAATTGTACGGTATCTCTAATAGTTTGGCGCCATTTCTTCGATACAAGGAAAAATTGTGAAATCATTTGAAGATGTTGAAGAATAAAACTTTGAAAACGGCGAAATTGTTTGTTGTCAAGCGAGGTAGGCAAAGAAACAAAGTTTAAGAAATAGTTTATTCTCTTCATGGTTTTTTTTTTAGATGGAAGACAAGAAGAGGTACATTTTGATAAAATTACCTCACGCATTCAGAAGCTGTGTTATAATTTAAATATGGATTTTGTTGACCCTGTAAGTTGAATTAAATTTCTTTTTGGCTTGTTTGCATTTATACGAACATTTATACTAGTAGTACATGTTTTGAACATACAGATATACAAGTGTACATACTTAGATATGTGCATGTGTGTGCACTTGTTGATCTTTAAGAATGAAAATACAGTAAATAGTTGTTAATGTACATATATGTTCCTACATATTTATTTTATTAGTTATTTGATAATACTTTATCAACATGTACATATGTACATGTACATGTATGTATGTACATACATTGTGGAAAGTAAATTTATCGTTTGGGTTAAATATGTATGTATGTACATAAGGTAATAAGAAGGATGTACATATGCAATGAGCTTTAATTAAACTGTTCTTTTTCAGGTATCCATTACACTTCAAGTAATAAATGGTTTGTACTGTGGTGTCACTACACAAGAACTAGACAATTTGGCTGCAGAAATTTCCGCTGGCTTAACTTGCAATCATGCCGACTATGCCATTTTAGCTGCTCGGATTGCAGTTTCTAATCTGCATAAGGAAACAAAAAAAGTTTTTTCTGGTATGTAATCTGCCTAAGTAATATTAATTTATATAAACATTGTTGATCAGATGTTGGCTTTGAAAGCCAGTTTTGTTTATTAATTAGTATTTTATTATTTATTTGTATTTATTAGTTTTAATAATCCGATGCATTATATTTGTCAGATGTCTTCGAAGATCTCTTCAAAAATGTCAACAACGAAACAAACTCTGCTTCCCCAATGGTATCGGAATTTCATTACAATGTTGTCAAACAAAATGCTGATCGGTTGAACTCTGCCATTATCTATGACCGAGATTTTGGCTATAACTATTTTGGATTTAAAACGCTCGAGCGTTCCTATTTACTTAAAATAAATGGGAAAATTGCAGAACGTCCACAGCACATGCTAATGCGCGTCGCACTTGGTATTCATGGAGACGACATTGATGCAGCAGTGGAAACTTATAACCTACTGTCGGAACGATATTTTACGCATGCTTCGCCAACCCTTTTTGCAGCTGCTACAAATCGACCTCAACTATCCTCTTGTTTTCTTTTGACAATGAATTCGGATTCAATTGAAGGTATTTTTAAATCAGTTGAACAATGTGCGCTGATATCAAAGTCAGCGGGTGGAATTGGACTTAATGTTCATTGCATTCGTGCCAAAGGCACTTCGATATGTGGAACGAACGGTACTTCAAATGGATTAGTTCCAATGCTAAGAGTTTTTAATAATGTGGCACGCTATGTTGATCAGGGAGGCGGAAAAAGGCCTGGTGCCTTTGCTATTTATTTAGAGCCCTGGCACTCAGATGTTTGTGAATTCTTAGACCTAAAAAAAAACACAGGAAAGGAAGAAAACCGAGCAAGGGATCTTTTCTATGCTTTATGGATTCCCGATCTTTTCATGAAACGTGTTGAAGCAAATGAAGACTGGTCTTTGATGTGTCCACACAAATGTCCTGGACTTCAAGATGTTTGGGGAGAACAATTTGAAGAGCTTTATGTGAAATATGAGCAAGAGGGACGTGCGAATCGAACAGTGAAAGCTCAGTCGCTATGGTTTGCCATTATAGAATCGCAAGTTGAAACAGGTAACCCATACATGCTTTTTAAAGACTCTTGTAATAGAAAGAGCAATCAACAAAATGTTGGCACCATTAAATGCAGCAATTTATGTACAGAAATTGTTGAATACTCTTCACCCGATGAGATCGCTGTTTGCAATCTAGCTTCAATAGCACTCAACATGTTTGTAACACCTGAGAAAACATATGATTTCAGAAAGCTGAAAGAGGTAACCAAAACTGTTGCCAAAAATCTTAACAAAATAATTGATATTAACTATTACCCCCTGCCAGAAGCTAAGAAATCCAATTTTAGGCATCGTCCAATTGGAATAGGCGTTCAAGGTTTCGCAGACGCTTTAATCTTAATGCGCTTGCCGTATGAAAGTGAAGGAGCTAGTCTTTTAAATCAACAAATATTTGAAACTATTTATTATGGGGCTTTAGAAGCTAGCTGTGAACTTTCTAAAGCATTTGGTCCATATGAAACCTACGAAGGAAGTCCTGTGAGCAAAGGCATCCTACAATATGATATGTGGAATAAAACTCCAACGAACCTATGGGATTGGCAAAAACTGAAGGAGGAAATTAAACAACACGGAGTTAGGAATTCGTTGTTAGTAGCTCCCATGCCAACAGCATCTACTGCACAAATTATGGGTAACAACGAATCATTCGAACCATATACAACTAATATATATACGAGACGCGTATTATCTGGCGAATTCCAAGTGGTCAATCATCATTTATTGAGGGATTTAACAGAATTGGACCTTTGGGATGATGAGATGAAAAATAAAATCATTTCAAGCAGGGGATCCATTCAAAGTATTGAAACTATTCCCCAAAAGGTTCGCGATCTTTATAAAACTGTATGGGAAATCTCAGTAAAATCTACAATCCAAATGGCGGCTGATAGAGGTGCATTTATTGATCAAAGTCAGTCGTTTAATATTCATGTTGCAGAGCCTAACTATGGCAAATTGACATCCATACATTTTTTCTCGTGGAAAGCTGGACTAAAAACAGGAATGTATTATTTACGCACAAAACCCGCGGCTAACGCCATACAATTTACAGTCGACAAAAAACAAAGTGCATTCACGTTGAAAGGTCAAAATGGGCATGATAGCATATTAACTTCACCTGATGAAAATATCAATAACACTCAGCATGATGAATCAGATCGAGAACGTAGAATGGCTGAAATGGTTTGCTCCCTCGAAAATAAGGATAATTGTCTATCGTGCGGATCTTAAATGCATGTAAATGTCTATGTACTTAATTATAAATAAAATATATCCCGTCATGTATCAACACACAAAATAAAATAACGTATTCAGAAGCAAACAAAAATATTTCCACCTTTAACCAATATTAAATTAATAGTTTTAATAAATAAATATTATGAAGAACACTGCTGATATGTGTTTTTTTCTGGATTATGACAACGAGTAAGGCCAAACACAATATAACATATAGTAAGATCAGTAACGCCAAGTGATTGGCACTCAAAATTTTCTGCTTGGTTTTAGAGCGAGATACAGGCTCTCTCAAAATGTGGTTGGAAAGCCAGAGATAGCGCTCTAATGCCACCCGCTCTCTCATATGCGTTAAGTGGCATTCGATCTTTATAAGACCCCTTTAGAAGACGATTGTATACCCACTATTTCAGTTATTGATATACGGTTTTTGATATATCGTATATTCAGTTGTCAGAAAACACATTTGGTGATTTTTATATTTTGTTGACTATATTAATTTTTTGTATTTTTTATTTGAAAGATTGTTAATATGCCTATTTATCAGTAGATACATATGTAATCTGTAACATATATTATACTTATATTGTTGAATTAATTAAATTAAATGAATTGAATTGAATTATTAAATTAAGTCGATTATGTAAAACCACTAAGGTCCGTGCGCATTTGTGTTGTTCATATAAGACAAATATTTGTGGTTTACTGTTGTTAATTCAGTTGAATGATTTGAATGGTTTTTCGGGTTTGTTAATATAACAGGCAAAGTAAACATTTTCTTTAAAGTTGATATATTTTTGATACTTTTTTGTATATTACTATAGTTCTTAAAGTTATTCAACGAACGACCCAAATCAACATCCTGCCATTCCTGAACATTTGCCTTCCGAGGCGATGATGGATATACCATGTGCTGTAAAACAAACAATATTCATTTATTATCAATCGGAGCCGAGAGTTTATTCAGGATAGTCGACATAAATACACCCTTCAAATTGTAGTCTAGTATATCTCAAATACTTACCGAAACAAGAGCTCTTTCTGTGAATGCGACACTATTTCTGATAATGTCATCAGAATGATGGTGATAATAAAATTGTGGATTTTGTGTCTCCGTGTATCTAGTAGTGCTGCTTATGACGTCAACGCCATAATGGTCAGAATTGGTAACATTATCGTATCCGTTGCTATTACTAAAAATATCCACAATACTTATTGTATGAAATTCGCTGGGGTAAATATAAAACGTCATAATCAAGCCGCTGTATATTATTAAATGAAATAAAATACATGTCCAAATGAGTTTTATCTGAAAATAGAAACAGTGAGTACCTTACTTAAACCAAAATCAATTATTAATGCAACCTTTTTCTTTCGTCCGTATTTCGAAAATGTTGTAAATGGCACAAGTGAAATTGTTAAAAATCCACCACACGCCACTCCGGCCAAAAGTCCAACAAAATTAAGCTGATAGGGAAGTGTTCCAATTCCGATCAATACACTACACAAGAGTAACAATTTAAATAAAGCAATATGAGGCTTGTGAAGACATTTCCAGTGCATCCATATTAAAAGAGCAATAAGTGAAGACACCACACCACAGAGGGAGGCTGATGGTCCAACCTGTAAAAATTAATAAAATGATTTTTTAATTTAGCAGATGAAACATTACAAAATCTCTCTTGTAAGAACTGAATTTGTGCTTCCTAATTATTAGATATTTAAATACTATATTATATATTATATATAAGTATTGTAGGATATTCACCTCTGGGCGATGCGGTACAATTATAGCGCTAGTCAGATTTCCAGCAAAGCCGGATACTATGTAGACAACAGCAGTTCGGAGAGTACCAATTAATTTTTCTAAATCAGCAAGAAACAAATGCTGAAATATTAGCGTAATTGCCAAGTGTAAAATGCCGGCATGCATGCACAGCGATGTTAACAGTCTATAGAGCTGATCTGGTGTTTCCACAGATATAAATGGTAACATGCCACAAACATTGTTTAGGCAGGAAATCTAAAAAAAAAATTTTACAATTACTGGTCGTTGACCACTTTAAGTCTCTTAAATCTTACCTGTGAGCAGAGAGAGGCTTCCTCATGAAAATATCCATTTATAAAATCACAATATTCCCGCGTCGTTATTCGGCATTCTCCATACAGCCCAGTGCAACAGGGATGACCAATCACTTCACAGACCATATGCTCAGAAGTATGGTCTTTATAGCGATAGCGCTGAGTGAATGAATTCGTTTTACGACAAATGGGCCACTTGGTGATGTCGTCGGGCCACTCATATGGTGCTATTGACGCTGGTGCATCACAAAATTTTGGATCTAGCCCACAAACTGATCCAGAAATTCGACCTCCAGGTCCAGATTCGCCGGGAGACCATTTTTTCCATGTAGAAATAGATTTCTGTGTAATGAAATTTAAAATATATAAGAAGTAGTAATTGAAAATCCAAACCGATTGATCTTAAGGGGAAAAGCTCAAGGGGAAAAAAACCAGGAGGAACGTGGTGATACTGGCTGGAACGCGGAATAACTTACATGTATGTATATCCGGTACTCACAGCGTTCCTCCACGTTTTTTGTTGTTATTTGTTAATTTTTTCATATATTTACTTACCGTAGGATAGAGGCCTCGTATACTACAATCCGCTTGAGAACTTTGAACGCATCCAGAGTCATCATTCCGAATACAGCAGGCTGTTTCCCTTTCGTGACGTCTTGTCTTAATAACCACGTCCATGATCTTAGTGTCCCGACGCATGCAAGCAGCAAACTTTGCACCAATGTGAACCAAGTCAATATTCCGTGGTCCAATCCACATATTTCGTTGCTCTATATGTTGAACCGTCTGCAGACTCAGACTGGTCACAAGTACCTGTCCAGTTTTTTGTTCAGAGCCAATTCCAATCGGAGCAATACCATAACATATTATCGATAGAACTAAAACAACAAATTGTACGGTATTTATCCAGTATGTAAATATAGGCCGATGATCCGTTCGATCGTCCAAATCATTGACTGAAAAGTATTTAATGCACCGTAAAGGAGGTCGCCTTGAATTTTCCAAGACGCCATCCAACAGCTGAGCTGTTATACGTGTTCCACGTTGGCATGCAGATGTTGTAGATTGTGATGTTCGCATTGATGGTTGTATTTGGCTAGGTATTGAGTTACACAATTGTATGTGACCCGCGCTCACTTGATGTAAACTTTGATCGGCAGTTAAATTAATATCACCACTTGTGCATGCATTGGTAATGAGAGCGGATGTTCGCCATCCGTTCTGGTGTCTTTCTGTCATATAAACACTTACTCCAACTCCTATATTGGGGACATTGGCTCCCAGTGTAGAGACACGTGGCTTGATAGCTTGTCTGCCAATATCAGATGTGTCATCATTTACCGATGCAGAAGATACTTCGCACGGACTATCAAAAAAGAGTTCATCCACAATTATCATTTCTAAAGCATCTGTCATGCTATTGGTTATTTCTATGTCAATCGGTTGATCATTGTGAATTGGATCAAAGCTAGAACTGCTTTGCACATGCAATGGTGCAAAGCTACGTGACCATTGATATTGATGTTTTACTCTGTGTCTGCAGTTTGTATGCCGCTTATAAAAAAAATGAAGCAAATAATTAACCAATGCAATAAACATGTGACCAACTGACGCCTTACGCTCTACAAATTCACCGTCACAAAAATCTCTATTACTATAGAATTTGGATCGTCTGTTATCTGAAGAAAATGTCATATTCATAGCATTCGCATCTTGCACTGGTAATATGTCGGGACGATCTTGTGCGTAATTATTACTTGCGTTGGCACAATTACGATTCAATTCCGAACTATTTTGCTTATCAACTTCAACATTAACACCATTTATAATCGACTGTTGGACACGATATTCTAGTGCGCTGTCGAATAATCCAAATCGACGAATAGCCAGTCGACGATGTCGACCATGCCACAGAGCACAATCTTCGGCCTCTGTGCTTGGCTCAACTCCAAAAAATTGCGAAGTTGTACGCTTTAAATAAATTACAACTCGCTTTTTGCAAGAGTAATGATGGGTTTGTGGCTGCGGTAGAATTTGCAACGATTGGTGTTGATGTGTCTGTGTGTGATGAGTGAGCTGTAAGCGTGGATTGCTTATAAGGTGGCTAAACGTAGCCGCAGTACCTGGTCCGTACAACTGATGATGACTGGACCCGTGCTTGAGTGCAATATTTCGACTATCCTGGAGCTTCGTTTGCACGGATACAATACTTGATTCGGTATTTGCAAGTTGATCGCTTAAACTGGATATTACTGGCGCAGTAATAGGAACAGACAAAGATATCGGTACAGGACTAATAGGTCCAGTCGTTTGTGTTGTCTGATGCACACCAGTGGTTCGTCGTGCTGTATTGCAATGCAAACATGTGCCAGCTGGGCTGTCTGCCTCTATTTGGGTTATTGTGGTACCCGGTGCTATAACAATTAACGAATCATTTTCCTCTGATCTTCGGCTGTTCATGTGTGAGTTGTCAGTACTGTGAGTTATTGTTTGCTCCGTAGTAGCTGTCATAATTGGCGAGCAGTGGCTTCCTGCTGAAAAAGCCATGGAAATACTTGTGGATGGTGCGGGCAATGTCGAGGCACAAGATGTTGAGCAAGATACACTTGCGACATATGTTTGTGATGGTTTGGTCAAACTTCCATGCATAGATTCGACATTTCCATTATGGCAGCATTTTGAACGATAATTGTATGGCATGTTGCAGTACTGAGACTGCACTGATGATGCAGGTGGGGTCATAATTCCAGAAGATGCCTGTAATGCAAGGCCTGCATAAAGATCAATAGCGGGCGGTGGAGTTGGAACATATCGCTTGACTGGTGTATGTACTGCAGATCCCAGATAAGCATTATAATTTTCACATTGATTCATCGGTAGCGTTACATTGGATGGTAACAATAATCGAGTTGAGGAAACTGATGGCACTGTTGATGGACTTTTTGCTGCTTCTAATATTTTAGTTTGTTGAACTGGCTTCGCGTCTCTGTAACGCTCCAAACGATATCTTGAGTTTGGGGATATGCCACGTTGATGGTAGTTTGTTGATCCGCCTAGACCATGCTTCGGCACTAGGGCATGGTTATCTGACTTTGATATTGTTCCATTACATGTATGAGTTTTTAACTGGTTAACACTACCCTCAAAACCATCACTATTAGGTGCCGGAGATGGAGGTGCTCCGGTATTGGCATCGTCGATCTTTTCCAGCGGAGATAGCTTTAACTTTCCAGCGTTGGGCTGGAACATATCACTCGACTGTGCATTTAAGCGTGCAGATTGCAAGCTGCAGTACATCACATCACATTCATTAGATTCGAAAGTCAGTGAGAATTGATTTTGAGAATGAACAGACTTTCTTTGATTGACGCTGACGCTATTACCGTTTGCACGCATTATGAAATGAGCATTGTCTGGACACTTTTTTCCAGTTCTACAATTATTGCCTGACTGTTTTTCTCCACTTGATGTCATAATAACTGTGATGGTTTTCTCATCTGAAAAGGTAAATTTAAGAGAGTATATTAAAAGCTGCGTAAGGTTAGGTTCCATGTTACCTAGTAAAATTCTGTGAACTTTGCATGTGTTCCTATTATATTTATATTTGTATTTATTTGCAGACAACTATTACCACTTTTTCATATTTTTAACATACAACAATAAGATACGATCTTATTGGTTATTTTTATTCGAAAATGTATTTAAGCCTCTGTCGCACAGGTGAAAAATGTCTAAGGGTAAAACCAGTTAAACTTATACAGGTTAGCTGAGCTTGTACCACGTAGCTCGAATTTTTAAAATAGTTTAATATATTAAAAAGACTTTTCGGAATAACTTTTCTCAAGAAATATCTTTCTTAAGGGTTATAATAGAACAAATGAAGTTTTGAGTTTTAGAATAGGGATTAACATCAAAGTGTATGTGATTATAGGTCAATGTGATGATTTTTCGACAGAATTATATTGAAATTTGTTTTTATTACCATTTAATTTGTTGGTCTTTGTGGAACTCATCAAACAAATGCCGATTTGTAACACTTTAAAACAGGACATAGCCACAGTTACAATCAGTGTTTATACTTATTAATTATATATGTATGTATGTGTGTAAATATGTACATATATATGTACAAAGGGAAAACATATTCTAAGAAATAGTTAGTTAGAATAAATTTACATTCCTTAAAGTTATGTACATACCTCATATACTTAGGTTAAACACAAGGAGCTGTTCTTGTATTCGCACAGAAATATTTGTGTTTCCTTTAACTCAAGAAATTTTTAATCGATTTTCCATTGTATTTTTTAGCCATAAAGAGGAATGTAACAAAACTTGCACAAAATTTATTAGATCTTTGTTCTTTAATATGTAAAATATGAGTATACTTTCATAAATTAATGAAATTATTTAGTAGATTTATTTTCCTAATATATTTTTCACAATCCTCGGTCCCATAAACGCTTTCAAATGTCGTACACCCAATTGCTTGAAAAACAGTTTGTATACTTACATACATATTTAGTCGTACATACACATGTATGTTTGTATGTGTGTGCAAAGGCAATACATGTTGAATGCGCATGTCCAATTTCGAGGCGACAAAAATACTGATTAACTTGATTTCGAATTTTAAATATATATTTATATGTGTAAAACATAGTAACATACATAGTTTTATATAATATTTTGATTAATGTTGAATTAACAAATATATATTTGCAATGTTTCTATTTTTATACCCGGTATTCGAAGAGTGCCAATTAGCCGTGTCCATGACTAGCCCAAGTCCACTTGGCTCTACAAGGAGGAACGTTGTGAGACATCGAATGAGTGCGACTTTTTTGAAACAGTCCTACCTTGGAACGGATTGGAAGTACTTGGCGCATTGCGCGGAGCGGATGTGCGTGCTCGGGAGCGTACCTGAGTCTGGATGTCATAAAGACCGTCCTTGGTCGCCTCGAGTGAAAGGTATGTATCTCACACATTGGAAATTATCCATGTCGCGCCAAAACGTCCCGCCAGGACCAGCACGCCATCTACGATGCAGCTTTAGATTTAGGGTCGTGGGGCACTGGTGGACGGGTCTATAAAGTTGTTTTAAGAGTGCTTCCGAGTCCTTTGGGATGGGAGACAGGCTGAACAAGGTGCTTAGTTTAAAACCTGTCTCGGAGGGCGTTCCATGCCCCCTCTAACCCTTCGTTTGTAAGTGCTGCCTGGTCCACTATATCATTGGCTTCAACGTTCGTCCTCGCGCTAAGGTTCCACCGGCGATAACGTCTGGTTAGCAATGAAAACGGCATGTCCCAGAAGGTGGGCCACTGCTGACAGTTCCCCTTTAAAACCAGCTAGGAACGGCTAGCTGCCCTGTCGTAGTGACAGGTTCCTTGTCTCAGCGTGACATTCTGGATCTGCTGCCGCCAGGACTGTGGCATATATTCTGGTCCAGTTTCCAACTTCCGCAGCATGTGGGGTTTGTCACCCCCTCTAATGAATTTGATCTACATATCGGTAGTACGACCAATTCTGAACCCTATTCGGAGTCGACCCTCTGTACATACGCGCTGGTCTGATTTCAGGAAATTCAGCACAGCACAGCGCCTCTTCGGTCTATTTGAAGAACGCCCATTTGCCACGTTTAGATTCCCCGAAAATGTCCAAATCATTGACATCTTAATACGAAATGGTCTTAATAAATAAACAAACTATATTATAAATACTTTCTACTGTATTAATTCTTTTTTAAGCAAAATATTTCTTTACAATAATATAAACAATGCTCTTGCTGCCGTAAGTTATTTTCAGGAAGATCTGCTCAGGGTAAGAACACCGTGGGATCTAACATACGTATTATAACTTATCTCTTTTTGACTTTGAATCTTCGTCTCCATTGCCTGCTGATCTTTTCCTAGTTAAACGATTTATTTTTCCCCTGAAAAAGAAAATCAGATAATCAATTAAACTAGTTATTGAATACCGTAATTAACATATGTATGTGTGTGTATCTAAGTATATGCATTTGGAATTATGCTAACGTTCATTAAGAAAGAATAGTGACCGAGGAGGAGCCCATGGGCTTTGGTACTTAAGTTTTATCAAGTCATTGCATTTTTGCGAATTTAATTTACGAAGGGCGAAAATGAAAAATAATAATTATAAAAATACAATTATGTTCTTACCCGGTGGAGCCGACATCGATTTTAGGTTTATCACTACTAATATGCAATCCCTCGTTGTCTCTGTATGGAGTAATAGTTCCTTGCATGGAAACATTCTGGCTTACTTTATTTTGAAGATTTGAAGCTTTGAATGAGTTAACATCCTTTTCCAGTGGTGAGGGAATAGATACTTCTAAAGTCGACTTTGCTGAATGTTGTATAGTTTTGCTTAACGTTCCAATTTTAGGTTGTTCATGAAGTACAACATTGGAGCGTTCATTGCGTGTAATACTTAAAGCGGCATCAGAAATACTCTTAGAAATTTCATATGGTTGCTTGGCGTTTCGAATAGTAGGCGAAAGGGTTGCTGGGGGTACGATTTGCTTGTCCCCATTGTTGTTCAAATAGTCCCTACTTGTTCCTGAAGTCAACCCCTTGCGAGTTATATTTTCTAAAGAAGAATTTTGATTAACAATAGGGTTTGCAGTGCCTTTATAAACATCGGAAAATGGCTGAACTTTTTTTTTTCGTTGATTACTGATTTTTGAAGAGTTAATGTTAAAGGGTACAGGATCTTTAATCGCTAATGTTGCCGACTTTGGTCTTTCTTCTGCTGAGACCTTCGTAAGATCAACTGTATTTATATTTTTAGCAACAATTGAATCATTCGCAGCACTTAAGCTCTTAGTATAATGAGAATCGAATATATTTAAATGTTCCTTTCTAGAAATTGCTTTATCTCCTACATTTGCCATATTTGTTTTATTACTTGAAGGATCATAGCCCTGATTTGAAAAATTTAGGAGCCCAGAGAAAGGATTTTCAAGAAACTGTTTGTATTGTTCAAGCGTCGACTGTACTTTGAGTGCATCCTGGGTTGGTAGCTCAACATTTTTAGCATGTCTATGAAATAAATCATTTGGAGTTATAGAACTAGAACTGTTCGAAACACCGGCTGCACCCGCAGAAAGAAAATTATGATTTCCTGAATTGATTGCACTATAAGGTGATGAGACATAGTTATTATCACTTAAATATCGTAACGATGAAAGCTTTTGGTAGTAGTTTAAGCTGTCCAAGTAATTTTGATTCATATTATAATTTAGTTGAGGCATAAATGAAGCTGACTGAATGCTGTAGTTTAATAAATTTTGCATCTGAAAAACAGAAATTATGAAACAATTATAAAATGCTTTCTTTTTACGAGAGCCGAAAAAATACTAAAATCGAAGAAAGTTTGTCTCACAACATTCCTCCTAGTTGTTTTTTAATTTCTACTTACATCCAGACTTGGAATTGGAGCTAAGTACGAGTTCAGTCTCGAGTTCGGAGCACTGATTTGACCTCTGAAAAAAAAGTGTTTGTAGTTCTTATTTTTTTCTAATAAGACAATTCTTACTTTTCAGCATTTAATCCTTCTTGTTGTTCTATTGGATACAAATTTAAATTAATAAATGCATTTAATATCATTTGATTTGACTTATTACCCAGGTTAACTTCCAATTCCCTTTCGTAAGTGTCCCAAGCATCCGCCTTTTCTTGTTCACTCAGCTCTTGCTCGACTTTATTTTCTAAGAGACTATCATGTTCATGGTATTTATAAACAAGCTCCGACTGTCTCAACAAGTGAGCTAGTATGGTATCCTTAGGAAGCACAGGCATGGTTCTTTCACTTTTTTTTGGTTTCGTCAACCTATGAAGTAAAAAGTATGATAAATGGAAGTTAATATACAAAAATAAAAACTCTCACTCCATAAACGAATTTTCCGAGCTCATGAAATATACACTTTACTTACGTATAAAGTTCTGCTAATTCTTCCATGTTATAATGCCTATCTATTTGTTGTTCATCTACTACTCGAAAACTCATAGCTTGTTTTGTAACAGATCGAGAGTAAACTTTTTCTTCCATAGTGCCCTGTAAGTATTAAAAAGGATTGAATTATTGAAGAGATTGAATTATATGGCTTATTTTACAATACCATTGCAATCAGACGATATATATAGCAATTTTTTTTTTGTCCCAGGCGAAATACTCGAAATATATTTTGTTGATCATTGGATGGATTCCACGAGGTGTCTAAAATGATTACTCTATTCGCACCAATTAGATTAATTCCTTGGCCACCAGCCCTGGCAGATATTAAAAACACGCGTGCACGTCTGTTGGCTTCGCTGTTGAATCGTTTTATCATTTCATGTCGTATGTTTTTTGGTGTTTTACCATCCAGTCTGTAATAGTCTTGCCCACTGATCCATTTTCCTGCGGGTTTTTGGCTTGATGGTACATCTGTAATTGGAAAAGTTTGTTAGAATCTTCATATTATTCGCATACTTCGGTAAAATGTTTCTAACATATTTTTTAACTTTTCGAGTAGCTGGTTTAGAAAACCTAAGCTTTTAAAATGATGACTAGCGTAAATATTTGTACTCGTAAAATTATTTGAGCTTACGGGCAAGATAAAACAGTTCGGGATCAGACTCTGTAATTCGTTTGAAAAAGTATTCCACAACGTTGAGTACTGCCACAAAGGCTGAAAAAATTAAACTGCAATGAGAAATATATAAATTAGTATTTCATTAGAAAGCATATCTTTTTGCACGTTCTAAGAGTGTCAAAATTGGTTAGAACGGGCAAAACCAGAATGACGATATTATGACCGTCTGTGTTTCTTTGCAAACTAGTCTCCCAGTTTTTAATTATCTCAACAAACTCTTTCTAATCTATTTCAGTTTGCAACAACTTACCATTTTTCTCCCTTTTCTTCACACATTCGAAGAATGGAAAACATAATCCGGAGCTTATTACTTGGAATTATAGATTCCAAATCTGCCTTTGTCAGATACCTACGCCACCAGTCATTAGTTACAGACATAACACCAGTTTGACTGTCATAAATATCATCTGGTTGATCTTCTTCGGAGTTTGGGCAATTGATTTTCTTTAATTCTTTTTTGTTTCTTTGCTAAAAATATATATACGGTTAATGGGTAAACGGTTAAAAAATGGTTATAATTAACAATAAGATGTTACGTACGTTTGTGGCATTTTTCCATGCGTCTTCTAATACCTTAGGGTGTGTCCATATCTAAGGAAGGAAAATATTATTATATATGATAAAAAATATTAAATATTACCTTTCTTAAAACAGTATAATCTGTTATCAGACTTTTGCCTCGACAGTCGCCACGATTTCCTATTGCTTCCAATATATGTTCATAAAGTATGTTCTATAAAGAAATTCGTTTTTTCTTGGATAATCCTTTGTATAACTTTGTCTTTTAAGGCTAAAATTCATCTAAGGAAAATGCATTAGATTCTCCCAGATTCGATGTGTATTTTAAAGCCGAGAATAAAACAACTTAGTGCAACGTTTGATGAAGCATGTCAATCATGAATTCATTAGTGGAACCTTCGCTTTCTGAATAAATTAAACAGGATGAACCATTTACGTACCTGAACAGACGTCATCGGAATAAATAAAACATACTCGAATTTTTGTGGCAAAAAAGTTTTAAGCAACTCTGCCTCTTTTCTCTGAAATTAAAAGGGAATTATTTTATAATAAGGATTCGAAAATTAGGATAAATGTTTATTTACAGTTAAAATAAATGGCCCAGTATTGAAAACTGAATATTATTATTAGTTACCTGAACAAATTTGGATAGCTTTTTATGTAAAACGTAGGATCGCTGCTTCATTATTGTAATATCCTTTTTACTGGAATCTTTATGTTGGCCGTTCTTTATTGGATTTGCATATAAATTTGCGAACTCCCTTTCAGTGCCCAGGTATAACGGTTTTATAAAGTTTACCATGCTATAATCTATAAATATATTTATTTGTTGAAATGAAGGCAGTGTGCAGAGGACATCAAATATAAATAATTGCAGGAATGGGATCCCTTTGTGACACTACGACAAACTTACATTCTTTGAGGTTATTTTGTATGGGCGTTCCGGTTAATATTATTCGTTTTGGGGTTTTTATTTTTGATACGGCAAGACTTATGGCAGATTTGCTGTTTTTAATAATATGTCCTTCATCACATACGACTAAATCGGCACCTGTTGAAAAACAAATGATTCATTTTCAAAAATAATGAAAAATTAATAGATATTTACCAGGCTGTAATAGGTATTTGTGGACTTTATCTCGAACATTTTCCAATTTTGAAGAAGCCACGTTCCCTCGATATTTGTATGAGTGATAAAAAACAAGAGCTCGGAATGCCTCGTAACCCACTAACAAGCAGCCCGCTCTGCTAGCCGACGATAAGGACCATTCTTCCAAAACCCGCAACTTTTCTGCAATATCACTAGAAATATAAATACAAATAAATGAACGAGTTCAAGAACGGTGTTTGGAAATATTGGAATTATTCAAACATGATAGTTCTGATTTCTAAAAAAAAGTGTGGGTCTAATTCTCAGTAAGATGAAGACCTATTTTCGTTGTCTCGTTCAAAGTACAAATAAAAGTTTCATGATGTAATGCCTCTGAGTTAATATACATACATATTATGTATGTATGTAAATACATATCACCAACTTCATACTTAATACGTTAAATCAAACTCACGATGAATCCGGAAAAATGAAAACCTTTAAATAGTTTTTTATTTTCAAAGGACTTAGCCAATAATGAAATTCATCAGCCCAGTTCATAACCGTGCTTTTTGGACATAGTACCAAGACCTTTGCCGTGTTTAGTTCCTTGTAAGAAATCACGGTGTGCAGCAAAGCTATCAACTAAAAAAATTATATTTGTTTTAGTTTTTGTTAACATTTGTAGTGATTGTGTTACCTGTAGAGTTTTTCCCAGGCCCATGCAATGAGCTAAAATGCATCCTGATCCAGAATTTTTTTTTCGCTCATCCACACCGCCATAACAAGAGTCGTACATAAATTTAACACCATCAATTTGGTGTGGTTTTAGTTGTTTGACTATATCACTGTCCACTTTAACAAATGTATTAGTCCTCTCGATGTAATCAAGTATTAGCTCCGACTTATTTATAGATTCAAAATTCTTTTTAATTGCTTTGGACAGTTCCAATTGTTTCTTTTCAAGCCGTCGAACCCGTTCACTTTCGGTTTTTTGTGCAGCTTTAGTTTCATTGGCTAGCTGATCAATTCGAAGCATTGGTTTTATCAATCTTGATTTCTGAAGATCAGCGTCACAATCTGAAAAATCACTCTCCGAGCTAAGCACGATTTCTTCATGTTTACTAAGCTTCTCACCTTCTTGTTTCAATGATCTAATGTCTGACTTTTCTTGATCATCTTTGTCAATTTTATTGTGTGGCAGGTTAATGTTAAAGTGAATTTCATTGTCATCAACAAGACCTTTGGGTTTTTCCTCTTCACATGAGACGATTTTATCAGAATTAAAGTTCTGTAAAAACTTGTCCACACTACTAATTATGTTTTCACCTTCTTCAGAAAAAATTTCTTTTGAATCATCAAACCCACTTTGATTTGACAATCCCGAATCACTACTTGAATCATTTAACAGTTGCAACTTGATTTGTTCATTACAACGCGTTAGAAACTGTCCCTCGGTTAAAATGTCATCATTCTAGAATTAAAAATATTTTATTTTTAAGTGATGATGTTTTCTAGGCGAGAAATATGTGACCTCATACTCACTTCAATTACGGTATCACTTTCATATTGATCCTCGTCTTCTACAAAGCAATCATCCTTTTTAAGATTACTCCTTTGAGACAAACTCAGCTGACTCTTTTTCTTTGATTTGATGTAACTTTTATGTCCATGACGTGTATTCAACGCACTCAAATTTGTCAATCTTCAGAGAAAAATTAAAAGTTATTTTAATTGAATTAAACAAAATGATTCCTTCAAAGCAAGTGCCTTGTCTTGTCAAAAACAAACCTGTCGATTTCTTTGTCTGTATCGTTGTCCGATGCACATGATCTCGTAGTTTTTATAGTCTTTATATCGACTTCACCAAATTTTAGATTGTTATTTACATTCAATTTAATGTATTTGGAAAGATCAACACCATCATTATAATCACATTGCAAATTCCTGTGTTTACTTGAGTAGAACGAGCGGCGTACTGGCGACGGTTTTGAACTACATTCACTTGAAGATTTTTCGTTTAGATCATCACAGCTACTTTTGAGCTCGGAGTCTGTATTCAACGAACTAGATGTATCCAAAAGTAGTCTCATTTTTGCTTTATGGTTTTTTTGATGTTTCGTCATCTTTGAATGTTTAAATGATTTATCTAGAGCTCGACTTGCTGATGGACTTCCGGGAGTGGCAATTTCTTGAAGTTGTTTTATTTTTGTTAGTAAATTCACTTTAAATTCCTCTTCAGACTTTGAATTGTGCGCATAGCACTCATTTATTAACTGTTTTGCTACATTTAACGTGGTCATTAATGTAGGTTTAAGGTTAATCTTTTCTTTCCCAAAGTGTGTATAAAGATTTTCAAGGTAATGATCATTTAGATCGACTTCCAAGGGCTCTGAACAGTTTGAACTGTTTAACTCTGCAGTACAATTTTCTGTATATAACGATGTTTGACTGCCATTGGCCTGGCATTTTGCATTCGATACATCCACTTCTAATTGATATTTTTTTAATTTCTGTATTGTGGTGTCTATGAAAACTTTGACGTTTGACGAAACGGGCTCAGATTCAACTCTATTTGGAAAAATAATATTTATCAGCATATTTTCAACACAATCCAGGCATTGCCGACACTTAAACTCTTCTTGTGATGTATAGTTATGATCGCTCAAGGCGTCTGAAAAACTTAAGTTACTTTTTTTCAACCAATAACATTCCTTACGACGAGTTTCTTTTGTCGGTAATTGTAATAATTCTTCAGTACTGTTGTAGTTATTACAGAAAGAGTCAACTTCAACTTGATTTATTTCTTCTGTAATTGCAATTGGTGATTCCCTCATGTTTGGTTCGGAATTAGTTTCAACCAAATTATTATTTGAAGCCTCAACACATAAGGATTCGTGCTGTGTGTTTTCCTGCTTCAGTTGATTCATTTTGAGTCTAAAAATAATTGTAAAAAATAGTTAGCGCTGAGTTTACATATTTAATTGTTTATTTTGTAGATTTTAAAGAATTTAAAGACAATTACCAAGTTGAAATTTTTATTTAAATTCTAGCAAGCCCTAGTAGCATCGCTAAGTGGTTTAAGATTGGAATGGTTAATTGGGTATAAAAATAGCTTTCCAAAAGATCGGGACCAGGAACGAAATCGTGTGAAACTTTGAAGGAGTGTTTGGCGTGGTTAAACCACAATAAGATCCAATTTCTGCAACATTTTGTATCCGTGGATTAAACGTGGATGACCCAAAACACACCAGAGATTAAAATAGTTCAAACTGTGAGCTTCTCAGAGCATTTCTGAGCTAAGGTGGATTTACCAACCAATAAAACCATAGCGACAGTATTTTGGAATGCAAGCGAACAACTGACCAACTGAGAGAATAAGTGAGCAACTGGACAACGGATTCAGTTTGTTCACACACTCACTGAACAACTGAGCTTATTCACTAAGGTAAACATTCCTTACTAAAAACTTATATAGAGCTAACAAAAATACGTCGAGAACTATAGGAAACAAATTTAAAAAAAAAATTCGATTCTTTGGTATGCCGACTGTTTATCAGCCCGCCCACTTACATATGTATGTAAATGTATCAAATCATCTAACAAACATTGATGGAGTTGGCAGAATTTCCTTAGTCTTTTGATTTCGACTTTATAATTATACCTGTAACTTCTAGTTTTGTTTTTTAAGGCTTACAACCGTTGTTTTTGTTATTAAAAATTATACTAGTGGGGTAAGACCCAGTGTAACCGTGGAAGTATTGATAGAATATACAGTATGGCCCTCAATAATATACCAAAATAAACTATTCCATAGAAGAAAAGAAGAAAGTCCTTTTACCTATGGGCTAGTACTCAGATTCTCACTTAGAATTCAGAGAATTAAGAAAACAGAGATTTTTTATCAAAATATGCAATATATGGCGAAGTGCAACCAGAATTGTAAGCGGTATTCCGTACGGTTGTATATTTTTGGAAACATCTAACATTTCCCATTGCTTATTTCGCAGTTTGAAAATATGTAAGTCTTCTACAACCTACGGAATACAACTTAAAAATTTTTGTTAACAGCCAAGCTGATATGCGTCTTGGCAACAGACTGCGCTCGAAGAAATTAAGCAAATTAACAATGCAAATAATTCCATATATTCTCATTCATATTCATTTTTTTCATCCTAGCCTGGTAATTTTTCTTTCCACTTCGGCGGGTTTTTTCTCCAGTTTATGTTGTCTTTATGTTCTGTTTTAATGGTAAACAAAACAAAACTGCTGACTGAGAAGAGGAACGGTACGACATGTACTCACACCTCTGGTCACACTCAGCCGCTTGAAAAATGTATTGAAAAATTTGCCAGCAAAGCTGTTTTCGGATCTAGGTAGTTGGGTAAAATGAAAAGACTAATTATTTGTCATCGGTATATTTACGGTATATTTTAAAAATGAGCACGTATATTTGGGTATGTTTCTAAGGGTCTCATGATATATTTGATCCATAAGTTTGCTGTCACACTGAGTTAAAGTGCATTATTAAAAAAAAGTGTAAAAATGGTAAGAACATTATATTTCTGGAAATATTGTATTGCTATTAAATAAATTAATTACATAAGTTTACAATATTTTTTTAATCGATTCAATGTCGAACATAAATACGTTCTCTGAACATGTTCATATGATCAATATTCATACATATGTATGGACATATTTATGAACATATCTACATTATTAAAATTCAACTTTCATTCGCCCTCTAATATAATCTCGAAAAACGTCCGACCGTGCGCATATATTATTTCTTTCTGGAAGAAAAATTCATAATTTGTACAAATATGCATAATTTCATTACAAATATTTATTAATTACAAAGATCATACCGCATTGCAAGCGGCAAAATGTCCAAAATTATTTATAAAATTATTTTACTAATATGATATACATATGTACCTCTAAAAGACCTCTATAAGTGGTGCTACAGTCGAACTTAGGCAACCACTCCCACGGGTCAAATACGGAATTGGTTTTTGAGTAGTCCGATTAAAATGCAGATTTCAGAGAAAGTTGATGCAATATATTATTGTGAATTTCTTATAAATGTGTTCTATATAATTTTACAAACTCAAGATTCGTACTTAAAACAAAATTGTAATTAAAACCTTTTGCAAAACTATTTCTCGGTTAGCCGAGAAAGGCTTCGTGGGAAAACTTTTCTCAAGAATCACGATCAAGAGATAATCAAGAGATAAGAGATAATGGTATTGAAAGCCGGTACTCGGGTTGTCATGTCATATCAATAAGCTAATTTTGTTGATGGCCCATGCATACATGCTTAAATTCGCAATATGTTGTTCTTTTGGTTTTTTTAGGCGTAGTTAAAGGTGAGGTGTGTTTATAAACAAATTTTTAAATATATTAAGATAAACGAAATGAAATAAATAAATAACAATGTGGTTCTAATCATTTCAGTCTGAACCAATTCGTGTTGTCGTGACTGGAGCTGCTGGTCAAATTGCTTACTCGTTGCTATACATGATAGCTCGGGGAGAAGTTTTTGGAAATAAGCAACCTCTCATCTTGCATTTGCTGGATATTCCGCCGATGGTTGGTGTTCTTGAGGGTGTCGTCATGGAACTAGCGGATTGTGCGTTGCCATTGTTACGTGAAGTTATACCAACAACAGATCCAGCGGTTGGGTTCAAGGATGTTTCGGCCGCCTTTCTAGTGGGCGCCATGCCACGCAAAGAAGGAATGGAAAGAAAAGATCTGCTATCGGCAAATGTAAAAATTTTTAAAGCACAAGGACAAGCAATTGAAAACTTTGCAAAGAAAGATGTCAAAGTTCTTGTGGTTGGAAACCCTGCCAACACTAATGCTTTTGTTTGTGCTAATTATGCACCATCCATTCCACGTGAAAATTTCACTGCGATGACTCGATTGGATCAAAATCGCGCCACCTCCCAAATAGCCACAAAATTGGGTGTTCCAATATCTGATGTTAAGAACATAATTATCTGGGGCAACCATTCATCCACTCAGTACCCTGATGCTGGACAAGGGAAAGTGGTTATCAATGGTCAAACAAAATCTGTGGCTGATGCCGTCAATGATACTTCCTTTTTACAAGGTGCCTTTGTTGAAACTGTTCAAAAGCGTGGTGCTGCTGTAATTGCAGCTCGCAAAATGTCATCTGCTATGTCAGCAGCTAAAGCCGCTTGCGATCATATGCATGACTGGTGGAATGGTACCGCCCCGGGAACCTTTGTATCAATGGGCGTATGCTCAGATGGCAGCTATAACTCTCCAAAAGGCGTTATTTTCTCTTTCCCAGTTGTTATTGTAAATAAGAAATGGGAAATCGTTCAGGGTTTGGACCTAAGTGACTTTGCCAAATCAAAGTTAACTCTTACTGGAAAGGAGTTGCAAGAAGAAAAGGACGAAGCATTGTCTGTGTTGGACGTAGGTTCATCTAATTTGTAAAATGGCCTTGCATGTTTAAATTTAAATAATATTTGAGCATTTAGGGAACAAAGTTCCATGCATTAATGTTTGTATATAAAGTATATTATGGAAAGTTAATCCTGATGTATGTAAATAAATCATAAAAATCAATATTCTAGTATTTTTTTTAACAGGGTATAACTCGCCCCACTATCTTAATTACGTGAGAATATAGGCTAACGAATATTTGCCAAGTGTGTGTCTTATTTCTGTAGGTGAAGGCGCACTGCTTTGATTAACGATCCTCTCTCCTACGAACCGTAAGACCGCGTGATGTGGTAGGAACCTACGAGGCACGGAGACGTGAGCCCGCGACTACCGTACACTTTTATTTTTCTCAGTTATTAGATGGGTAATCTTTTTAGCCTTGAATCAGTGAAAAGTAATAAAGGCCAAGAGACGAAACAACCAGCAGACACTTGCGGATTTGCTCTTATTTGTTGCAGCGGGCTGAAACTATACCCTAGAATTGTGTACAAATGAAGCCATAGGGAAACAGCGTTTTTAGACATTAAAAAGTACTGCGACTTTTAAAAATTTTGTTGAGTATTATATTTGAAAAAATAAATGTGCATTAATCTATTATCTTATCATAATTGTAAGTCCCTATTTTAATTGGATTTATGTAGGTTCGAAAACAGCATATGGTTTTTAAAAGTAAAATGTCTTATAATTGTATACAATTTAAATATTTCCTTGAAAATTGTGGATTATATAATTATTGCTTTTTGCATAGTTTTACTATTAAAATGTTTATGGAGATTATTATATTATCACATGATTTTCATATAGGCAAGAGATTTAAACAATTTTTTGTTATTAGATAAATTTGAAATTGCGATGAAAGCTAAAAATTCATTGTTAAATTCCAATGTAATATCCATAGAACCAGTAGTGGTTTTAAAATATTGAAAATACTGTAAAAAGGTTATAATAAATATCAATAAAAGATTTTATTTGTATTAGATGCATTAAGTACTTATGTCCTTGCTTAATGCCTGCCTAGCTTGTTAGTTGTGATATTATTTAAAAAAGTTCAACTTACAAGAACAAATTTTATGTAGCCCTATTCTAAAAGTATTTTGGTATTAGTTTCTATTGATAAAAATTAATCAAATTTAGATTTAAAGGATTAAACTTATATTTATAATGTTTAGGATTAATTAATTCTACACCTTTTTGTTCGCCTTCTGCGAGGGATTATTAATAAAAACAATTTGTGTTAACAGTCTAACACACACATTTTTTTGGCGTTTTATGTAAACTTCGAATTGTTTTCACTGGAAACAAGATTAAGCGGCACAGTCAATTCCGCAGTCTCACAGCTGTCACTAAACGACGCTAAGCAATTCGACTTTTTGCCTTTTAATAAAATATCTTTGAGTGCTGCTGCAGCTTCGGTTTCATCAATTTCCTTTTTGCGTTTCTGAAATAGAATCAGGAATTGATGATAGACAATTTTTTTATTAAGAATTTAAAAAAATTGAAATCATTCAAGTAAACTAATAGCATACTTACATTTAAAACAAGACCGGAAATGTTAATTTGTTCTTGAGACGTCAAAAAATCAATTTTCGCTTGTTCCATTGAAGAGCAAGATATTTGCTTTTGTTCTGTAAACAGAAAAAAAAGAAATTACCAATTTCCTGAATTATCTTACGTTTTATTTCAATTGAAGCGTGACTTTCACCCTACATATATGGGTGTGCATAAAATTATTGGCTTACGTATATTGCATTTTGTTGCCGGTGAATATTTGCTTCTTAAAAGGTTAAAATTTCTCGTGAGCTTTAAAACACTTTGATTGGTAATTGCTTTTAAAACTTAAATACAATATTTCTATTATTTTAAACGTTATTTAAACCGATTCTGTGAAAAAATTGGTTCTTTGGAATGTACTTTGTACAAGTTACTTAGGTTTTGGATTGTACTTTGTACAAGTTACTTAGGTTGTAAGCCTGGATGATTGTTCTCATTCTTTGAATTTTCATGGTACCGAGGTTAAAAATTAAGCTTTAAAACATAAACTGAATACCGGTAAAACTAGTTATTCTCATTTAAACTCTCTGGAAATAAATTGTCTTTATGAACGATAAGGTGAAGGTGCGGCCTACGTTTTTTTTTGCTTCTATTAGACGAGAACGGTATAGTTGACATTCAATAGATATAGAAAAAGCTTTGACTTCAGTTATTTACTCACTTTTTTTAGATCTCTCCAATTCTTTAGGACGCCTGCGTCTTGTGTGTATGGTATCGCGTCTCATTGAATGTGGTCTGTTGATTCCGTGAAGCTTGAAATATAGGCCACATGCATTGCACACCATTTCTCCTCGAACACTTCGCCTCCAAATCGTTGTGGTAAGAGTTCCACAGTTAGAACAAGACATGTCTTTCTGAACACCAGGTAAGGCATTAAAAATGTGAATCCTCTAATAATGTAGGACTTAAATTATTATATATATTTGCTGTTTATTTATAAGAACCTTTTTATCTTTTGTGTCTTCTGGATCGAATGGATCTGAATGATTGTAAGTTTCTGTCCCCTTTTCATTATTTGTGTCGCTGCAATCGGATTTAGTGGGAAAACTTTGTTTTCTTCTACAGGTTTTTAATTTGCTGGTTTGAGCATCTGATAGGTCCTGCAAATTAAAAGTTTATATTTGTTTTAAAAAAATAATAATAAAAAGGAACATGCACTCGGAGCTAGGTTATTTACCTTCAATAGCGCTATAGGTTCTTCAGGTACTTTTGTAAATGATACTGTTGACGGCACTGGAAATACGAAAGGCTGACTCATCATGTTGCGGAGCATCTCTTTTGCATCTTCTTCCTTGTTTTTAGCTAAAAGGGTTCAATAACATATTTTATATAAATGATACCCCTAAAAAATGTATCCATGTTAAAGTATTTTTGTTATGTATTTTTAGCTACTGAGCTTTTCCATAATTGTTCACTTTTCACTTTATATTTACATTGTAAATAAATAAGTTTATTGTGGTGCTTTATGGATAAATATGACCAAACAATTCCAGATTGAATTCAGACTAAAGGTAAATTCCGAATTTCCCGGTAATCAGTGTGTAACCTTATGATTTTTGTATCTTAAAATTATACATTTTCTTTTACTCAGTGCTCACGCCAACACGTCCCCTTAACTTGTTCTCATCCTCGTGCAGTGTGGGCTCTAGTGGAGGAGCTAAAGGAGAGACAAGCTCCGAGTCGAATGTATGTAGTATTTATGTTTGTATGTACATAATGTATGACGACGTATGTAGTACGTATGAATGTATGTTCTATGCCCGTCTATTCCCCGAGCAGCCTATCTGTAAGTAAAATGCTTACACCTACTACCATACTGGTAACGGGAAAGTGCTTGCTGTGGGACTCTAAATAACGGGGCACTACACATCCGGACTGCCCCACCATGACTTCTGTCGCAGTTGCATGAACGGGGAGCAAATAGAGATAGTGTCCAGCACCTCCTCTCCAACTTACGGGAAGACGTCACCGTACACTAAGAGGAGGCTGCTATAAGGACATGGACAGCCTGGAAAGCAAACAACTGGAGGAAACTGGCACACTTTATTGAGGATTCGCGATTGTTTATAAAACCACCCTAGGCAATTGATAAAATCGCATGTCTAGGGAATTGTAGACGATAAACTCAGTGGGGCATATCTACGACAGTATACATAACAACATAAGTTATTGAGCATTCTGCCCTACTCGATATTTAAAATTGAACTTACCAGCTGATCGTGCCAGAGCTTGCCAGAGTTGAGTGGTAGCCGCGTCTGTTGTGTGATCCGAGCTGACACTATCGGGAGTCTTTCTATCATTGATGGACGATGTTATGTCCATTTCCAGTTTATGAGAGTCAGAACTGTCTCCAGAATCTAACAAGGAACTGCTGTTCGTTTTTATTATTGGTGTAAGTTTATAATCTGACCCGCCATGTTGGGTAATGGTAATACTGTAGTTCTGAAGATCCTCTTCACTTCTATGTGATTGTATTGGAGTTTGGCAAAAATTGTGTATTGGGATTGAGTTTCTTTGATTTGAATAATCATACCTTTTCTTTTTCACGGAAAGATCCATTTCAACTCCCTCATAAAAATCATTTTTCTTTGATGGACGTCTTGATTTTATCACAGAACTTTTAATACTTGTATCAATTACTGCAGAATTTCGAGGAGATTGAGGATTCGAGCACGGAGGTGAAATTACAATTTTTTTACTTATATCCATAAGAACCGCAGCAGTCTCCAGTTGCTGTTGCATGCTTTGAAATTGTTCAATATCAGAATCTTTATGAAATGCTGAATCGAATCGGTCATGTATTTGCCCAGACATACATTTAGATTGCGATTTAGTCTCATCACTTTCAACATTGCTTGGTTGAAAAGGACTTGGATATAATGTATGGGTTTGCAAATCTTGTGTTCCACTCTTAAAATTTCGATCAAAAGTAGTTTGAAAAGTGGAATCTACTTTCTTTTTGTCGTACTTCAGTTGGGAAAAAGTGCTTAGCTCAGTCAGGGCCTTAGCTGCTATTTCCTCCGACGAAGACTTTAAAACTGTATCAAGCTGTATTTCCAAATCATTAGTGTCCTGGGGAAAAATGGAAATAGGTTCGCCATAGAAAGATTAAATAAGTAATTATATACATTTGCTTTAAGATGCAATTTAAATCGTGTTTATATACTGAATCTTTCATGGGATATAACTGTTGATAAATAAATGTACACGAAGTTATTATAAATATTAATTGGCGAAGCATGGAAGACGTGTCACCCGCAAAAATACCCAACCTAACCTAACCTAGCTCCTATAGTCTCTGGGATCTAGGAAGGACAAAGGACGGACTAACAGACATGTCTATATCTATATACTTAATAGGGTCAGACACGATTCATTCTCGCGTACGAGAGCGTCTCACAACGTTTCTCCTCGTTTCTTGTGGGGAACGAATCTGCGATAATAGGTGCACAGCCCCAAAATACATATAATCCGCTACTTTCTCTTAACTTATATAGCATTTCTTCGGATTCAATTGTTGTCCTGCCTTTTTTTTCTATTTTTAATCTTACGTAGGTCGTTCTAAACCCTCTGCGCAGTCCCTTTGGTGGTAGATTAGGTTTCAGACGGAACCTTTCTACACATGCACACACTTAACATTTAAAAAACGTCATTTAAAACCATCTTAACATTAATTTATCTTAATTATGATTCACACTTACAAGCTTTAGGGTTTCAGATATAGCTAAAAATTCTTTTAAAGCGTTGTGGGAATTATGTGCCATAGTTCGAAATTTTCCAAAACAATCCAATTTGGCTCGGCATTCACGACAAATTACGTTCGGAAACCCATCATCAGGCAATGGCTGCAATAACATAGTTTATATTAATATAAAATTAGTTTTAGGGTCAAATATTATATCATTTTTAAATTAGTTGCTGAAATCAATATATTCTCGCAATGACCAGAACCCCACCACAGATTGCAATCAATGCTTAGGCCACCGAAGATGCTTCTTCGAGTACCAGATATGGATTCATACAAAGAGCTAAAATTCTCAAAAGGTAGCCTTTGCAAAAACGTCCACATCAGAACAGGTATTAAAACAAGAAGGAACGTTGGGAGACGCGTTCAATCGCGTCACTACTCTTATACATAAGGTACTCAGTGAGTACCTTATTTTTTTCGAGTTTACATTTGACATATTTTTGCTACATCTGTCATCTCAATCTACAGCAATTCCCACACCAACACTCCGCTTAAGCTCGTTCTAGCTAGATATGGCCATTCTCTTCTGAACTGCTTATTTGTTTTCTCGTATATTTAAAATTGCGCATGCCACAAATTTTCGTCCTTTGTGATAGCGGAATTTTTGAATACACTGGTAACAATGTGATATCACAGGAATAAGATAAGACGGACAGAAGGGCAGACAAGCAGGGCTATATCGACTAGGCTATTTGATAATTTAATTGATTTGTTGTGCCCTGATTATAGATTTGTTAGCTGAGCAAGTAATTTGGTTATCCTATTGGATGTCATAGAGAAACAAGTGATTCGATAGCTTAATATCTGATGTGACGTTAGAAAATATTACAGTCGACTACCATCAAGGGAGTCCGTCGACCATGCCTATGGGGCACATCACGTTAAAACAAAGTATACCTGTAACTTTATCTAAAAGAAGTACACAGATACAAATTACACATTTCCTTTCAAAATAATCAGCGAACGATGCCGCCAGGGACCTAATGTGTGTGTACATACATAAAGCACCATTCTGTGCATTACAAGCACCTGACCAAAATTAGAGAGCATATCAATATTAGTACCTACGAATGTACATATGTGTGTATGTATGCATGTATCTACATATTTATGTGCATGTAAAACTGTGTATAAAATTGTTAATGCTGCATGGAATCAGGGAATCCGACATGTCTGATTATGATTTTTGATGTCGTAATCACAAAAATAGCACACACACAAGTACTTGAACACATATTAATATACTTCTACTTTAGATTCCCACATATCACAGCAGATTTCTAACCACATGAACATATGTACATACATACATATGTACATTTTAGTACTCAATTATGGTGTAGTTGTATTTGTGCTGAATTTAAATCTGCTTACCTTTATAGAGAGACAGTTGATTATCTGAAATGTAATATGTGAGGATGAGTCATCTCGGTGCTCTTGGTTGTGGCTATTAATTGTATGAAGTGATTGGCATAAATTTGATTTTACTTTATCGGAAACTAAATCATCTTGATGAAGTAAACGTTGCTCCTCCATCTGAATTTCCAGGTTTGTTTTTGTTTGTTCTTTTTTCCCCTGATGCAGCTTGCTTTGATTTGACGACTGATTTTTTAATACTGAACTACCGGAAACTTCGGGTTCCATAGCATATTGTTCACTACTACACAATGTGGTTTTTTTGTTAACGTAAGGCACACTCGGTGTGTGTTGTGTTTTGTGAAGAGGTTTACTTGGACCCGTTTCATTATTGGTCAAAACCACTGATAGCAGGTTATCATCTCTACAGCTGCATACATTTGGACTCGGAGCATTGCAGAAACATTTATAAGACTTTTTTTGTTCATTTATCTTTTCGTTTTTATTGTGTTCAAATTTGTCTCTTTTATTGCTTCGTGTCGGGCTATTATAAATTTGTAGTTCCGAAATATCGCACTCATTAACCAATGTGAGACACAATCGACAAACTTGATGAAACTTGTGTGGTACATTATACATAATTAAATAGTTATATGTACATGCACTTTTTAAGTAAACTTTCATATGATTTCTCTTATTTAGAGATTAAAAACGATAACTTTAAAATAAATTAAAAATGAATATAGCACTATTCTTCAATTTTTCATTGTCACAATCCACGTTCATTTAGGTAAAAATAGTTCATTTCAGTGGTTCATTAAAATGTTGATGTTCAATTGAGCTGGTTTGCTCTCTACTTTACGCTTGACAGAACAGTGAACTAAAATAAATGCAAAAGGGGTACTCTCGTCAAAGTTGCTTCACTAACTTAAACAAGGGGTTTATACCACGAGTCTCGATTTTTGTCTTCTATACTCTAAATATGTTTGTAAAGAATGTTCTCCATGAAAATTAAACGTTTTCTCAAATTTTTGGCACTTGCAGGATGTATGAATGTAAATAAACTTTAAAAGCTAAAGATTTATATTATTATCATATTATTAATATGATTCCAAGCTGCCTTTGCTTTTAACGAATTGCTCAGAGGACAGACAGTCGGACAGGACGGACTAAGGGGGGCAGGTGTGAAAACTACCAAGATTCGACTCCCTATGAACCAGGCAGGCTTTGAGAAGATTGCATTTAAAAATATGGTTTATTCGTTGAATTTGATTTGAGCCGAGTCGTCCCGCCTTAAAAATTAATCATTTGCAGTCACCCAAAGTTTCGGTTTTTTTTATTCAACAAAACATTTTTTTATAATTTATAAAGTATAAAGTCATAATCAATTATACTAATTTGTTCTTTTATTTTAGAGTCCGTTTACTTATATGACCCAATCGTGGGACGCCAGCAAACATTTGTTCTCAAATTGAAAGCCATCAACTCAAAACATCAACTGCTCGCACTAAATGACACACAGTATAACAAACTTGGGTCAACCACTGCGAAGCACTACCTACAAGCAATTGCTCAGTGCCATAACGAGCCCGCTTCCAGTAAACGGTTGTTCTCAAATTGAAAGCCATCAACTCAAAACATCAACTGCTCGCACTAAATGACACACAGTATAACAAACTTGGGTCAACCACTGCGAAGCACTACCTACAAGCAATTGCTCAGTGCCATAACGAGCCCGCTGCCAGTAAACGGTTTCTCGGATGAAATTATGTCCACAGTTACAAAACAGTGAGAGGGTTGACTTTGCCTTTAGCAAGCTCCAGAACACGAAGCGTCCTCGAACATAGCAATAGTTTGCACAGATCCCACTTCTGATGTCGGGTTAATCGCAAAGTTGTTCATCTTGCGGTAATCACGGTAATAGCGAATTACCGAATGTTGTGGTATGTGGCTCTAAGACAAATATTGCCTGTCACTCAATTACTTTATTTGTCTCTTTCCCTTTTATCCACACTCACTATTGCAGAGGAACAAGCTCGTCGTGCTCAGTAGAGTCGGAGTATAGACGGGTATCCAGCACCGCGCGAAATAAACCTGTCAAACTTCATATAAAAACTGATCCATCGTTTGTAGAGTATCCAGCAACCTAAACGAAATCCACAGAATCTACGAGAACAGCTGGTAGACAGGCAAGGAATAAATGGCTTACAATTATTCCTGGAGTGAAAAGTGAAATATGGAAGAAACAATTGTGTGCAAAAACGTAAAAAGAGAGTTAAAATAGATTGTCGGAGTAAAAAAAATACTTGTCCCATGCCTTTATTGGAAATTTAATAAATTTACTGAAATTAATAAAATAATTCTATATTTGCTCACTTTTGGCAATACTGGACACTTTGCGAACCGTATGCACTATTCGCAAATACCAAATGCGTTTTCAATGCAACGACCTACCATTTTTAATTTCAGTTGATCTTTCAGACTGACATTGTTTGCAAAACACAGCTGATTCATCAGCGTATCTTAGTTACGTTCCACGTACAAACGAAATATGTAGAAAATTCCTGACAGAAATGTTTCGCAGTGCTAGACACAGGCCTTAACGTGTTGGCGAAATCAGCTGGTAGTTTGACCGTTCGTGTCTGCTCCAGGGTCACACTAAGTGTGGGCGCGCTGATTTGAATTTGGGTGTAAGTGCATATTTGTCACACGCCTTCATGATCATAACACCACCATAAGACATTTTTACAATTTGGAATTAGGTCTTAATCCCGGATAATTATTATACTTTTGGTCATTTTACATTTCATAATACGTTTTATATTATTTAATATATGTATCTGTTTATTATGCCCAAATATTAGAAAGATCCCATACTTTTATTAGTCTGTCTTGGCCAACCGTTAAGAGAAGTTTTCGGTCCTCATCAAGATCCATATGAACAATTGAGTGTTTTACATCATTAAATGAAGCCAAGGAAGGTCGTTCGACTGTTTGGAGTTGTTTGTAACAAGGATCACAGCACCGCACATCAAACTCAAAGCCCATGATTGGTATATTAATGCGATTGGTGGAGCAATTATCACAAACAGCTTTACCGCAATGTCGACAATGATGCTGTCGAATTCCTGTCAGTAAGATAACAACGGTTAGCATAGAATAAAATGTAAATGCAATTTTGTACATGCCTAGTTGTTTTTGGTCCATCATTGAACGGAAATTCCAAAAAAAGGGTCTTGAACATAGCTGACAGTTGTTTGAGTCGACCCATCCTGGAACTTCTTTTCGCATTGCATTCATTTCCCAAAATACTACTACTGAATCTTCCCCACAGCTTATTAACTGTTGTGTTTGATTCGCGTAAGCAAGAGCCGACACTTTATTACTAGAAAGATATTTGGAAAAGTTATACTCCTCATGTATACAAAATTAAACAATAGTACCTGTGCCCTTGCAATTCGTATATGGTGCCTCGTTTTCCACCGACATCCCAAACTATCACAGACTGGTCGCATGCACCGCTAAAGAGTAGCTGTGGACCTTCTACCCATCTCAAACATCGAATTTCAGCTAAAAGGGGCGGTTGAAATAATATTCTGTATCATATGGGTTTGTTGAAACTGATAGTTACTTACCAGTATGACCTTTAAATGTAGTGATCAGTTGTACCCCTTGAACATCGCATCGAAGCATTGTAATTTGACCAGCATGGTCGCCAATAAAAGCATACTTTGCCAGTGCATCAAACCTAAGAGAGATAGTCGAAGCGAAGATGCACATACATATAATAGGCACAAGTAAAAAATATGTATATTGAAATTGTAATTACACATACGAATGTGGCGGTACCATTATAACACATTTCTAACCGCCAATAATTATTTTATTCGATTAGTATTTTCTATTAGCTTATTGCCTACTCTAGTAATTTAGATGGGAGTTTTAGCATGGTCAAAATGGACGATATGGTGTTAGCCGATCGGATATTAAAATTCCAAGATATTGTGGAAGCTATAGGCAACCACAGGGCTAATTGCTTTAAGCTTTAAACGATAAATAGGATATGAACAAGCTTTCCTAGAGGCTGAAACGTGGATCAACCAAATCATACCAGAGATAAGATCAGTCAAAACATAGGGGTTCTCCCTAGGCGGAAATAGGTTTGGGTCCAACGATAAAGTTATCTCACAAAAAATGCCTATTTTGAGGACCTCGATAGTATTACTTTTTGGAAGGAAGTATACAGAAAAAATGCTACAAAAAAGTGTTTTAGCCCGCCCTCGTATGTCATGGTATAGCCATGGACCAAGAATTTGTTTATTCTTTCTATAATAGTGATCGAGCGACTGTCCTGAACCAGGCTTATATTATATGATCTCATTCCACAAACATGTCGAACAAATATTACCATGAGTCATTACGTGCGAGACAAACCAATTAAATACTGCTCGCAAAAAGTTTCAGCGATTTCACAAAAAGGTGCAGCCTATGGGCTCACACACTAGTTGAATTAGCAAGGGTGCATAGGTGAAGTGTTTTTTATTTATTTTTCGGCTCAGCTTTCAGCTAGTGTGTTCTCGAGCCCTTATTAAAGTGATAAAGCTACACTGCTCACAACCAGCTTTGAATACTATACTTACTGAAGTGCAGTGCACGGCGTTTCAAAATTATATCCGCCCACTCTTTTTCCACTTTTGGTACAATGGTAGGCAAATTGCTTATCCTTTCCCGCAGACAAAACCCAGTTGTGAGTTTTTGTAAACACAACTGCAACAACTCGAGCCTGATGGGACAGATAATCACGTATGAATGATAAACGGTTGCAGTCTTCGGAAAGCAAGTATTGAGTGACTGTTCCATTTTCTTGACCGATAAACAAGTGACGGAATTCTTGGATATACTCTAGGGCCGTGCATCCAGAGGGCATATACTGGCAGATACTAGGCCAATACTGCCCAGAATCTCGTTTAAGCCATACACGAACAGTTCTGAAAAATAAGTAGAATTAAATAAAACGTAATTTGTCTGTCTGAGATATTCGCACTTGTCATCTGAGACGCTTATCACTCCATTTTCTCCCGGTATTAAGATTGCAGCATTAATATCATCGGTGCTACCCTCCAGTTTACTAAGCAATTCCGGTTTCTTAGACGTGCTGAAACGATCGTTTATGCTTCGCTGGGCTGGTTTTATTTCGGCAGCCATGATGTTAAACCCTCAACAATATAATTATTTAATTGAAAAAAAAACTTTTATCGAATTATAAAAACTTTGTTGTATGAAATCAAATCGATTTTGTTTCTTTTCATTCCATTGACAGATTAGACCACACACCGTTTGATCTTTTTTGAAACGAACGAAACGGAACATACGCTGTATGCTAACAAGCCAAATAAGACTGCGTCTATCAGCTTTTTAGAATGGCCAAGTTTAGGAGGAGTTCATTAACAAACACCTTGACATGAGAATTTTATATATATATATTGTATAATATTATACTCGTCAATATAAAAGGATATTTTTTTCTGGTGTTTGTTCGGCAAACAACACTTTTTTGCTTTCAAAATTTTCAGTAACATTTGTTTCTAATATTCAACATAAAGTGAAGTACCTGGTCAATGCGGACTCAGCGTCTGCTACCAACCAATTTCGCTTAGCGATTAAATAACAAAAAAAAAAAATATATATATATATATATATATATTGCATATGTATCCATCCGAAGCGGACTGATTTAATAATGCGGTACTTTCTCCAATGCTTTTTGTCCTCCAAGCTTCATATCTACTCTCAGATAATGCACTCCTGCCTGGTTTGATATAAAATTTGAATTTTCAACAGGTTTTACTTTTTAAACAATCACAAAAGAACGCAACCCTAGAGCATGCACTTGCCACTTTGCTCATACTGGGAACCGAGCCATATATATGGCACTTTATGTTGACATAAAATTAAGCTTCTCTCTGTATTGAGCTTATATCCTATTCACACTGGCGACAATCCACCATCCATTTCTGGTATGGTCCGGAAGATTTCCTAGTTATGAGGGAATCATCTTTGATGTTCTTAATATAATTTTCAAATAAAATCATAGAAAAACCAACCACCAACCAAGAAAAAACAGGAAAACCAACAACAGAACAAATTGGACATTGTCAGCACAGGATAATATCCTCGGAATCTGAGAATTATTTTATTTGATCTCTGCTAAACTCCTTCAGTATATTACAGACGCTGTTTGTCTGTATGCCAGACACGCAAGAACTTATCCTGCTGCTGAATGACACAGCCGTTGCTAAATTATTTGTACATATTTTAATTATACAAACATATTTTCCTCCGCACGGGATTATTAGCATAAGCTGTTTTTTCATGAATTGTGGATGGGGCAAATGTTAACAGGTGTTTCACATTTTCCAAATGTCCCAAATTGGAAAAGAGGAAAAACATCGATGTCCGCAGCGTTAGTCAAACTTCGATAACATCGATATTCTCCGGCTCTACTGCTTCAATACGTCTTCTATAATATGGTAATCCTAACTGAAATATAAACTAAGTTCTTTTAACTGTATCTTAATGTTTTAGTTACCACTGTCACTTTTGAAGACCGCGCAGAGCCACCCTATGGTAAGAAACTTTAGTCTTGTTATCTACAGTATACGCAAGTTTGACATTAAATGCCTCATTCTAATAATCTCTGTTTATATACATATACAGCTGGTTGAGCTAAAAAATGGGGAGACTTACAATGGACACTTGGTGAGCTGTGATTCTTGGATGAATATCAATCTACGTGACGTAATTTGCACTTCAAAGGTAAACAACAAAATTGTTTAGTTTTAAAGTCATGCAAAATGACATTGCAAACCAATTAAAAAACGGAGGAATGTTGTGAGGTACTTTTACACTCAGGACAAATATACACATGTATGTATGTACAATAAATACCGCCCGGAACGGACCTATCCGCTCTGCATTGGAAAAACCTCTGCCGCTCCCGTACAAGTGTATTACAGTGGGTGGTAGCAATACCAATCGCACGCAAACGCACTGGGAGAATGTGAATGTGTGCGTGCCGACTAGAGTCTAGTTTGAACACCTATAATTTAGAGTACGGATGGAGTATGTAAATGGAAAAATAATTTTAATACTCGGTACTTGAAGATTAATAGGGGTATATTGTATTTATGCTCAAAGAAACAATATTATTATTTTGACTAAAACTGGATTACAAATATTTGTTGTATTCTTTCAGGATGGAGACCGTTTTTGGCGTATGCCGGAATGCTATATTCGAGGAAGTACCATTAAATATTTGCGGATACCTGATGAGGTAATCGATATGGTTAAAGAAGATGCACAGGCTAAATCCCGAAATAGAACAGAGCTAAACAAAAATCGTGTTGCAAGCTCAGCACAAAATCAACGCGCAGCTCGTAGCGGTAGCCGAAATAATTTTGGAAACCGCAGCGGACAGTTAAGTGGAGGTCCTGGGAATAACACTCAGCGAGTAGGAGTTTCAGGACAAGGGAACCGACTTCTTGCCCAGAATAACAAAAATAGAAAATAAAGTGAAGCAAAAGCGTCAGTTTTTAGAAAATAAAAGTTCAAATACTAAATTAATAATAAACATTTAAATTATTATTATCATTCTCAGAATTAATTTACTGATCTGTGGTTTATCTGCAGCAAAACCAACTTTGCGATTCTACATATTAACTGAAGATTTTTATTTAAAAAATAAATAAAATGAGATTTAATTGTAAAATTTAATTTTTGTGTGTTGATTTATTTTATTAATTTATTTATTTACTTCAAGGCAGTAAAAATAATTAATCATATCTTGTTCTGGTTTATTTTAAAATTAGTTCGTTTTATTCATGTTAAACGGTCCTATATAAATATCGGTCGGACCAGAGATTTTACAAGGGTATTCGGATGGAAAGAGAGCTTGGCTTTATATTTTGATTTGTGTGCCATTATCTCCTCTTATACTACATAGTTTCATGTTCAAGCCTGTGGATATATTTCCGGAAGATAAATGTTTAGATTTTGTTTCATATCTTGTAGCCATAGCTCCAGAGTGGTTTCAGCACGGAGTTGTACACGAGGTCTGTATTAGTCCTAAAATACAAAATACGAAAAATGTATTAAAAACAATCCAATTTATTAATATGAAAAAAATATAATTTTAATAAAAATAATAAATTAAACAGTTAAACGAATATTTATTGTCAAAACAAACTAATCAAAAACAAACTTTTAGTAAAGTGTTTTTTTTTACATGGAAATTTTCTTAATCCACTCATAAGGTCTGAACCAGGGAACAATTTGAAAATGCGATCAGTATTTGTTGTTGTTTGCAAAAGTGATTAACAGCTTAATAAGCTTAATAAATAATAAAACGGATATGTTTCCACTAGACTTGCTGTCTTTGGAGCATAATTTATCTGCATTTATTTTATAACCAGAATTTAAAGACTGCAAAGTGTTGGCGAAGAATCTGACTTCTGACGACCGCAATATTTAGCCTCATCCAACCAATCAGTTTTTTTTCAAGACGGTAAAGCTCTCCACAGTCTCAAGCCAATACGAAAGGCTCTTCAGAAAAGACTTCGTAAGGTTGCAGTCTGCCGGATGGCAAATTTTTTGGACAGTGTCTCGTGCAAAAGCGTGCTATCTCGGAATTTCGCTTTTGCGCCAACTGCAGCTCAATAAGTCACCCCTGGAGGGGTTGGGATTATCACACTAAGGTTACATGAATGTAGATACACATTTACTGATTGGGTAACATGTATAAAAGATGTGACGCGTTCAAAGCGTCTCACAACGCTCCTCCTCGTTACTCTTCCAGTACCGGTTATAAAAAGAAGATGCTAAGCCAGCACTAGGTTTGAAGTGTCGACCTGTCGGCTAGAGGCCAGTGCCCGGCAGCAGGTATTCACATGCTCGCAGAGCTTTTGTGTGCGAAGCCAGTACGCAAAACGGAAAATTGAAATTTATTGGTATTAGTACCAGTAGTAGTACTGTAAATACACTTGTACGTGAGCGGCAGCGCAGCAGTAGACCCTTTTCCTATGCATAATAGATAGGGCCGTATCGAGCCCTGTATCAAAGACACAGCTCTTTTTTATCAAATTTGTTGTACCCACTGCCCATTTATTAACAGATTTAAATTGGGGTGCAGCTCATAATTTGTGAGGTTGCCAAAGATCTGATGTTTTGACCTGCTGCTGTTTTCGTTGCCGCTTTAATTTTAGGCTACTCTTCCTTTGATAGTTCGGATATTAATGGACCACATGTTTATTACATTAAATTATATTAAATAATTAATAATTAATTACTAAGGTATCATCATCAATTTTCATTGTGTCGCACTTTGTAACTGGTAACGCACTTACAAAAATACATGTAACAGATTTCGAACATTTTTGAAAGAGTTTGTCCAACATTTGAATGTTTCCTTAATTTACAGCACGTTTATCCTTATTTAAAACCTGACAAATGTTCACATATATTCTCAAGTTTTAAAGCCTATTAGGCAAACTCCTCCCACATTCCGAATTTTACTTGATTTGATTAATTGCTTTGTTTCCGCCTAATGGAATAAGTGTTTTTATTTTGGAATGGCCATAACCAATAATAGTAGAGTATGCTCGGAACGCTGGGGTTGCAACCACGTTGAAAACACAGGGGATGGTAAGCAGACCAATGGGAGTAACTTAAAATACCGTAGGCAGGGCTCAACTTAATGTTACAGGTCTTACGTACATTGTATCAAGGGTTGAAGTTTAAATGTTCTCGAAAAAGGTAGAGCAATTTTCCATTTTTATGGAGGTGTGAACATTAAAATTCATAGATCCTACTTAACATAATCGTAATCAAATTTTAAATAATAATAATTTTTTTATAATTCTAACATCTGCTGTGTTATCTCTACATAAATGTAGAGATGTAAGAAAATGTTGTTTTTCTTGTTGTTGTTTTCTCCCATAAAATAGTCCCAAAGATGGGATAAGGAGTCACTTAATGACATGCGCAGAAGTAAAGAGCGAAGAGGAGTTTCATGATATTGTGATTAGGTACGCTATTGGCGGTGCTTGTAAAATAGTCGGAAACTTAGTTTCGTTACAGCAACTTAAGCCAGGCAATATAAGATATAGATATACTGATTTTAACTCCAGTGACTTTGACCGTTTGCAAAAACCGGTGCAATGGAGAAATTGGCACAGTTTGTGACAAAATCTTTCGAGTATAGTTTAATAAATAATCGCGTTAACGATTTGTTTAACTCAATGACCGAAGTGCAAATTCAAAAACAGTCGGAAATTAAAACTTCTACCCTTGTAAAATCCAATAATTCGGTTGAAAGTTATACCGATAATTACAATAGTGATGACGAAACTGTAGATATTGATATCACTGATTTCTCTGTTGCGGAAAATAATGCAATGGGAGATTTACAGAAACAATCCCCTAGTGACACATCAATAGAAAAACACTCCTTAAGCTCGAGTAAATTTAAAACAAATGTGGCGAAACCAAGAAACTGGTTAATATCGGAGGAATTCCAGACGGAAACCAGGTCAGGAGGTAAAAGGAAAACAATTTGTATGAATCAACCAAATCTCACAATTGAATAAAGTTAATTTTTTTCGAAAGCTGCGGATAACTTAAAATATACGCGTTTTTTTATTGCATTGCACTGCAATGCTGAACATTAATATACATGTCGCTTGAACGCAGGGACTATAATCGTCTCAAGTTTAATTAATAAAAATAATACAACAATGAATTACTTCCAAGTTTTATTCACTCATTTACAAAGTAATAATTGGTTTAAATTTGTACTTTACAACTGAACCAATAACACTACTCGACAAAATTGAATTTGGGACATTGTTTAATTGTTTAATGTTTAATGTTTTTCACTTAAATAGCTTTAGTATCTTACATCTGGTTGTAAAGAACTTTGTCATTCGGAAAACTAATTGATGCAGCTAGAAAATGGCTTCAAGCACTTTGTGGTTTCAGCATGCCGCCTGAGAAATATATATGTATATATAAAGTAAATAGTGTATTTACATTGCATTTGTGGTAGAAAATTGTAACACACAGAAGGAAACGTTTCCTGTCCTTAAAGTATATTCTTGATCAATATCAATAGCCCTCGATAGTAACACAACTCGACAAAATTTAACTTTTTTTCCCACAAGGAACCATATACATAGGTATTTCTGTCTGTCCGTCCGTCCGTCCTGATAAGCGCCTGAGATCATTAGAGCTAAAACAACCACATTTTCCATCCGGACTTCTGTAAAATCACACTGTTAAAAGAATATTTTAAAATTTGGTCCCGTCCTTTTTTCATTAAGGCAAATATATCTTACATCCACAATTTTAGAGATGAGAGAATACCAACGAGGAGGAACGATGTGAGACGTGGTGTAACGCGTCGCAACTTTTGTCCCCAGTACTTCGTCAGTATATAAGTATGAATATGCATATGTATGGAATTAATGTCTACTTTGTGATTTTTTTTCAATTTTCGTTTTACATTTTTTTTACAACTGTTATCTACATTGTCATTTTGTCTTTAATAAGGATGGGATAGGATTTGATAGGTATGGCCATTCTCTACGAAACTGCGTTTTTAGTTGTCTCCTATCTCTAAAATCTGCGGATGTGAGTGATTTTCTCCCTTTTTATGGGTGGAAGGGGGAGGTGAAAAATGTTGATATATGTACTCTTTTAACTGTGTGATATTTTTAAACAAACTTGATTGAGTGTGATTAATCACACAACATTTGGTTTATCTAGCTCCCATAGTCTCTGAGGAATAAGTAGGCATCAAACAAGACGTTAAGCTTAATGAAGACCAAACAGTCTGGAAAGTTGAAATAACCAATCAATAATATATGTTCCTTATTTAATAGGAATGTTATTTTTGTCAAACAATTGTTTGTCGAATATTTTCGAGCACACTACACTCAGACCGTCTCCTTCTCGACATACCCATACAATGTGAACCACCCTTCCAAAACTGTGCAAAGAAATCCTACATAGATATAACAAAATAATAAACACATTTTGCAGAACTAATTCCTGGTAATGTAAGTGACTCTTCAGACGACAGTAGCACCACAAAATTTGCATCTGATGAACTTACTATGGCCGAAAAGTGTAGTTCTAAAGATCAAACTACAATACGAGAGCAATTAAAACATCACTCATCTTTAGTATGCAGTAATAAGCAGCGTCGATCACGAACAAACTTTACACTCGATCAACTTAACGAACTGGAACGTCTTTTTGAAGAAACACACTACCCTGATGCTTTTATGCGAGAGGAATTGAGTCAGCGATTGGCTCTTAGCGAGGCCAGAGTGCAGGTAATTATTTAAGCAAAGGTCATATATTTTCTGCATATTAAGATGTCTCACAAAGTGTCCAAAACAACCCTGCTAAGAACCCTGAGCACAAATTTGTTTTCTAATACCCGTTACTCGAAGAGTAAATAGGGTATGTTGTATTTGTGGTCGAAGAAATGTGCGTAACGCTAAGAAGGAAACGTTTCCGACCCTATAAATTATATATGTACATATATTCAGTATCAAAAGCCGAAGCTATTTCTGTCTGTCCGTCCGCAATCAGACGCTATAGGGGAGCTACAGCCATCATATTTTGCAGCTAGACTGCTCATACCGTATCACACAAAGAGCGCAAATCTGTCATGTACACAATTCTTAAGATACAGAAGATTGTATGCTGATATGTATGGCCAAGGGTCAGATTGTATCATTATTATAGCCAGAATTATGAAATAATTTTCAGTGGCTACAACATACACCTTCCAGTAACTCTGAGCTCAGATATGTATGTTCATATGTACAAATGTATGTATGTATTATGTATATGCAGACTGAGTGAGTACCGGGTATACAAGTTTTGACGCGTACAGAGCGTATTACAGCGTTCCTCCTCGTTTTTTTATATCTTTATTATACTTGTACTAATGACAAAAAGACAAATTGTCTGTTCTTAGCAATTGCAAAGCAAAAACACAATTTATTGAGTTGAAGTTTTCAACCACCACCGTTCAAGGATATATGGGATGTTAAGTGGTGTTTCCCACCCTTCCGTCATATGAACGGCAAGCAAGAAAATTGTTTTAGCATCAGGGGGCCGATTAAAGGTTAAACACTCAATCAGGGCTGCTCACATTAAACGTTTATGTAGGTTTTACACTTGCTTAGAAAATTACACTCAGAAAATTTTCGAGCATACAAAATATTCAATATTTCCGCCTATGATATAGTATGATACGAATGAATATAATAAACATAAATTTCTAGCTACACTTTCATAAAATGGAAGTACAGACGCAGGTGCTAATTAAGAATATACATGTGTATACTTTACTGAGTTAGAAACAGTTACATATATGTACATGAATGTACATAGTACATATGTACATAGTTACATCTGCACTACTTAAATTATAATCTGTGATTAAGGCCTGTTGTTTGTGCATGAAACGAAACTAAAGCAAGCTGGGGAATCAGATTTTCATCAGTTTTTGGTAAATAGTGCCAGTTTGAAAGTTCAACTGAAATTAAAAGGAAAGAAAGGGAAAGAAACATAGCTGGTCGTTGCATTGAGTATGCATTCGGGAGTTGCCAATAATGCATACGGTTTGCCAAAGGTCCGTTATTGCCAAAAGAGAGCAAAAACGAAATAATTATTTAATTTACAATGTTTTTTTGACGCCGGCGATCTATTTCAAACATTTTTCCTTTTAAGCAATATATTTTTCTGGACTGTCTTCCAGCTGTTCTCTCAGTTCGCACACGCTCTCCATATCGCTCTATTGGTATAAACAACAACTACAACATTGGATAAGAACAACTGGCGACTTGTGTACGACTTATACGTTTTTGTATCGATAAACCCTCAAAAACGAGCTCGCAAGCGCGAAATCAATTAAGTTTATTTGTTGTCCCGCAAAATGCTCACAAACTAGCTCGCATACGAGCCTTTGGGCGAGAGAACTTGGAAACGAGCAGAAGGCGCACTTTTCACAAGATTGAGTGTGTGAGAGAGAGGAAGCACGCGAAATGTTCATGAATATAATGTGTTGATTTTTTGTTCGGCGAAGTATTCAGAGATAGAGGCAAAGTGTAAAATACAAATAAGTTCATTAAGAGCTTCTGTCGCCAAGTATTGGGCCAAATAGAGAGTAATGGTGTGGCGAAGTTAGACTTCTGGCGTGGCGGCCTTGACACAATTTTAGAATATAGAAGTAAGTGCCCATGCATATTTCTCCGATTTCTAATACTTTCTATAAATTATACAGATGCATTTAAACCAGTGGTCGGCACTCATAATTTCACAGTCTAGCAGTGCGTTTTTGGTTTACCAACCACTGTAATGCACATGTACGTGAGCGGTACCGCAGCAGTACAGCAGCCGAGCTGAGCCCTATTGGCGCCTGAGGAACGCGCAACTTAAAAAATATTTTCAAAATGCACAGGAGGATTGTAGAAAACCGAAGCAATTAAACAGAAAAAAAAAAACATAACATTATTACAACATTAATAATATATTTACATTAAAATTGTATAATATACATAAATATTCAAATTGGAGAACAAGGAAACGTTTCCGACCCTGTAAATTTTATAAAATCTTGATCAGGATCAATAACCGAGACAATATAATCATGTCTGTCCGTCCGTCTTTTCGTCCCAACGAGCGCATAGAAATCAGAGATCTAAGAAGCTGGAGCAATCAAAATTTACACTTCCATACATCGCAAAGGGCTAAAATCTCGCACAGTCACAATTTTGATGTTAAGAGAAAACTAACAAATATATACTACTGAATAACGGGCGTTGAACAGTTGTGACGCGTTCCAGTGCGTCTTACAAGGTTCCTCCCTGTTGTTTTTTTATTTTTATGGGGATGAATTTTTTATTTCATTAGTATATGATACGAGTACTGAATAATGGGGGTTGGCAAACGAAAGAAGCGAGTTAGCAGGAGGCATTTTATATACACTTTTCATTTGGAAAATTATAGCTTAATAAATTGTATTAAATAAAAACTAACGTACATTCAAGGGTATACAAAAATATAACTATAAAATATTTACATACCTACTTTCAGGTTTGGTTTCAAAACAGACGGGCAAAATGTAGAAAACATGAAAGTCATATGACCCATAAAGGTAAGATCAAAAGATTTGCTCGAAAAAAAATGTACATACATACATATGTACTTAAATAGAGTTAGCTTAGAGGGGCGAAACTTATAAAAGCTAGTTTTTTCACATGCTGCTAAGTTAGTTTAAATGAAAGGCTAAGCCGTTTTGATATAGCATACTTATGTAGATGGACTAGGGGGCAAGCTCCCTGCAAATTCACTTCGCTAACTTCTAATGTTATAATAAATTCATCTCCATACAAAAGCGAAGAAAACCTTTGTGTGCACTTTGTACTTTGTACTTTGTCTGACATCAATTCGGAACTGCGTTTAAGTTTTCTCTCATCTTCAAAATATTGAATGTTGAGGGGCTGTGAGAAATTTTGAAGTACACTTGTAACATTGTGATATTAGAGAAGTTACTCCAGCTCTCGACAGGCGGACAGACGGACAGACACGGCTATATCGAATAGGCTATTGATGCTAATCAAGAATATACACCTACATATGTACATGTATGTATGTATGTACATATATGTCCCTTATAGTGTCGGAAACGTTTCCTTCGTTGTGCGTTACGCACATTGCTCCGTTCGCAAATACAATATACCCTATTTACTCTTCGAGTACCGGGTATAAGAAAAACTTTTCGTGTGATTTGTGGTCGGAACTTAATAAGTATGTATGTACAAACGTAATTTGATAGAATTGATAAGTTCAAATGTACATGCATAAGTATGTACATACATACATATGTATGTACATATTTGTAAGGACCTTTTTTTATAATCAACATCACACAGTTTATACCACTGACTGCAGCGACTTGACTTATTTTTGTTTAACACTTCTCCGCCGCGGAGAATAAATAGAATTAAATGGTTTCACAGTTTTCCAAAAACATTGTAGTTACTTGTTATTATTTCACTTCATCCCCCAACCATTCATAATCAATGCTAAGCCAATTGCATCTGTCTTCCCCTTTTTATTGCTTGAATATTTAATTTAATTAAGCTGGCAGGGATTTCTGTCGTTGTCAAAAAAAAGTGTTAATACTGCAGAAGGGAATTCAATTTGTCGTAAAAAAAAATTGAGCAGATGTGTGTATGACGAACTTTGCTCTAATTTACAGATTACATAAATGTACATACATATGTAAATTCTCAATTTAAATACGAATTTATGCATACATACATATTACACTGAATTGAGGTCTGTCCATTTAAATCTTATGATTTTGGGGTCGCTGAATCAAAATCTGAGGTTCGTTTTTCATTAAGGCAGTTTGGGTCTCTAGAAAATCTAAGAATTAACTTACGGATCCACTTCATTACACTCTAGATTTTGGGGTGGCTGATTACGAATTAGATGTCAGTATACTTGTTCTAGGCTGTGTCGAGTCCATTAAGGAAGTTTGGAGACCATTTCGTTGTAAAATAAAAATGTAATCGTCCTTTTTGGGTTCAGGTTTGCGAAAACGTCACCTTATAAACGTCACCGATCTGCTGTACAATCTTTTTGTGTGGTTTGACTTAATTTTTGGCCAGAGATTCGTGAAAAAGCCACTTTAATTGCAAAAACAAAAATTGCAACAACATTGCAAAAAATAAATATAAAGCGAATTTATTCGGATATTTATTCATGGGTTAACTGAGTTAACTCATTAACTCATAAACTCATAATTTTAAAATTAATTATGGCCGGAGGCCCCACATCCCCACAATTAGGTGATCATAGAGACGGCAGAACGGTCCGACGGAGCTTCGACTAATAAGGCATTCTGATAAATACGTTTCCAAGCTTCCTTGTTTAACTGAAAATTAATCAATCTATTAAAAAAAGGATTATAAAATTTGGTTGAAAATATGTATCGGGTTTACTTTTGAAACTTGTTGAGCATAATCAGTTGATTGGCAATGTACACATTGATATTTATATTTATATTTCTAGGAATCGCATTACGCAGTCGAAGCCCTTCAACAATAACTTCTTTGGAACCCTGCCGCATGCATCCATATGTAAGTTTGGCGACCATACAAAACACAATAGTTGCATCGATCCCTGTAACTGCGACCACTACAAATCCACAACCAGCGAGAAATAAAAGCAGTAGTAAAAATGTTACCGAAGATCCTACGTATACCACAGCAATATCACATTCAGGGACTAAGAATTTATCCAGCACCGTCGCTGCAGCTTTTTCAGCATTTGATCCAGCCCTTATTTCGGTAGCCGCTCATCAGGTAAATAACATCAAATTATGACCACAAATGTTGTTATTTCACTTATAAATGTATTCCAGTATGCTGCTGCAATAACCAATGGAAGTGGAATTTTCTCGGTCCCACAGTATTCAATAAATCTCGCTGCATTTGCCGCAGCTCACAGCAAACGTTCAAGTATTGCAGATTTAAGAATGAAAGCAAAAAAACACTCTGAATCATTAGGGTTTGAATCTGATATTTTTCATTAGTAAGATCTTAAATTACTTTTAAGACTAACCATTTTAGGAAAAAACAAATAAATAATATAGTATTTTATTGTTTTACATATGTACAGTGTATTTTATTATTTAATAAAGCTTTGTTTTGCAAAAGTTAAATATTTACCCGATAGGGTATTTCTGTACATATATTCTTGATCAGCATCAATAGCCGAGTCTATATCTGACTGTCTGTCTATCCGTCCGTGCACGCACTCTATTTTGTGAAGTGAGAATTCGGAGAATTCTTTTATTGGCTCACTGCAGAACTCTAGCAGAATATTACAAACGCTGTTGCCTGACACGAAATTATAAGCATCAGCTGTTTTTTCATGGATGGTGGATGGTGTTAACGCCAAAATCCAACGCTCATGCCATGGACCATGCTTAGAACCAGATGGAAGGTTTGGATCATTGAGGAACAACAAGGTTTGATTATGTCAGGTTACGCCTATGTCGATTTACGCTTCAATACAAAAACTGATTATGGTCAGTATTTTTAAAACAGTCACTATTTTATTTGAAAACAATATTACATTTCATTCGGTAACTGAACTTCTCCTTTCAACATTACAACTCCAGACGGATTAACTTTTACTTTGATTTTAGTATTAGGGTATAAAACGCCATAGTCCACATTCTCATAGAGGTCCTGAAAAAAATAGAATTATATCTTTAGTTAAACTGCTTAACTAACGAGAACGTTAGAGCGTTATAGCAAAGACAATTAAATAGTAAGTAACGCTCAAAAAGTCGAATGGCAGTCTAGAAACAAGATTTTGACGACCGACGAAAAGCCAAGAAACCCACCCCGGTTTCGGTGACTCACATAAGAGTAGAAATACAAAAATCTGTGTGCGCTTGAACGCACGAGCCTCCATGGGCATTAGTGTATCCAGCAACACGGAAAATAAAAATAACTGCTCCAGGAATTTTTCATTTGCCATTTCGATTGAAATCCACAGATTCTCTTTTAAAAGCGTGAGAACATCTGGTAGACACGACAGGCATATATGGTTTACAATTATTCCTGGAGTAAAAAGTGAAAAAATCGAAAAAACAACTTTGTGCAAAAACGTAAAAGAAAATATGGAATAAATTCCTGGCACGAATTTTACGCGGCGCTGGAGACAGCCCTTTAAAATAAACAACAAAAACAATATAAAGTACACCTTAACTCTTCGAGTACTGGGTATAAGAATAAAGAAGGCAGAAAAGGACGAATCGAAGTTATGGTTGAGTCACGATGATTACGGTATCAGCGAAGCTGCGCCAGCAGATCTTCCTGAGACGCAACAAGGTAGAAGAACCGGCAGCGGATGTGGCAGTTAGAATTAGCCTCAATCCCCGCAAGAGCCCAGACCCCTCAATTAATGTTGCAAAAATGCTACAGACCTGTCAGCCAAGCCGATTTCAGACGGTCGAAAAAGGATTTTTACATTCTTTTCTTTTCTTTCTTCTTTTGTGTTCACTGTTAATGACATTTTTTTACATAAAAATAAAAAACTATTTGAATAAAGTTGTCCAATATTATTTACCTCTACTCGATAGCCGTAGAAATGTATAAGTCCTAGTTCTTTTAGAGTAACCGATATATCAGATGGCGTACCGTCAGATCTTCTATTAATAAAAGCGATTGCATAGGAGTAGAAGTTATTAAAAAGTGGTCCGATAGGCTTTGACCAAATTTCAATTCCTTTATGTTTGTAAATTCTTCTTCCTTGTATTCCCAGTGGGTCCTGGTCGACAGCAATTATTTTTCTATTTTGTAAAATACGTTTAAACTGTGGACGAATAGTTCTTAAGTCCACAGACATTAAGAGTGGAGCAGCCAAAATAGACCAAATTGCGAACTGTGTTTTTGCTTGCTCGTAGCTTAGCCCGAAGTTTCCAATAATCAACTGCAATTATAGTAAACGGGTTGGTAAATATTAATATGTTCGCATACAATTTTTGTTCGACTTTTCCTGATGTTAGATACTTCATTTATGCGAAAAAAAGAAGCGCTACATAAAAAGAGTTTACAAAAAATACTAGTTTTTAAAACTTATTTTAAAAAGGTTCTGTCAGAAAATTAAGTTCTTTAAAAAAATGTATAGCATAAGTCTCTTAGAAAAGTTGGTTTGGCTCGAAGCGTAAGTAAAAAGTTTAAGTTTACCATGTCTGGATCATTCCAATGTCCAGGTCCCGCATTTGGTGCTATCAAATCTTGATTATTTCCGTAATAGTCAATAATATTTTCAACTGACGTCCAAGAATCTTGAATGTCATCATAATTCCTCCAAAGGTTACAGTAAGTTTTCACTGCAGAAAAATTTGGTTGTATTCCGGCATATATTTGATAAACAGGCCAGCTACATGAATATACCATGGCCTTTCCGGTACTATTCAGAAGTTTTCCGAACTTGGAGTATCCCAAGTCCATTTCATGTGGCAATGAGTAGCAACCATCTAGTTTAACATAGTCAACGTTCCATTCAGCAAATTGAAATGCATCTTCTTGTTCATATCCGATGATACCTGGATATCCAGCGCATGTAAAGTTACCATAATCCTCATAGATTCCAAATTTTAGACCTCTTGAATGAATCTAAAAAATATAAAAGATCCAATAAATTATTTTAACTTTTACCATATCCTGCCTAACATATTTAATCTGTTTCAATATTTTTGCGTAATCTGTCATAAAATATAAATCGAAAAAAAAGATGAGGAACGTTGTGAGAGACGCTGGAACGAGCCACAAATTGTATACTTTATACGCTCATAAGGTTATACTAAGTGGATTCATAACTCATTAAAAAATGTAAAAGCTTCTTTAATTTCAACGAGCTTCAAAATTCCGGCAAAGGAAAAAAATCAGAGGCAGACCACGATTATATTTAAGTGTTGGGGTATATTGTTAACTTAATATTGTTACTTACATAATCTGACAAAGCTTTTATTCCATTTGGGAATCTTTGGTGATCAGCTAATAGCTTTCCATCGTGACCGCGGTGTTTTTCTAACCAACAATCGTCTATGTTAATATATTCGTAGCCAGCAGTAGCATATCCATCAGCGACAATTAGATCAGTCATAGTTTGGAAAAGTTTTTCACTGCAAAGTACACAATTTAATTTAAAATCCTACAAAGTTAGAATGGTTTATGGTTGGTTATTAATGGCTGAATGAGTGGTAACTAATTTTAAACATAAATTATATCTAAGCTGATCTACAATACAAGAATTTGACTCTGTTTTGAGAGCTTTCAAATAATAGATATATTAAAACATTTTTTTTAATTTTCCCAGGCATTCGTCCTCGTTTTCGGCGTTTTACTAAATATAGCCCTTGTACAGGTCCAAAATGTTTTTCTTTATGAGGCTTTTAAATAAATAACTTATTAAACGGATGAAGACTTCTGGCGAATTGCAAGAACCAAATGACGATCGATTGAACTCAGAGAGACCTTTCTTCTTAATGAACATCGAATTTTCTTGCTGCTTACTTCCACAGAAAAGTGGAAAATTCATTTTCAAACACATGATAGTGAAAGTTTTTTCATTTTCCAATTTCTCCCATCCTTTTCCTCGCCGATTACTTTGCGACTGTCGAAATTTGATTATGAGCTTCATCAAGACTCCCCTTACGGTATTGAACAAAATCAGCTGCTCAATTTGTTGCTAAACGAGAAGGGACGTGTGAGACGCTTCTTACGCGTCGCAACTTTTATACCCGGCACTCAGTACTACATCTGCACCTTAGCGGTTATTTGTCAAATTTTACATTTTTTCTTCATCTGTCATCTACATATACAACACTTCTTACACCAACACGCTCCTTTAGCGCGCCGCCCTTCCCTAGACCCACACACTGCAGACTCGCGGCAGAGGCAGAGGCTGCGCCCGCACACAAAAAAAAAAATATGTAAGCTGCGGGACGGGGTGGGTTAAAAGTAGGAAGAGGCATCGGCAGGGGGAGGGCAGAGGCAGGGGCCGAGTGAAGCATTAGCAGCATGTGAATGAGAGAATGTGAAAAGAACAACAAAAGCAAATTAATTTCTTCTTTCTGGCTATATTAATGATCCAATCGGATCCCAATTTGGTGATCTGATAGATCTGGCCATTCCCTACGGAATGGCGTTTTAAGTTTTCTTTTATCTTCAAAATTATATTGGGAGGTTTTGCCCTTTTGCGGGGGCGGAAGGGGGAGTGGCTCATTTTTTAAATATACCTGTAACAGTATGAGCATACAGAAGTCTCGAGGCAAAATTCGGTGGCTCTAGCCTCTATGGTCTCTGAGATCCAGGCGCTCAACAAGACGGACGGACAGGCGGAAGGACAGACAGACATGGCTCAATCGACTCGTCTATTGATGCTGATCAAGAATATATATATTGGTGAATATTTGTGAATACAATATACCCTATTTACTCTTCGAGTACCGGGTATAAAAATTCGTGTGGAACTACCATGCATTGGCTAGTTTGTGCACAAGCAATATAAACGGTGCTGGACTACAACGAGATCGGCAGGAATTGTGGCATTAATTCGCTCCGAGTTAACTAATAGGTTCTCTCCCGTGACTCCACATCATACAATTGATGAAGGAATCACAAATGCCTACTCCCAGGACACGTATTCGATTTTTAAACCAATTGGATCCTTTCAGTAACGTCAATGCCAATTAAAAACCTGCTGTCGCTGCAAAAAATTCCATAAGATTGTCTTTCTTTGCGTGCGTGGAAGAGTGCGATATCACAGTAATCTGCAGGCAAAATGTTTTTGCTGTAGCTCCAATAGTCACTGATTGGTATGCACTCATCAGGACGTACAGGCAGAGAAAGACTCGGCTATTGCTCAAAAACATATTCTTTATTGGGTCGAAAACGTTTCCATCACTGCGTTACATACATGCACTTTAAGCACAGCGAAAATAAGAACACAAGTTAACGTACCTTATGCAATTGTCAGGGTCGTTTACACAGTCCGTGTTGCATCGGAATCTTTCCCATGAAAGCCATCCCATGGGTGGAGTTTTAGCAAGGCCATTATCCAGGCTGTAGCACGTTGTACTGAGCAAGATAATAATCCAAGGAGCAGCAAACATCGATAGAATCTAAATTTTAAAGGAAAATGAAATATAACGAGAATGAACGTTGTGACTCGCGTTCAAAAGCGCTACTACTTTTATACCCTTTACTCAGTCAGTATGTATGTACTATGTACAGATGTAATCTTATGATTTCTTTCAAAGACTATCGCCCTTTTAGCAGCCACTCTTCTTCAGAGCCGAGCACTGCATGAGGCAGAATGTGCGAGCGAGAGAGAATGAGCAAGAATAAGCATGCTGCTGGGTGGGGGGGGGGATTGGGTGTACCCTTTGAAAATGAATTTCGTCATTCTGCATATAATATAATGGTCCACACTGACCCTTTTTCTGGGATCCGAATGTATATTTTCAAAATATAGTAAGGATACTAATAATAATAAGGATAATATGTATTATGTACATATGTATACCGGGTATAAAAGTTGTGACTCGTTCCAGCGAGTCTCACAACGTTCCTCCTCGTTGTAACTTAAATATTGTGGATGTCGTGGGTTGTCTTGGCGTCAACTAGTTCTCCGTGAGTATAAGAGCAAGCACAACCAAATGTTGTGTGAAGACTGCTCTGATAGCACACGGAATCAAGTTTGTTTCCATCGGACCCACAAATGCGAACTTTTGTAGCATCCACAATATTGAAGATACGAGAAAAAAACGCAGTTCCATAGAGAATATATAGAATTTCATATATTTCAGATTCCCGAAGAAATGTTGTTGCAGTAGCGACTTTAATCTCAACTTAAGACGCACCTCACAACGTTCTTCCTTGTTTTATTTAATCTCACAACACCTATACCAATGTAGGTAATTGTTTCAGTATCATCACAAAAAGTATGTGTTGTTAACTTATATGAGTCCCAATACTCCGATCAGTTGCATCTGCTTGCCGTCCAAGTGCGGGTCGCAACCGGACCCTGCCCATAAGCGACAGCTCTCCCTTACTACATTGCCTACTACGGTACTGCTCCCCACATTGAGAACGAGGCGCTGAACATTGTGCGAGTACCGGTACGTGGTTTTTGAAGCGCCTCACAACGCTCGTTTTAGATGGCACATTGAATTTTAGAAACCTGTTAAGAGCTGCGCTGACACCAGGTACACCATAATCCAAACAAGCTCATATTTTTATCTCGCTCTCACTGCATGTTGTTCCCGTAAGGCAATCCCTTCTCTCTGATAGTGTATCTAATTAAGAATATTTGAACTTTATGGGCTGGGAAATGCTTTCTTCTGTGCTTTAGAAAATATGACAATTTTTTTTACATCTTTTGTAACTACATATGAAACATCTTTTTACTCTTATTGGAAGGTGTAAGGAAACGATGTAATATGTTTATAACATGTTACAAAAAAGCATATTGATCTTTATACATATTATTATACGAGTATTAATAATATATTATTAGAACACAGAAATATACATATTAATGTGTGCGAGCTTAGAGTGACTAATACGTACTCTAAGGCTGAATATATTCTCTGTGATTAAACTCTTTACGTACACTACTAAAAAATGCAGGGACATCAATGTATAGTACACAGCTATGATTTCTACTCGTCTATACATTGTCAGTTCAACAACGAAAAAAGATTTATAAAATAGACTCCCAATGTATTTTCCGTTAAAAAATATCCGCGCAGAACAGCTGTCTTTACATCCGCTGCTCTGAAATATTCGGACTCTGTTGACCCCGTGTTTCCTTAAGAGGTGAATGGTTTGCTTCTTTAAAGGGGATGATGCTTCCAACCCATATGTTGCCAGTGCGCATCTCTACTGGTCCGTACCTTGAAGTTCTCCCATGAATATGGAATTATCCTTTTGAAATATTTTGGATTATACTGCCATTCCGCATCTTTCGACCACTTAGAAATGTTCATAAATTTGTTGGAGGCAATGTTGTGTTAAAATTGATGCTCCATAATTTATGGTGAATGTTTGGGGCTATCCATTTTATAAGGACATTCCTGAAAACACATTTAATGTCGAACAGGGCTGATATCACACATATATTTCCAGAAAACGAGAGTAGAGATATTTCTTTTTTTTTTCTCTCTCTCTTTACATTTACAATCTGTTTTTTTAAACAATAAGTAAATTGTATAATTAATATTCAATTAACAGAAATAGCAGTTTTCCAATGAGCCTTGCTATTATATATAACATATTTTCAGTTTGTTGGATTTATCTATCAGGGATATCGAGAATGTGGTATCTTTTCAGTCTTCTTACTGTTAGGCTATTGTCTAATAGACTTAAGGCTAAATTATTTTAGTGGTTGTGGAGTCTGTCGATGTATTTCTTACTAGTTTTCTCTATTTCTTCTTTAATTGTTGGAATATTCAGATCTTTTGTGGATGTTTGCATTAGATACGTAAAACGGAGCATTGACAATGTGTCGCAAAGTTTTTGATTGGTAACGCTGAAGTATCTCAATATTTGAGTTGCTAGCAGTTCCCCAAAGCTGTATAGCGTAGGTCCAAACAGGCTTCAGTATGGATTTGTAGAGGCGAATTTTGTTTTCCAAAGTGGTTTCTGATTTTCGACTTATCAACCAGGACATTTTTAGTGTTTTAAGTCTAAGTTGTTGACATTTTGCTTTAATGTGGTTTTTCCATGTTAATCTGCGGTCGAGATGCNAGCCGAGATACTTCACACAGGTACTTTGTGGAATTGGTGAGCCGTTAAGTGTAACATTTGGGCAGTTACCTGGTCTTAATGAAAACCCGAATTGGTATTCAGGAATGATGGAAAGTTCGTCCAAAATTGGCAACATTCTCTTCAATAGTATTTTTTCAAACGCTTTCGAGAATATTGTCAACAGACTAATAGGACGGTATAGATATTTCTGACTCCAAATAAAAATCTAAGAACACAATTTAACACATTTTTTCTCCTAAATTGCCTTTATTGTCTCAAGGACGGGTGCCTCCGTCTGGGTAGATTTCTCCTTTTTTAATCCTGTTTGAGCTTTTTATTTTGGCGATAAGAAATGAGGGACGTTTTCTCAGCATTAGGCTTTCATTTTAAATTATGTTTTCGGAATGAATTGAAACGTGCTTCCCAAATAATGAATGCAGAGTTCTTAGGGAATTGTGAACGTACATAGTTGCACGTTGGACAAAACCTGCAATATGCCGTAAGAAATCAAATCAAAGACCTGTCGGAGAAGCGTCTGGACGGATCTCGAGCATTTGAGGTAACTGAAGCGGATTACTATGGACCCTTCTGCTGATCAGAAATCCGCACGAGGTCTGCGATCAAGTGCTACATTAGTGTGCTTATACATATGCTTCATCTCTAAGGCCATACATATGTAGCTCATTAAAGCGTTTCACTTGCGCTCGAGGAAGCCGAGTCAAATTTGGTAAGACAATGCGACACAATTCGTTGGGCCAAGAACGAGCTTATGAAGTTAAAGAAGCTTTACCTGTTTGGCTGACTCTATCAACAGGCACTGCATCACGCCGCGCTCTCCGTACTTTGTCGCATTGTATGAAGCGGCCGTAAAGACTGCATCTACTGTACTGCTCCGTTGGGCATCCGTCCTTAGCTTCCGCGAGCTGCGTACTTTTGCTCTGCCAGATCACAGTGTTTGCTCTCGCTTTCAGAAAAACCTTATGACTTAGATGATCTCATCTAATCGAATTTGTGAAAGTCCCCTCAAAATCTATGCGGGAACGATGTTGTTTAAGGACGAGAATGGAGGCAAGGGCCTCATGGGTAAGCATGGAGTTTGGCGCGAGGCTGAGCTGAAAACGGAATCTGGAACCATCAGGAGGGTCGTTACTCAACTGTGCCTGCTGCCCCTTGATCAAACAGTTTAAAAACGAGCTTCAAAAAGGGAGTCTATGTTAATCTCTCGCCGCATATTTTGACCTCACTCTGCACATTTCTCTGCGCGGCTTCAAAAGATTGAGCAATTGGCTTCACCTAGGCGACGGTATAAATAAATTAATTATAACGATTAACCACAATGGGTGACTATTATATTTTGGACAAATATACATAGATAACTAAAAAACCTTGGCATCTCAAACAGAACCAATCAATACTTTCTGAACATACGAAGGAACAAATCGGTTGTAAATGCTCTAGACACTTGTAAGCACTTGTCGGCGTTGTCGGTAACTTTCTCGGATAGTGTCAATATTGATGATTGTTACCACATTCCCTCACGCGCATTTTCATTATCCTGTTTGCAGGGCCATGCCAAGAATTATTTGCGCTCGGCGCGCCCAGGCACCTTCGGCAACCTAAAAGTTGGAGCCCGGGGCAATTAAAAAACTACAAATTTAAAGTTTTTAAAATATATTTACTTTCAGTACGCATCTTTAAGTATTTAATATGATAAGCCATCGAAGACATAGCAAAAAGAAAACCATATAGAAGCTCGAAATTCTTCAGTAAATGAAATTTGAAGCATTCATTCGAAACTATTAATGATTATAAGCTAAAATGTACAATTTAAATGATCTATATTATTTTTGAACGTTTTATAAATAATATTTTGTGTGTTTTTAATGCCAAAAGTTTTGTTTTTCATTTGTATTCCTATTGCATTATGCATTCCTAGCATAACGTACATGTACGTAATGGACCAAATGTTAACATTTTAGCTCTCCCCCGCTCTCTTTCATACATTTATAATATCCGTTGTTAACTGTTAATCAATGGAAATGTTTTGGGAAAAGGCGAAAGACCAATTCAATAGTGAGTGATTGTGCTGGAATTCCTTAATAAACATCCTCTTCCATTGAAAAGTCCGAAGTTTCTCCAGCATAAAGAGAGCTGAAATAAAAAAATATAGTGTTTCTCATAAACGAAATACGGGGCGCGTGCAGAGAAGTTACTAAGCTGAACTGCCTGCTGAGCTAAACACAAAACAGCAACCAGCACATTCGTTTGAGCTTGAATTGATTTAGTTTTTTCTCAAGGTTATTTTCTGATGATTTAAATTAAATATTTAAATAAATTTACGAGGGCTGTTTCTTAAGTTTCTGGCATCGGTCACTTTCATCAATTGCTTTAAAAAATGTATAGAAATTTGTTTAAAATACTTAACTAGCCAGTAAAATCCAAGCAAGCCAGCCTACCAGGCAATTTTAGTGTACTCTCTGCATTCGCGCTCTCTAAGAGTTTAAAACTTACTTTACGGCTCGACTTGTAAAAAATACAATTCGTTTTAATTTTTTGTTATAAAAAAAATAGTTGAAAGACCATAAGCAACCAGGTTCTCCAAATGGGTCTGAACTTAAATCTGGATTATAGCTATATATGTCGCATTCCGATAAGTTCACCTCGTCATCAACGGCAGACCACAATGGCTGGCGCAAGACTTGATACTGATCTCCCGCTAATGCTGATAGATTTGAGTGAATAGAGTTCATGACCCACTGCAGAGATGGTTCTTTGCTAAACTCATGTGACTAAGAATATTGAAGAAACATTAGAAAACTTCATAAGCGATAAGTAGAAGTTCCTTACCTTTGCATCCGAAAAATCATAATCTGGCTCAAATGAAGCGTTTAAAGTGGCAATTAAGTAAAACAAAGTTTTGCGTGAAATAGTATCGCACAGAATGATGCCTTCGTCGCCGGATTGGCTGTTGCGACAAAAATTAGGTGAAAAGTCGGCTAATGTTTGTGGTGGCGATAGTGCCTGAAGATCGTGCCCATGGGTTTCCGCCGTAAACCGCTTATATAAAGCTTTGTCTGCTGCAACCATTTTGCTGAATAGACATAATAGGTAAGTAATATTTATATTAATTGTTGTAGTCACATACCAGGAGTAGCTTTCTATGCGTCCAAAGATTGTGACACCGCTTGTGTGTATGGAAAGCGCATTATTGATGGCTTCAAAACGGGAACTCTCTAGTAGCTTCATGATGATCAATAACTTGATGATGTAGCTTGTAGCTCCTATTTAACACTGCTTGAACAACTTATTCGCAAAAAACGTCTTAAACTGAGACAGAACTTATTGAACTTTGCGGTATATTAACATTTCTTGTTTGATATGTCTCCAATATAAGATTTCCCCAGACAGGACACGACTCAAATATTCTGAGCATGGTTTCCGGATGTTTTAACTTTATGTTTCACCTTCAAATGTATTTTTGTAGCTGAAGAAGTGAGTGCGAATTGATATATATGACACCTTGAAGTTTGAATAAAATAATTTATAAATAGTTTAAAGTTTCTTCTTGTTTTCAATATCGATTTATAGTTTTGCTTGTTGTGGATTTGTAAATTAACTTGTACACACTTTCATATACATATGTGAGTATACATATGTACATACATACACACATATGTGTGTAGATTTTTCAATGCTACTAACAATAAATGGCGTTCAAAATGTTTGTTCTTTGATTAACACTAACAATATTGATACAAAAGCAACACAAGTTTTAATTGTATAACTATGATAGAATAGACAAGTATATTATATATGTACATACAAATGTGTTTATGTGTGTATAGGAGTATATGAAAACAAACTCTTAAGATTTTTTTACAATCGTACAATGTACAATTTCAACTGCAATATTTTCAAATGAAGCAAAAGGTGCTTATTTAATTTTTTAACAGTTGTATCCACAAAACATTAATTAAAGACGTATTACGTATATGTTTGAACATATGTATACATATATTGTATATTCAACTAACATAAGACACTTTTAACTGGTTCATAAATGAACCGTTCATTAATGTGACCAGAAGATCTTTTTTTACCCTTTTGCTCCACAATTTCAGCCTATTTACACAGACATGAGTTACATAGTTGAGTTTACTCATTAACACAGAATTGGCGTTTACACTTGCACAAAGTTAAGTTAATGAGTTTTGGCTGCGCGCTTTTTCCACAAATATTGTTTAATATAATAAGTACCCAAATTATCCTAGATAAATAACAACACAGTTGCCTGATAAGTGTAACCGTCCGGAATGCAGCTTACATCTCTGGTCACACTCTGCCTCCAGCAAAATATATTGCAGTTTGAAGGTTTAAATTAAATATAAGAAACTATTTAATGCAATTGGACCTCGGAGGATGTTTATTAAGGAATTCATGCACAGACACTCACTATTGAATCGATGTTTCTCCTTGTCCATTTATTCACAGCTAAAAACGGTTATTATATGTTAAGTCTGCTGGAAAACAAAATTCAATAGGAGTACAAATGAGAAACAAAACTTTTTGGCAATAAAAATACGAAATATTAATAAAAGCCTGTATTTAAAAGTAATATATTTCACTTAAATAAACAGTTTGGAATGAAAATTTCATTTTCGGAAGAATTTTCACATACTATTTATATTGCTAGGTGTTCGCTGTTTTGTCCAGTCTCGGCTTATCCATTTGAAGACTTAAAGATGCGTACTGAAAGTAAATATATTTTAGAAACTTTAAATGTCTGGTATTTTTATGCAATATTCTTCTATACATAAAGTTCTCGAGTCACAGTGTTTGTGACTGAACTCCTAAACGGAAAGACCGATTCTTTTTAAAATTTTTGTTCTGCATTAAATAGGTCTGCCGGATTTCCCAATAGAAAATATACGGGTCCGTATGCAAACTAAGTGAGAAAATATCTGGCGAGAACAAACAAAATTATTCTAGAGTTTACCCAAGCATATTAAAAGTCTGATGAGTGGGTGCTACGCATATAGCTTCAACCGCAAACCTAATATACCTAAAGCATTAGCAAATGTTTATATTTTTTTTAATACCACATAAATACACTTATAAAAGTGTTTAAACACAGAGTCTGGATACAACATTTGCTATTTGTATTTGTGATATGCAATACATTGTGATAAGCATTTAAAAACATTCACTTACTTCGGAAAATATTGGCAAGGAGCCTTTTTTTAGCAAACTTTCGCCAAAAACGTTAGAAGTTAGGATTTTTTCCACGTTTTTACAGTCTCGAACCATTGTAAAACTTCGTGACAAACTTAGCTTCTGATAGGTTACCGAACGATTCAAAACATTGTAGAATTCATAATTTGCTGGTGGGGAGCATGAACAGTTTTTGTTAAGCCAAAACTCATCAATTAAAGAAGAAGCAATTTCAAGTGTTCGATTTAAGACATCTTTAGGTATTCTCTTGGGTGGAATTTGTCCGAGCCGGAGCTCACTCTTTGGTTTGCGTACTCCGTTTTTCATTTTATAAACAATAATAATATGCACGCTGGAAGCTAAAATAACATCGGTAGGTTAGCATTTATTGAAACATTGAATAGTAACATCGAAAAAGTCATTTGAGGAACAGTGGGAATTTTCACTGATGTGAATCTCAGATTCCCACTGGCAGCATCCACCATCCACCTTATAGGAAACAAATGACCACAATATAGGTAAGATTTGTGCGAAAAGTTTTTGTTTGGAGATGAAAATCGTTTTGAGAGACGAGGTTCTAGTATACTTACATCCTCGTCGTTTACCTGCTTTTGAGTAATAAACAATAGACGAGCCAGTGAAAGATTGCCTTGTTGATCATGTAGCCGAGTTCTTCAGAGTAAGCGTCAACCGTTTTGTTGATAGACAAAAAAAAAGGAAGAAGTCGAAGCAGGTTCTTGCCTGTTTACTTCATTTGTTAGGCAAGGTTGGCAGTATGTCGGTCTTTGGAGATCTTGTAGCTGTTATTGTTGATTTCATAGATGATTTCGTAAGACTGAGCCAAGATATTGAGAAAGGCCTTTTAAAGCTTAGAATGGTATTAGAGGTAACTGCAAGAAATGTTTTGCGTGTTTGGAGCAAATGCCAAATATTGAAGAGCAGAGTGAGGTTTTTTGCGTTACAATACTCAGGATGGACGAACCAGAACAACAGGAGCTGAGAAAGATTTTCCCAGGCCACGACTTGGAGTTTTAACGTCATATTTTAGAAAATTAGCATATATGAATATGCCGCTATTGATAGGCCTCTATCGGATTTATTACGAAAAAATTAGTCAAATTGCATTATGAAGCCATTCAGCGGCGGTCACAGGTGTTCAAATGAGAGTGAGAAGGGTGTACGAGTAAATGTTGAATTGCTTCAATGGGCCTCTATCGGATTTATTACGAAAAAATTAGTCAAATTGCATTATGAAGCAATTCAGCGGCGGTTACAGGTGTTCAAACGAGAGTAAGAGGGTGTACGAGTAAATGTTGAATTGCTTCAATGGGAATGGAGCGAGTTAGCCGTTTAAGTTTATTTTCGATAGAGTACAAGTATAGTATGAGGGATTTTCTAAATTTACAAAAATAATACATGACTTTTTTTTTCTTTGAAAGCTAGAAAAGTACGGTATTAATTGTTATAAAATTTAATCAATTTTTGTTTTAATTTTGACAATGGAATGGTTATTTTTGTTATTAATTATTTTTCGCTAAAAAACGGGGCGCCGACGGAATCGGAGCCCCTTTCGCGCCATCTCTCTGCACCTCGAGAGAACCCCCAGAATATTTTAATACTAAGATTTAACTGATTTGTTTCAATTGAACGACAAAAGAACAGGTAACGATAAAGCAGGAACGCCGGTTTTATGTTTTGTAAACATCTTAGTCGAACCGAGATATTAATACTTGAGTACTGTGTATATAGCACAATCTAAAGCTTTCAAAAGTATAGTTAATGTCAAAAGAAAACGTTTCCTAAAATACACCAATAAAATATATTAAAATCGGAATCTCTGGATTCATAATTGCTTTTCACGTTGTAATGTAATAACCACAAAACAAGTATTTGAATATTTAAAAATCTATTGAAATGTTTTCGACGTAACAAAGCAATATATTCGTTTACGATTAAATTCAAAATTGTCACGACCTTTGAAGTTGTCTATTCCTTAGCTATGAATCTGTGAATAGTTAAAACTAATCTATTTACATGTTTTCTTATTAATTTTTACTCGGCTGGAACCATATTTTGATCTACGTCAGGTTTTGTATCATCCGGATCCAAGCTTAAACACTCTGCAAAATAATGCTCCATGGATGAATATACATGCTCAAGTACTCCATTTAAGTCATGACCTTCATCAGCATAGGTCTGAAATTGATGTATATTTTAGCAAAAATAAATAAAAATGAATATGTTTGAAAATTTACCTGGTACCGATATAGAATATTTGCGTCTGTTAAAGATTTAGCTAGCTGCACTCCATGTACATAAGGAGCAGTTGAGTCGGCCAAGCCATGAATTAAAAAAAAAGAGTTTGATTTTATGAGACGAGCACGCTGCGTAGCATCAGCTTCAACGTATCCCTTATAGTTTTCAGCAGGCAATCCGAGAACACGCTCAGTAAAAGCTGAATCTAATTAGATAATGTTTTATAGTGCTTTGGTCTGTATATTATCATATAGTTTCTTACTGTAATAAAGCCAATCTGCTATAGGGGATACAGAAATTCCACATTTAAATACATCCTGTTGCGTGCCAAGAACCATGGAGGTAACGTAGCCCCCATATCCCCAGCCCCAAATGCCGACTCGTGTTTCATCCAGAAAACTGATGGTATCTAACAGGTATCTTTAATTAAAGAAAATAATGTACAATTTTGATTACATATTTTTATCAGATACGAACCTTAGGACAGATATCTGATCGACAACTTCCACTCCTCCCAAATGGCGATAAAGCGACTTCTTGCTTTGCCCTTTTGCGCCTCTCACATCCAGTCGGACATAAATAACATCATTTCTTGATGACATATATGTTCCCCAATCTATTCTAAACTTTTCGGAAACTGACATTGAGCCGGGTCGACCATTTCTAAAAAATAAATAAAAGTATTTTAAGCTCAACTCTAAAATAAGATTAAGATTATACTTATATATTTTTTAAACCAGAATAGTCGGAAACGTTTCCTTCTGTGCGTTACATACAACCGTTATTCGCACAAACTCTTCGAGAACCGGGTATAAAAAGCATGAAGGTACAGACAGGTACACTGACTGAGTACCGGTATAAAAGTTGGTGGTCCACTGTGCACTTAGATTTTTATACCCTATACTCGAAGAGTTAAATAAAATGTTCAAATTGCATACACTTCGACAACAACAGGAAATGCAGCGTCACGTAGCTCTTCTCTCCAGCTGGGTGGCAGTAGTAATTGAACCTGAGCTCGGCTTCCATGGGGCAAGGGGATTTCAAATGATCGTTGGATTGGTAACGCGAGTTTCTGCAGCTTCTCTGTATAAAATGGCCGCGTGTCATATAAAATTTTGACTAAACTGTGAGTCTTATGCATGTGAACTCCTGAAACTGGTAGTCCAGGACCTTGGCATTCCAATATGTAGAACTCAATTCCATAGCTCGTTGCCACGCCTAGTGACGGAGTAATAAAGGCGTCAAAATGTGAACAGTTTATGTAATAATACCGACTACTCCAGAGGGCCTCTCCTAAATCACACGTAATACATTGTGGCTCGGTTCTGTTGATAAAAAGTGGCGTAAAAGTAAAATAACGCTATAAAAAATAGATTTCATACTTTCTTGTATCATCATGTATTGGATCTTTTACAGTATATAAATGTCTTTGACCCGGTTTCTTGTCTTGAGTAGCCAAATAGTATACTAAATGATTTATTGTATCCCAACACAGTATTTTGATTACCTGAAATAAATTTTATTAGGCATTAGTAATTTAGGAAATGTAGATGGAACATATACTATACCTCATATCGACCATGAGAAATAACAGAAATTCTTTGTTGCGATATGGTTATATGTTTTATGTGCGTAAAATGTTCATGGCCAGATTCTTGAATACTCGCGAGTAATAAAAAGCTGTTGCCATCCGACGAAAAAATTGGGTGAGGAAATATATCTAACCACTCATCTTCGGGCGCACGTTCAGAGTGAATCTTAATATTTGTATTATACATTACATGTTTTAAAGCATTTTAACTTGTAAATAGGTTACTTTACTTACTTCTATACAGTTCCAATTTTGTAGCTTAGAACATGTGGTGATCACACTATAGTTTTGAGATCGTCCCATGTAGACCACAGATACTTGGAGATTGCTATCAGATACCCAACCTGCCGACGTTAGGTAATAGTCCCTTTTATTCAAATAAATAAAGATATTTGTCAATGTACAAATAATGATTCGCGAATGTGCAAGCTTACTGTCCATTAAGAGATTTTGGTGGTCTCAATTCCACATGTTCTATGGCACCAAAGTTGCTTATGTCGACAACCCATAACTGAACTTCTGGATTGACAGTGCCTGGCGTTGGATACCTAACATTTTTTGTTTCTGGAAAATAACTTCCTGCAGAATATCCGGATCCGGCAAACAAGGCTCCAGACGATAACCATGGATACGTCATCATTCCAACTTGCGTATCATTAAATAAAGCAAACATGAAATGGGTTCCATCAGCTGATGACCAAATTGCTTCCGGAATTGTAAATATTTCTTCTATAAAGGAAAATGTTAAAATATATATTAATTTCATGTATTTTCGGTTCCATATAGTTGTTTACACATACATATATACATTTATGTGTATAGTATTTATAGTAAAGGCTGAAAAGGCTAAAGGACCCAGTGTGCTTCAAGGAGATCGTTCTTATTTGTTTTATATACTTTTCAAACTGATTTAAATGTTCCTGAACTATTTTAATAAAAATATTTAATAAATACCTTGGTAAAGCCAATCAGGAACACCATTATAGATATTATTTTCACATCCTGAAGTTGTTATCCTAATGTCCTCTTCAGTTGAAGGCGATTGTCTTACAAATATATCATTGTCTGCTACAAATATTAGCGTAGTCGTATTGCCGAGCCATGCCGCATATTGAAGACGTGTTCTTTGAACCTTCAATGAGTCTTTTAATTTTACTGGCATGTGGTGATCATTTTCAACATCATAGATTGTGTAAAATGCAGTAAACGACTTCTGAAAAGTCTATAAAACAATTTTTATTGAATTATAAGCTTCAAGTTATTGTTATTTTAAATAATTTGCTTACTTTCTTTACATTATGTTTAAATAGCACATATTTAAGGTCATGAGAGCATTGATATCCACGTACATTCAATTGTCGAAGAGTGTGATTTGTTACTAAGATGTTTATTAAGTTCGTTGTTGTATCCAAAATGGCAAGCCCTCCATCATCAGCTTGAAATACATACTTTTGAGGAGTTACCCATGAGGGCTGTAATCTAGTTGGTGTTAATTCTCCTTGTAAGTATTCATCTAAAATCATTCTGCGGCCTGACCAATATAAAAGTTCATCCACATATCTAGAAAAAACACAAATACAGCAATCGAAATATATTGAGCAATGCTAGTAAAAATTAAGAACGCAAAAACTCACCCCAATAAATATATTGCAGTAATAATTCCAGCTATTACAAAACTAATCACGAGCAATGAAAATATTATACTTCGCCAGTTATGTCCTTCATCCAAATCTATGTCTTGATCTTCTTTCTGTTTCGAATCTTGCACCTGTAATGTTTCATCAGGTGGTAATCTCCATGATCCACCCCGATCTGCAGAAACATTTGTGTGCATTTTTTAAATATAATATCAGATCTTGAATCTGACGGAGTTTTAAAAACGCGATTTTGGGCAGGAAGCTCTTCAGAATTACAGATCTGGTTATCAAAAAATTGAACAATTTGAGACGATTCGACGACTTACAACTTATATGTCTATATTTACAACTGCCATTAATAACATGTTTCCGTCACCACCATTTCTTTTAACTCGAATGGACAAACCAAATTACTGAAATACAAAGGAAAAAGAATAAAGAATATTTAACTATTTTTTTAAAACATAATTTGAATTCAATCAACTAAATCAAACATTTTATTTACCTGTGTTAACTGTGATTTTTAATATATTTTATCAATAATTCCGTCATGTTTACAGGTAAGTGCCAAAGCAATAGTCAGGAAATCTACATCAAGATACAGTTGTGGAATCCATGCTGAATGATATGCAAAACATTTTTATAATTATAAAGTGATTCAGTATGTTAATCTAATTAACTATTCCACACATATGTTCAGCTCGCAAGACATCGAAAGGTCGATTGCTCTGTCTCATCCAAATTTAAATTCTCTGTAACGTAGTCCCAGCCAAACTTAGGAGGAGGAACGCTGTGAGTCGTTAATTCATTGATGTTCATACATACATATGTACAGGTGAGCTTATTAGCGACGGGGACTACAAACTTTTTATAGCACCAAAAGAAGGTAAAATTCGTATCGGCATACTACAAAGAATTCCTAGCACCTAAACACCTTTTTTCTCCCTAATTTTAGCGCATTGTCTGTGTTGCTGCTTCGCGAGCTCACACTGGCTGTCCGGGACGGTTCCGTGTCCTGTTCACCGTTCTCTTCCTCAGAGACAACTATGTTGAAATTCTTTGGGAGCCCGATTATTTGCCGCAAACTGGATGCAAAATTTGGTTGCTGTAACTTTTGTAGTCTCTGATATCCAAGACGGACGGACATACGGACATGCGGTTAAACTGTTTCCGGGTCGGAAGCGTTTCCCTCTGTGCGTTACATATGTATGTATGTAAATCCACTTTCGACCACAAATACAATATAACCTACATATTTACTCTTCGAGTACCGGGTATGAAAATTACATGTCGTCGTTTCATAAATATATTTAAAATAATTGCACATACTTACTTGTAATGTATTTATATGCATGCATATCGTATTTGCACATACATACATATGTATGTACTATGTATATGTTTCAAAGTTAAGGCACTCTACGTGTGAGACTGTTTGTGACTTTCTCGTTAAGCACTGCACAAACACCATTGACCCATAGAGAGTATGCAATTGTATATTTAAAGATTTATACATGTATGTATGTACATATGTATGAATGAACATATATTTTTGGAAGACGAAATTCACTTCAAAATCCGAAACTTGACGAATTAAATATGTTTTTATACAAACAATTCATAAATTTTGTAGCTATGCGCAGATAAATATTTTAACATATTTTAAAATACACAATTTACTCGTACATAATTATGTATGTAATTGTCCTTTTCACATTTTTTGTTCACAACATTTTATCATCACATTACGCGAAACTGATTTGATTATTACACTCGGATTGACTCATTTTCTTATTTATTCTTATTTGATAAATAGTCTAAATAACGTTATGGTACATTAAGTGTTGGAAAAAATAAAAGATAGTTGACAAGGGATAGCGTGAAACTTTAAATAACAGTAATTCATATGCACACACACCCATGAATATACATATATGTACATACACACATGTGTATGTAAGCTCGTAACAACATCGAAATAGGGGTGCCAACTTTAATGTGATTTTTCTCCGTGTTTTAAGTTTGTTTTATAGGGATTCTGTTATAATTAAACTTTTAAAATGCACATTTGATACTTTGTGCTTTATTTAATTGTATACTTAAATGAAAAGGTATACAACTGTCAACTTATTCTGAGGCACATTCTGATTTTCTCTCCTACTAAGAACATGCTCTTTCTTTGAAAAAAAGGGTGGTTTACATTGTTACAAACATAAAGATGTATGTAAATACCTACATACACTAATGAACGTTATATCCATGCTGCAAACCATCAGGTGTACATATTTGAATAAATTCGAATTTGGAAGGGAAATAACTGTCGGTTCAAGCAGAAATCATGGCGGTGCGTATTATCTTATTCAAAATGAATATTTTTCATTTTTTTCCCATGCACGTCAGCTGCATTTCCAAGCCAGCATTTCCATCGCTTGCAAACCGGCGATTATTGTGTACAGTTGGTTTCTTCAATGGAGCAACACAAGGTTTTGAGCAAAGTAAGTAACTACTGAAAGTACTACCCAGATAGCCAGAATGTCTTCAAAGGAAATACCTACTATTGGTGTGATTCTTCTGTTGCCTCATCCATTTCTTTTACCGTTGTCACCTGTCATGGATCATTGGACCTCTCAGAATTGGCGGACGCCTGAAGAACTCTTCTTTGATGCGTAGAAGAGCCCAAATAATACAAATTAATTGCGAAAGGCTTTTCCAGAAGAAAAAGTTGTACCAAAAGCAAGACCTTTCCATTCGAAAACTATTTTAAAAACGCCTCGGGTACATCCTTCTCTCGAAATAAAAAATAATGTTGACATTAGATAAGAGATTTTTCCAAGAAAATTCTTGAACTGAAAATCGGCAATATTTAAATAAAATAATCTAGTTATATGGTTACAATTGTTTATTTATAAAGGATTGTTAATGAAGAAGTGGTGAAGTTTCTCAGTCAGGTTGTTCTTGTACTTGATTGGTTTCTGCATCTGGCTGCCATCTGTCAGAGTCTTTGCATTTATGGGTGGAGAAGAATTTGTGAAAGAAGCAGCAGCAGATAATTATCTTTCTAGTGTTTTTGATACTGTTAATACGCCATTATTCTTTGTCACATCTTCAAAAAATTCCCACTGTTCCACCGTGTTTCGTGTAGCTAGTAATTTAAAACATATATCGACCACTCGATACTTGTAAGTTATCGGAAGTTTTATACGGTGATTTAAAAGTACCTGCGACTGAAGGTATTCAGAAAATATCATTTATTGCCCATCTCTAAAGCACCACCGCACAATAATAAATAAATAGTTGGAATACAAAATGATTCCAAAATCCTTTGAGGAAATTTCCATTATCCGAGATCTTGACAGGTAAGAGACTAACTTGAAGTGTCAAAAGTTCTACTGACAGTTGTTATTTCAGTCGATATTTCGGATGTCTTGACTTATCTGATCCTAAAAATTTGGAAATAAAATCCGTAGTTCAGAAAACTGTAACTACCATACAAGATGATATTGCCTTTTATATCTCTAAAAATATGATTGTTACACATGAATTAACATCAAAAGTGTTTGACAATAACTCAACAGGAAACACTCCCCCCGATGATAAAAAATTGCATGATGTGGAAAATAAAGTCATAGGGTTTTTTGAAGAGGAAACATTGGCTAAGAACCAATTTAAAAACGCCCTCTGTAAACTTGGTCACTTGCATCTTCTGCTTGGTGAATATTCAGAAGGTACGTAAGCATTTGCAACCTTATTAGTGTTAATATTAATAGTGTGTTCGGCTAAGCGCCGCCCGATGATAGCTTAAAAAGAAGCCGATATCTTAATCTGGTTTTAAATGATGCATCCGCTGCATCGAATAAGTGTTCCAATATTAAAATAGAACAAAAAATCAACAACGAAATTTAATTGACCATAATACATTTTTTTAAATATCCCAAAGGTGATTAGTGAGATTTAGGTCTGATATTCCAATGGACAATTTCATCATGGCAATTGCTTGACCAAGAAATAGTTATTTTATGAAAATAAAATAAAATTTACTTGGAATTACTTGGAATGTTCCGTTAGAACGGTGAAAAAAAGACGGATTTTTACCTCTTGGCGACCTCTATAGAACTAGAATTTGCCACCAGAATTCTAGATTAGTTAGCTTTCAATTAATCAATTAAGCGAATATAATTACTCAAAAAACTTAAGCTTCATTGTAAAGAGATTAAGTATTTTTAATCGTTTCAGCTCTATCGGCGTACCAAAAATATTTAAGATTCAATCGGAATAATTATTGGAAAAATCATGAATTTATATATGGAATAGGTATTGCTTACTTTAAGCTAAGGTGCTTCAAATGGTAAGTAAAAATTCATTTATTTTTTTCTTTCTTGTACTTAGATTTGTACGGATTTAGAACGCAAACGATTCCCAAGGAATTCGAGCATATTTATACGATCTTCAAGTAGCTCGGTTATCCTTGTGGCTATACTAGAAAACTAAGGAATTGGTAAAATAACTAATGTAATACTGTGAAAGCTTGCATTCGACCACCATCAAAGGGACTACCTATAGGTAAACCACACCACGGTGGTGTGGAAAAAAATTGCAAAGATACAATATACTTTTACATATCTACTATTGAAGATATCAGCGAGCGAAGACCCCGGGGGCTTGCTAGTCAGCATAGTCTTAGTCAAGCCCATTAAATCGCCTTTGTATTAATCAAACATGTTGAAAATTCACAGCTAAAAGTAAGACAATCAGGGGTACCGCAGAAATGGCAGAAACCCAGCCTTTGCTGCCTTTTGAACAGAAAATTTCCAAAGGAACAGCGTATCTCTTCAAAGCCCCGCCAAAGCCAGTTCTGTTTAGTTAACTCAATGAACAATAAACCCTACTCTTATATTTGAAGGTGGTAACACTTGCATAGTTTTCAACCCTTAGTCAAGCTTAGTTCGAATTCGGTTAACGAAAATGATAAACAAGGCGATTCCTGTGACACCTCTTAATGTTATATTTATTTTGTGTTTCATATCTGTCAAAATATTTCACCGTTCCCCCAAATGAACTGTGCGGGAAAAGGTTTTTAGACTGTGATACCAGAAATGTTCGATTAATTACGAAAATGTATTCTTGTCATTCTTTGTTATCGAAATCTTTGCATCACTCGTTTGTTTAACTTGTTTACAAAAAAAAATATTAGCAATATAAAGTGAAAACGAAGTTCTTAAGCAATATTTGGATTTATCACATTTATACTGTGAATACTATAAAAGTGCGAATATGATAGTTCGGAAAAATTAAAGTCCTATACACTTTGTAGGTATGTTCAAACAATCGTGAATGTTTGTCTGCTAAAATGGAATGTCAGTTATGTTTTATAAACGAAAAAGACCCAATTATTTAGTTGCTTAAACATTGCATATTAGTAAGCCATCTCAGGGATATGCATGCAGACATTAACGTGAATGTATATTTACTTGTGATTTTATGTATATACATACATATTTACATACATATATGTATGCATATGCACATGCACATGCATGCACTTATATATGTACATACATATGTACGTTCAAGTTATGTTCATTTTATCATTCGTGCAAAAAAATGTTTGTTTTTAAACTTGCTGATTGTACTTTGATTTGGAATATACATTGTATGTAAGTATATATTCAGACTTCTAACCGACATGTGTATGTACATATGTATGAAAATTATGTGTGATATACAGGGTGTCTGAGTAAATTTTGGGGTTACTGCACGCACATTCGTGCACCCGTTTCAGTTAAGTAACTAAAGTTTAGTTCGATCGCCCATAACTATAACGGTTAAGATAAACATAACCAGAGAATTGCATATCAAAGATCAACACAAATATTGATCCACCAAACAAGCAGTGCAATCAGTTTGCAAGGATTACTTCGATTACATTTTTGGTTGGCATTGCGCCATACATGCTCGATGGAACTTAAATCAATTAACTAGAGTGGAGTTATCAGATGATTAAAGGGGTATGGTAGTATGTGAGCCTGATTTGATCAAAAAATTATGAATTTTTCTCTGTCAAATGTCACTAAATGGCACTTTTTGTCACTCGTCCAGATCCAGCTCCAGCTCTTCTATATATTACCAAACCACTGTTTATTGAATTATCGCAAGATCGATCAATCCGAAATATGTCATATTTGTCCTGTCTGCAAGCAGCATTTTTTTCTAATTTATTAAAACAATTATTTTACTTCTTATAGGGCAATTAAATCATTTCAAGAGCTTTTATACTTAAATCCCAACTTCACATGTGCTAATGATGTTCATTTACGATTGGGTTTTATGCTGAAGCATTGCGGTGAATATCACATTGCCTTAAAACATTTACAATTGGCTCTGCTCTATACGTATCCGTCGACTTTTTCTGAACTGCATGGTAAGGGATGCACTTTTATAAACTGTTTTTGTGCATTATTTAAATTCTTAAAGAGAAGAGGAAGAGAGTCTATCGATTCTAAACCCTTTTTCTTTATAAAAATAACAATATTTATCTAATTTAAACCCAGCGGCAAAAAAAGCACTTAGAGTATATATAGTTTCGATAGGCATCAATACCTGAATCTATGTCTCTCTTTCCGTCCGTTTTGTTTGACGCCTAGTTCTCAGAGAGCTAAAGTAACCAAATTTTAAGTGAAGACTCATGTGAAATCATACGGATGCTGAAGTTTGTTGAAACGTTTCCTAGAGACTAAGTCAAAAATACATGACATTTAAGAGTGATGTTTTTTTTTGTCGCTGAGGTTAGATACGCATAAGCATATCCATACTAATTGATTTTTATTTTCAGTCAAGTTTCAAATAGCTCATCTTTATGAAGTGCAAAATAAGCATAAGGCCGCAAAGAAAGCTTATGAATTTTTACTCAATGACAAAAATATATCATTGAAGTTAAGGGCAGATGTTTATAGACAACTTGGTAAGTTAATTAAGATTCTGCGTTTCATAACTCTAAATTATGTTGCTCTAAAATCCCTGCTTTACCGTCGTGTTTGAAGTGTTTCCTCAGTGTTGAGATCAACACATCAATATTGAATATTTTAATTTAACAATTGCAGGGTGGATGTACCACTGCGTAGAATGCCTAGGCGAAAAAAAAGAACGTGAATCATGCGCATTGACTTTTCTACAAAAGTCTATTGATGCTGATCCAAAAAGTGGCCAGTCATTATATTTATTGGGCAGATGCTACGCAGGAATAAATAAGGTCCATGATGCCTTTCTTGCATATCGAAATTCTGTAGAAAAGAGTGAAGGAAATGCGGATACCTGGTGTTCTATTGGGTAAATTAATGATAATTTCGATACTTTATCAACAAATTAACTAAATAACATCTAAAGTGTTTTATATCAACAACAAAATCAACCGACGGATGCACTTCAAGCGTACATTTGTGCTGTGCAATTAGATAAAGATCACAAGGAAGCTTGGACAAATTTGGGAATTCTTTATGAGAGCTGCGGTCAATTACGAGACGCCTATGCCTGTTACTTAAATGCAACTAAACAGGCTTCGTGTCAGGTAACAAATTCTAAACTATAAAACAATTAGTAAAACAAATTTCGCACCGAGTAGTTAACATAAAAAAGTCAATTAAAAAAAGGTTTTACGTTCTAAGTAAAGCATAAAGCTAATTTAGAATTGAGCATAAGTACTTTGTGGACTAATCGGGATCTTTCTTAATTGTTCAGCAAAACTATTTTCCCTAACGTGTTACATTCCAGTCTTTTTGTATAAACTTATTATATTTGATTTTGTTTTAGAAGGCCACCATACTTCGAAGTGAGGACAATATATCCATGAATAAAGACGCCATTGGATTTTCGAAAGGCTTATCACAGCGTATAAAATTTTTGGAGATTCAACTCGGCCAGGCACCTCTACCAAGTATTACATCAAAACGGCGTCAGCTATGTTCGATTGAAGAAGCTTGGAATCTTCCAATTTCATTAGAAATGAATTCCAGACAACAACAAACAGCTCAGATGCTGCCAAGACAGGTAACAAAAAAATATTCCCATACAGGTAAACTTATATTCATAAAATAAAATAACTTTAAATAATATGTAAATAACAAACATAACATTTGCGTTTTATGAAAATGATTAATAAAATAAACAATTTCTCTTGTATGTTGGTCTACTTAATCTGCAAAATTCGAAAAAATAACTTTAAAGTAATGCAGATTCCATGTCACATTTAATGTTTTTTGTATGTATATTTTTTCAGGGACCTCCTCCACCATATCCGCACAGAGAAATAAGTGAAAGTCCCACGCCTGCCAAACGTGTAAAAGATGATGCTCTAAACCCAATCTACAATCGATCGGAACAAGACTGCCAAGATACAATACAGCAAAACAAAACACAATATATACAATTTAACCAAAATATAATAAGTGAGCAATTTTGATTACTAGACATTCCCGATCTTTAAACATTTATGTTATTTTGATCCTTCAATTATACCATGTAGCTGCTGAAAAATATGTGGCAGCAAACTGACTTTTTCTGATAGCCTTTTAGGCCTCCAAATTCATACAAAGTATCAATAAAAAAAAAAACAGCTTTCAAATGAAAATACATATTTTTTCGTAATTTTTTCTTTGAAATATTGACTTTAAAAACTCAGTAAATCGCGGAAAATATATTATACCCGGTACTCGAAGAGTAAATAGGGTGTAGATTTGTGGTCGAAGCAACGTGAGTAACGTACGGAAGGAAACGTTTCCGACCCTATATGGTATAGATATCTTGATCAGCTTCAAAAGCCGAGTCTATGTCTGTACATCTACTCTTAAATTCGCATTTACCTAAAGTCATTTGATATATTTTTGTAAGAAATTTGGTATGAATGGTCAAGTTATATCTATCAGAAAAAGTATGATTGCTGCCAGAAATTTATTGGCCGTTTCATTGTTATATTAATGAAATGTTTTTTTTATAAGATTAAAAACGATATTTTTATAATCGGAGCGGAAAGAGTAAAGGGTTCTACTTCAGTTTGTATTAGAGAACTTCCCACTCTTTTGTGAAGATTATAAAGATCATGCATTGAGTTACAAGTGGTTTAAGAAAATCATTGATATTTCGAAAGCTATTTGGGAGAACATGAAGAAAACAGAAAGCGAAATGTTTTTGCAATTGTAATGAAATAGTAAAATTCTGTAATTTGGTTCCCGGTACTCAAAGAGGAAAAGTCAAGGGGTACAAGGGGTACATACCCTATAAAGCATATATATTCTTGCATCAATTGCCGAGTCGATATAGCCATGACTGTCTGTCCGTTCGTCTTGTTTGACGCCTGGTTATCAGAGAGATCCGTAGAGCAGTGACTGTTAAGGCAGCCGTCTCACAACGTTTCTCTTAGTTTTAACTGAATTTTGGTCCCCACTCATTTTGTTATAGTTAATATCGTATTGTTCGGTGCACTGAATTTGATTATTTATTATTGTAATTTTATTTCTGCTTAAAAATATATATTTCAGCAACATTAAGTACTCACAATTTAGATAATGTACAAGAAGGGAGACTGATTTCGGAACAATCTATTTTGGATTCTTATGAATATATTTCTAACGACCTTTATACAAAAAATACAAATTGTAAATTTGAGCCTGGCACTATTTTATCTATAAACAATGATGAAACTAGTCGGCATTTAAATGAAGATTCTGAATACACAGAATTTAATGTGAGCGCATCCATATCCGACTTATCTCAATCATTTAAAATACAAATGGATTCAAAGCAGTTGTTGTCAGCTGTGAAGCTTTTAACAATCGAAGATCCACCCATAAACTGTACAGTTTTACAAGTTAATACGCCGCCTCCAACGCCACCCGACTGTCCACCACAAAAACTATCGAGGGATCAACTTTTACCACCTACTCCGTCTGTTCATTTAGAAAATAAAAAAAATGCATTCAGCCCCCAGCTGCAAGAATTTTGTTTAAAACATCCAATAGCAGTTGTGCGTGGCTTAGCTGGTGCTCTAAAGCTTGACTTGGGGCTCTTCTCTACAAAAACATTAGTCGAGGCAAATCCGGATCATAGTGTGGAGGTCAGAACACAAGTGCATCAGTCACCTGATGAAAATTGGGATACATCGCAAGCCAAACGAGTTTGGGCCTGCATATCACACCGATCTCATACAACAATTGCAAAATATGCACAATATCAAGCATCCAGCTTTCAAGACAGCCTTAAGGTAATTCGAAGAACATATTCAGATTTATTCCGGAATGTAATAAAATAAATATTTTACCACAGGATGAAAATGATAAAGGATATGCAGGTTCCCAAATAATGTCGGATTCTGACTCAAAGGATTCGGTATCTAACTCCAACATTACTTTAAAACGCAAAAAACACAAAAGCAGCAGCAAAATGTTAAGGTACTTACAACTATTTACCATTTAAAACTTGGTAAATTCTTCACTTAGCAAATTTGCAATTTATAATCTTCTTTTTATTGAATATTTTACCTATAGATTTGGAACCAATGTGGACCTATCTGATGAGCGAAAATGGAAACCACAATTAAGTGAATTGCAAAAATTGCCGGCTTTTGCTCGAGTTATCTCCGCCGCCAACATGCTGTCTCATGTTGGACACGTAATTTTGGGAATGAATACAGTTCAACTTTACATGAAAGTTCCCGGAAGTAGGACACCTGGTCATCAAGAAAATAATAACTTTTGCTCAATCAACATTAATATTGGTCCTGGAGATTGTGAATGGTTTGCCGTTCCCGATGCTTACTGGGGTGGAATTCATAACTTATGCGAAAAGAACAATATCAGTTACCTTCATGGTTCGTGGTGGCCTGTCTTAGAAGATTTATACAAAGAAAATATACCCGTTTATAGATTTATACAAAAACCCGGAGACTTAGTTTGGGTAAATGCCGGGTAAGTAAAAATCATTTTTTGCAACGTTGAAATGTCGTAATGTTTTGATTAACTTTTTAGATGTGTTCATTGGGTTCAATCTGTAGGATGGTGCAATAATATTGCCTGGAATGTTGGACCATTAACCGCACGTCAATATTCACTTGCCATTGAACGATACGAATGGAATAAATTGCAAGCATTTAAAAGTATTGTACCAATGGTTCATTTAAGCTGGAACCTAGCAAGAAATATAAAAGTGTCAGATAAAAAACTGTTTGAATTGATCAAGTAAGTATTTATCTATCTCTTCATTTTGCTTTTTAACGTCTCCAAATTTATTTATTTATTTTTTGTATCCTTCTAATAATAATATAAATTTATACATTTTTTCAGAATGTGCTTATTGCAAACGTTGAAAAATATATTACACACACAAGAATACGTAAAATTTAAAGGAGTGGAAATACGATTCAATGGTCGTGGGAAAAACGACGCATCACATTATTGTGGTCAATGTGAGGTATGTATCTCTTTTGATATTTGCTATTAAGTTTGTATAAAAACGAAGACGATGTTTATTTTATGAATACAAAATTACAAAAAAAAAAAACAAATTAAAATATTTTTTTTTTTTATTACAGGTTGAAGTTTTTAATGTACTTTTTATAAAGGAACAGGAGAAGCGGCACGTTGTTCATTGTCTATCCTGTGCACTGAAACTATCTCCATCACTGCAGGGCATTGTTTGCCTGGAAGAATACCGCCTATCGGAGCTGCAGCATGTGTACGATTCGTTCACATTATACAGAACACAAGGGCTAGCGTACACTCAGTAAAACGAACCATTTATTTACATAGAACCATTTAAATAAAAAAGTCTTATCATACAGCCTACACTCAGTAAAATGGAAATAGTTTTAAGTTATTTTAAAAAAATAATAAATGATTAATATTTTAAAATAATTGTAAAAAGAATTCAGCCTAGAATTAGGAAGAATATGGCTAATTTGAGCTGAGTTGGAGCTCAATTTTTCCGAATATGGTTCGGATTGGCTGAGAAGGGGCGAATACTTTGCGCACGTACGGTAAGTGTACCCACTGTCATCGGTATAGCTTAAAATTAAAGACCATATTTCGGTATATTTCAGAGGTTCTGACGGTATATATTATTGATAGTTTCGCGGTCACACTGAGTATATGTTTACTAAGAATTTTTAATAAAAATATAAAAAATCTTGTTCCTTGCCGTTAATTGTTATTCATAACTTTAAAACAGTCCGTGACGTAATTTGTGACGTTCTTTCCATGCTCTGCTCGCGGTACTACATATGTACATACGTAAATACATATACTGGACATATTAAATTCAATTCTAAAAACCTTCTAAAGAAACCAAAATATGATTTTTTCATTTACGGCTAAATAATTGTTGCGTATATACATGTAAGTATTCAGGAATTTGTAATTTCAATTAGGGACATTGAAAAGTAGATCACAAATACATATGTGAATATGTACATGTATGAAAATATGTATATATGTATGTATATAGAAGACTCATCCGCGGTTTACAAATATTTGCATTCACACTTTTTTTTTATTTATAAATAAGACCTATTTTTGATTTGTATTATGAAAATCCTGATCTTTTATATTCCTAGAATACAAATAAAGAATTACAAATATTAATTACATCCATTTCAATTTTTAAATTTTAAGTGAACGATATGGTTATTGAAAATCAAAATTCTCGGGATGTCGACTTGGCTGATATTTTAGGAACAAATTGGCCAACACATGCCGGTGCAGCAGCTATGATTTTAAACAAAAATAAAACTTCTATGGAGTCTAACAGTAATGACGAGGAGCCACCGACATCTTTAAACCCGCTTCCAATAGCAGTCAAAGAAGAACCTTTGTGTGAGTAATACTGACAGATTACCGGGCGAGTAACGTTCCTCCTTGCTTGTTTTAATTTTGTTTGGTGTTTTAATTAAATGGAATTTTTAGCTCACACAATTTCAGATTACCATCGGCTGAATGAAGTACCAGGAACAGAGCTTGCAATTGGCTCCCTTGTCGAAGTATCTGATTCTGGAGTGTGTGGAGATGTGTATGGAGTAATTAGATGGATTGGTATATCTCCAGGTATTTCTAAAAACGTACTTGTTGGTATAGAGCTTGAAGACGACCCTCTCTTAAAGAACCTTACGCCGTCAGATGGAACATATAATAGCGTTCGGTAAATATTTATTTACAAATTTATAGCTAGAAAATGTGTGACATCACACTGAATCAAGTTTGTTGCGAACTTACTCAAGACTAAGATTTGCTAGAGATTTTTCCTTCATCCTTTTCAGTTTATTTATGTGTCATCCAGGTCGGGCTATGTTTGTAGCACCCGACAGGTGCAAAACTGATCGACGATTCACCGATGTCGACACCTATAATTTAGGCAGCAAAGTGGCCAAAAACCACGAGATAAAATTCAGTGTTGAAGCGTGCCATTCTATATTTGGTTCAGTACCGCCATTACGTAAGTGTACCCTTGTATGATAAATACATCTGTACAAATCTTTAATGTCATTTATTTCAGGAATACATAGTTCTGATGAGCTCCAGAAAATGTGTGGAAAATTTAAAGGTATACAAGGACATCACAACTCTTGCTATCTTGATGCGACATTGTTTTCAATGTTCACTTTTACTAGCGTGTTTGATTCTATCCTCTACCGAAGTCCTGGACCGAAAGTAAGGCAATTAATACATCGAAAGTCTTGCAATCTAATTGTGTTCCAATAGGATATTCGGAATTACAAGGATGTACAAAGGGTTTTGCGTGATGAAATTGTAAATCCATTGAGGAAGCAGTTATTTGTGCGATCTGATCGCGTTATGAAGCTCCGTGAACTATTGGACCAACTTAGCTCTGTAAGTGGTCTCACATGCGAGGAGAAAGATCCTGAAGAGTTTCTGAACAGTTTACTATCACAAATAATGCGTGTCGAACCGTTTTTAAAAGTGAGTTAATATTCAATTACCTGATGAGAATTTAAATTAAATTAAATTCTGTATTTTTAGCTTAGCTCAGGACAAGATTCATATTTCTATCAACTGTTTGTGGATAAAGATGAAAAACTAACATTACCCACTGTCCAACAACTATTTGAACAAAGCTTTCATTCATCGAATATTAAATTGAAGGAGGTGCCATCTTGTTTTATTATTCAGATGCCTCGTTTTGGAAAGAGTTATAAAATGTATCCTAGAATTGTACCCTCACAAGTTCTAGATGTAACAGACATCATTGAAAACTGTAAGTTTTAAAAGCTTAAAAGTCATACCTTGAATTCGAATAGACAAATCAATCTATCATGCGTATCCTACCCTCATACGCTAAGCTTTGTAATATTGTATTATGTATTATTAAAGCTCCTCGGCAGTGCTCTCTTTGTGGAAAAGTAGCTGAATTTGAGTGTAATGAATGTTTTGGAAGTCTACAAGCCGGCTCTGGTCTTGAGTGTACAGCTTTTTGTGAAAAGTGCCTTAAAACGTTTCATATGCATCCAAAAAGGTTGGATTTTACGAATGAACATATATAGATTTAATTTTTAACGTTTATGATTCAATAAATGAACATCTCTTTAGGATGAATCATGTGCAAAAGAAAATCTTCATCCCCAATGACTTCCGGAATATGGCTGATCATATGACAGTACCACGAGTATACCTGGAACTATTTTCAGTTGTTTGTATAGAAACATCGCATTATGTAGCGTTCGTTAAAGCTGGATCTGGCCCAGATGCGCCATGGTGCTTTTTCGATTCAATGGCCGATAGAAAGGGTAAGTTGCACTGTAATATTTATATTCATGTTTGGATTGCTATATATTCAGGATCAGCGCTGCAAATGCTGCAATTTCCGTTGATTCAGTTCATTCAGTTGATCTCCTGTTATAGCCAGTTCATTGACTACCTTTCCAGCCGTTGGCGAATTCTCGCTAGCTTTAGTTGTTCTTTCGCTGTGCCTTTCGTTAACGAATTCCGGCCATCTTCAGTCAATCGTTTCTCGTTCCCACTGTTAACATATTTGTTCACAGCTGGACTGTTTTTACCTCTTCATATATTTTGTTATATTTTATTATTATAGGTGAACAGAATGGATATAATATACCGGAAATGACATGTGTTCCAGAGCTAACACAGTGGCTTTCCGATGAAGGTGCGCGCTCTATTAATGAAATATCACCTAATGATAAAGTTCTACCTGAACACGCCAAGCGTATTTTCTGCGATGCTTATATGTGTCTGTATCAAAGCACAGACACTATGATGTACCATTAATACAATTAATAACAATCGTTGTTTTTTAATAAAGATTTATCAATGCCTTAAAATGGTTTATGTATATCATATTTTAATTTGTTAAAAGGTTGAAAACAATTTCCTCGTCGACTGTGCAGGTCAGCCTCTTGAAAGAATTAAAGAAGATTTATGCTACTCCCGATATAAAATGCACTTAAATATTCCACTTTTAGATTTATTTAGATTTTATTATTTTGAAAATGTATTTAAATTATTAAACCGATTAGCTCCACCGATAATGTGCGTATGCACGATTACTTTCACACTGCTTATGCAGATCATCTTTTCTTTTTATAACTCTACCTTGGCCATGAGCAGCGTCCAGTATTTCCCAAGCTAGTCTCTCTGGAAGGCCTACTTTATTATCTTTTTCAAATGCTGCATCTAAAAGCCATTTCATAGAGAGAAAATAAGACCTTTTTTTCGTTATAGGAACCGGAACTTGATAGTTAACGCCACCACGCTTTATAGATGTCAGCTGAAGCAGTGGTCTACTATTTTCCACAGCATCTATTAATATCTTTTCTGCATTTGTATTAACTTTCTGTTTATCGTCTGGGGACAGGTGCATACGCTCAGTCTGCGCACGTTTTATTATTTCTAATGTTCTTGACAAAAGTCCTCTGGCTAAATTTTTATTCCCGTTTTTTGTTATATAATTCAACATTTTCCCTTTGATTTCGTCGTTAAAGACGGTATCAGAATAACTGTTTAGGGCCGGCTTTATCGGTATATGGTAAAACTTAGTCAGTTCACTTTTATTAAATTCTTCCATATCTTTTCTCTTGATAGGTTCAGCGTAATGTTTGGGAAACATAGACATCGAGCGATAGCTAAAAAAAACAGGTTCGTGAATAGATTGGAATATACATAATAGATGGGAGCCTTTTACCCATTGATAGAACATCGCAAAGCGTTACTATAAAACACCGCCATAGCGAATTGAATTAAAAATTAACAAATTATTATCAATCATGTAAGACCTTGCCCAGTGTGACCAAAGTATGAATATGTTCAATTTGTATCGATGCTTACACAATATTTTGGGTATTCACGTATAAGTTGGAAAGCTGCCTCGTTCTCAGTATATATATATTATGACTTTCAAAGTTAGTGCAGTAATGACTGTTTTTTCAAGAAGAATTTGGAAATCAATTGTAGTAAAACTTTCTTTACCTCAAACTTTGGAGTGTTAGTTGTGAAAACATTTCCCGATAATCGTTGCAGATAATCGGGTGGCAACTCTTTTAACCATAACAAACCAAACAAGAAAAAGAACGTGCAATAAATGTGACTAATAGGTTTCTTTAATTATTGTTATATAAGCACGCTCAGATACGTGATTTTGTTTTGCTTTATGAAGGAGCACCCATATAATGCCTGAAGCTCTACCGATAATGACAGGGGTGCTGTGGCCGCATCTTGGGAGGAAATGGCAATCCAGCTAAAACGAGGCCTCCAAAGAAATGGAATTTCTAGTTAATATGCTCAAGGCGATTGATGGCCTGGCCGGCAAGAGAACAATTGGCAACTGCATCTTGTAGACAAGAAAGAGAACACAGAGTCTTTTACAAAAGTCAACGGATTGATGCTGACACTTGTAGCAAGGAAAAAGCGCATTGGAAGAAAATGTTACCATCTTTCGCAGGATTTTTGATTCGTGTTGATAGAATGGATATATTAAAAGATATGGAATCAAAGTTCAAGTTTTGTACCAACCAAATAAAGCTCAGGTTTATTCTAGCTCTCAGCAATTTCATAGCCATTTCATGAGAACAAAAATATATAGATATGTATATATACCAAAAGCCCACTTAAATTTATTATATGCAAATAAATATACCTCGTCCACAAGACAATGTGCACAAAACACAATACACACACGATAAACACGATATTTCATATGCACACAATTGATAGTTCGTATGCATCTTAGAATATCTCAATTTATATTACGTTTTTCTTATAAAAAAGGAGGTGTAGTGTACTCATGCAGTGGGTTTGGCTCAATCAGTTTTAGTACCACTCTAAAAAGAAATTGCAATATGATGTAATCAGAGGCGGTTACTTTCACTGCCCAAAAGTGATGCATCTTGGATACATGCATTGGGCAGTGACCGCCGTTGTACGAATTCTGACGTCTCAGAATATTGAGCGTGGGAACTTTAGGGCTGTACAGGGCTTGCTTTCCCACACCAATAAGACAACAGAAAGGAAGCCACTCGCCTTTATGATTTTTGTATAAAACATTACTTGAAGTTATAATAAAGAATCAATTATTGTAAACCTAAACAACCTGATGGTTCTCTACAAGATCACTTATCCAATATAATTTAGCTCTTCAAGTACCGGGCATCATAATACTCAAAAGTATAAACCTATGAATATAAGAGTATACACATATGTGCATTCATAACTACTTTTACTTTATGTATAAGTAATTAATAAATGCCGTCACGCAATCATGGGCTTTGAATCGTAAAATAAAACTTGTGGTTTTGAGCTTGATACGCTTCAAGATTCGATTAATTGGAAATATTACTTACATAATCAGACTCAGTACTGTTTTTTGCTGTTACGAGCATATAAATGCTTTCTTCGAAAAGAAATAGATCATTTACATTAGAGACAATCAAATACAAGCTGCGTTTAAAATAAAATCAGAAATATATTTAAGCAATGAACCATCTGGTGAGTAATGATCTAAAGAGCAACCAGTTTTATCAACATTTTTATTCTAAAACGTATTGAAATCCTCTCTGAACAAAAAACTTTTTGTTTAGATTCGTTTTTTTACTAGATTTTTCATCGTTATGATATTAATAATTGGAAAAGCCGTCTATTGTAATTCTAATGCCATGAATAAACATACCAATATAAGAAATTCTGACATTTCTGATTTTGGAGAATCTATCCTTCGTCGTACCGTAAAAAACCCAGAACAATTCGAGCTAGCATATTATCATGAAGCAGCTGATCAAAACATGGCTCTTAAACAAGTCTCTCAAAAATATAACAAGCCTTCTTATAACAGAACAACAGATCCAAAATTCGAATCAATAAGCACGCGAAAGAAAAAAAAGTCCACTCAATTCGATAATTCAAATAATAAAAATACACATTCTTTTGAGGAAATACATGAACATATTGATGAAACATATGACAGTGGCTCCCAGTACCAAGCATCGGAACCTTTTGAATCTGAAACTTTACCACACACAAATGTGGAAAATAAAACAAACAAAAAACATCGAAACCACGTTAAAACTAAAATTAAACATCACCATCATCATCATCATCATAACCATATTAAAGAGCTTATAAAAACAATACCACAACCATATTCGGTTGAAAAAGTTGTGCATGTACCAATTGAAAAAGTGGTAGAAAAAGTTGTGCATGTTCCTAAATTTATAAATGTTACCATAGAGAAAATTGTACACGTACCAATAGAAAAAATAGTCGAAAAAGTGATTCATATCCCAAAACCGTATGTTGTTGAAAAATTAGTTGAAAAAATAATTCATGTTCCCAAACCATATCCTGTTCTTAGAACCGTTCCGTATCCAATTGAAATTAAAGTTCCGATTCAAGTTGAAAAAAAAGTACCGTTTCCATACAAGGTTGAAATTGAAAGAAAAGTTCCCGTTTATATTCAAACAAAAGAGCCATATACATTTGAGAAGTCAAGTACTGAACACTACAGTCAATTCGACCAGCCGAAATTTAACATTGAAAGGGGCCTGGGGAACCATCATTACAATAATCAATTCGACCAGCCGAAATTTAACACTGAAAGGGGCCTGGGGAACCATCATCACAGTAGTCAATTCGATCAGCCGAAATTTAACATTGAAAGCGGCCTGGGAAACCATCATTACAATAGGGTTTATAAATTCAAAGAACAAAAAATTCCTAATAAAATAGAAGACCTTCAATATACTGTTGAAACGAAAAATAATAAACATTTAGAGAATAGCGGCAGTCAACAGTATGCATCTGCAAGCGAAAATATGCCCTGGAAATTTGTAGGCAGCAATTCACAGCTTTTAGTGAACATGAACAATGAAGGTCAAGGGAAGCCGCCGAAATTCCATATTGAAAGCGACAATATGGGGGCTAAAGAGTATGCAAAATCTACGCTACCACCGAAACACGTTCAGCATCAGTTATATAACATAAAAGAAATAAACCTCCCTTATAATGCAGCTAACTTTCAAAAAACGTTTCAACCAGAGTACACAAATTTCGATTTAACCAGTAGCGCGATTCAACAAAATATATCTGCAAGCGATAAAATTCCCTTAACATTTTTAAATGGCAATGTACAGCCCGATATGAACAAATCTGAATCAGACCCATCTGGCCTAGCTTTACCACTTATTAATAACACACACTTTATTATAAGCCCAGAAGAATCTACATATTCCTTTCAAGGCATACCGTTTTCGCTACCAGCAAATTTTGGTTACCTGCAATCAGCGGACACTCAAAAAAATTTAAACTTGGATTTATCGATGCCAGAAAAGACCGAAGAGTCATCAAAAATTTAAAAGAGTTCTTCCCTAATTCTATTCTATGTGGCACATTACGTTACTTTAAAATGACTTGTGAAAAAGAGAAAATTGATTGATGAACTAAAGTAGTTAGTTATTAAAATAATGTTTCGTTATTTATGTTATAAATAATTTAAGCAGTAACCAAGTTGACTGAGCCGCGACAAAATAAATAGTAGTCGTGCATCATATTGGGTTGTTTTCTTATTATTAGCATAAGCATTTCATCCACATCCTTCCACAGCGAGTATATCGTTTAATCTTTCAAATATCTTTCAAATCGATGATAAATTTAAGGCAGCGAAGATCTGATCAGAATCGTATTCGAAAGCAGCGCGATTCAAGTCCACACTTGAAACTGTAATATTTTGTCGAATTGTATAAGTATACGGCGCGAGCCTGTTTAATATGGGAAAGCTTCCTTCAATTTTCTTTTGCCAGCAAACAAATAAGACAAGGAGGAACGTTGTGAGAGGCGCTGCTATGCGATATAAACTGCAAATTAATTTCTTCATTCTGGCTATAAAAATAATCCAATCTGATTCTTGTCGTGGTTTAAGATTGAAAATATCAATTAGTCGATAGTTCCGGTGTACGGTCCCACCAAAGGAACCACACAAACAAAACTAGAAATTAAAAAAAAATCGATATTTGCACACCCATAGAATCATTTTATAAGCATATGTGCATGTGGTGAAATTAATTAAGTAGACAGTGTTTAGTGAAATTACCTTCATTAAAGGCTCTGTTCAGGGGATTCATAATATAATTTCCACAGCCGTTGCATAATGCTGACAAGGTATTAACAGTCACTTAAAAAAAAACAGTATGTACGTACGTACGTATGTATAAACTGGCGAAAATTAGTTGATAACAATCTTTCAAGATATTTATTTGTTATGAAATTACTAATAACATCTCGTTTACCTGCTAGCCCTTTGCAATGTATACCAACTAATTTACGTACACACATATGTATTATATATTTGAATGTGTGTACACATACTAATCTCCGTGTTTATGTGAAAAATGCGTTCTCGGATTTACGTCTACTGTTTGTAAATAAAGTAAAGATACAAGAGACGTGGAAAATGTGTGATTAACATATTGAATCATCGTATTGTGACACAAAAATATATATATACAAAAATATATAAAATGATAAATCGATTATGATAAAGAAAATTAAACTTAATTTAATTTAGGTGTTCAAAAAATACTCCATGCATATGTAGATATGTACATACATTAAAACTTTGTAAATTGATATACTGTGACGAATTAAGATATTCGCACAGAAGGTATTTTCCAGTTAGCTGCTACTTTTTGGCGGATTGTCCAATTGGGTTTTAAAAGAAATATTAATTCATTCAAAAACTCAAAATATTACGTTTTCCATTTAATGGACAACAAAAAGTTTAAAATGGGACTGGAAACACATGTTTTGAATAAACACAAGGAAAAGGATAGGAACATGGTCGAAAGAGACTTGCTTCTATTTATTTGTTTCATTTATTTCCTTGTGTAGTAGCGGCCAGCTGATTGTAAAGAATCTTGTTATGAAATAAGACCGTGCTACATTTTCTGTAAAGAGAGAGAGAAAGCACAATAGACAAAACGTAAAATTATTGTTCGTAGCCGCCCCCTTCGACCGCGTGATTTATGATTTGATACGATATGATAGATACGATATCCACCACATTCAGCTACTAATCCAGCTACTAATAAAAAATATGTGGTAACAATCGATTATTTCAGACTTCTTCCAGCTCCCAAATGCAAAGCAAACCGACGCATGAAAATAATATCTCGCTCTCTTTGCATGCTTTTTTGTCTCGTCAATTTGCAGCTAGTCAGTCAGCAAACACTCTAATGTCATTTGGTAATTAACATAAACAATACAGTATAGAGATGGGCCAGTTCATACAATGAAACAGGTCAGGTTCTTCGGCTCCATGGCTTGCTCATTCGGCTTATGACGTGGAGCGAGCCACACAACAAAATTAATGATTTTTTTGCTCTTTGACTCTGCTCTTTCCATTTAATTTTTGTCTTCTGACATATTCATTTACACAAAAGGATGAACGGGTAGTAGTAACAATCTTAATAAACAACCACCGCAGAATCATGAAAACGACCATATCTACCAACGCGAAGAATCTGGGTCGGATTAGATCATTATTATAGCCATAATGAAGAAATTGGCAATATCTTTTGATCGAACATGCTAGGCAGTACCAGCCATCTGGTACATCTATGTCATGGGTCGAACAAGTTGGCAGCCAACTGAACCTCAAGCCGCATAACCTAGTGGTACTGGTGCCACTGCGATAGCAAAATAGTGGCACTGTATCAATGCTACAGGACATATTAGTACGCTCATGTACATACCTACATATGTTGTACATATGTCATTGTTTTGAGTTTTACGTTCTCAATTCAATAAATAAATTAATAGCTAACCCAAATTTTCTTGTTGACATTACAGATGGGCGATGTTGATCCTGAAACGCTATTAGAATGGTTGTCCATAGGACAAGGGGATGAGAGAGATATGCAATTAATTGCCCTCGAGCAATTATGTATGCTTCTCTTGATGTCCGACAATGTAGACCGTTGCTTCGAAAGGTAATGTACACAAGCACGGGTATATATTAATATTTTAATTTATAAATGTGTATGTTTCAGTTGTCCTCCCCGTACGTTTTTGCCGGCGCTGTGCAAAATTTTTCTTGATGAACACGCACCTGAAAATGTTCTTGAGGTGACAGCGCGTGCTATCACCTATTACTTGGACGTTTCTGCCGAGTGCACCAGAAGAATTGTTTCCATTGATGGAGCAATCAAAGCCATTTGCAGTCACTTAGTGATTGCTGACTTATCTTCGAGGACATCACGAGACTTGGCCGAACAATGCATAAAAGTTCTTGAGCTAATATGCACCAGAGAAGCAGGCGCTGTCTTTGAAGGCGGTGGTCTTAACTGTGTTTTGACATTTATCAGAGATTGCGGCTCTCTAGTGCATAAAGATACGTTGCACTCTGCTATGTCTGTTGTTTCAAGACTCTGCACGAAAGTAGAGCCTAATTCTCCATGCATACAAAACTGCGTACAGAGCTTAAGTAATTTGCTGCAGCACGAAGATCCAATGGTGTCCGATGGGGCACTCAAATGTTTTGCATCTGTGGCAGATCGTTTTACACGAAAATGGATAGACCCAGCACCTCTAGCAGAATATGGTTTAGTTGCAGAGTTGTTAAAGCGTCTTAATAGTGTAGGTGGAAATGTCAACGCTCATTCTTCGTCTTTGTCGACAGGGCTTCAGCCGCTGAGCATAACATCTATAACACCAAACCAAGATTCAATTGAAGAGAACAGCACGGAAGAAGCTACAACAGTATCCAGCAGTAAAGTAAAAGCATCTGATTCAGTTCTTTCACCTCAATCGATTTCGACAACAATTTCACTGTTATCAACGTTGTGCCGCGGATCACCTTCCATTACCCATGATATTTTGCGATCTCAATTAGCCGATTCGATAGAACGAGCGCTCCAGGGCGATGAAAGATGTGTTCTCGATTGTATGCGATTTGCAGACCTATTACTTCTGCTGCTATTTGAAGGACGACAGGCCTTGAATCGAGGAAATAACCTTGGCAACCAAGGACAATTAGCTCCTCGCCCTAGACGTAATAACTCCAACACTGATCGTACACATCGTCAACTTATAGATTGTATACGATCAAAGGACTCGGAGGCTTTGCGGGAAGCTATTGAGACTGGGGGAATCGATGTGAACTGCATGGACGACGTTGGACAAACTCTTTTAAATTGGGCGTCAGCGTTTGGTACTTTGGAAATGGTTGAATTCTTATGTGAAAAAGGTGCAGATGTAAACAAAGGTCAAAGGAGTTCATCTCTTCACTATGCTGCATGCTTTGGACGACCAGCTATTGCAAAGATTTTACTCAAATATGGAGCTTATCCAGATTTGCGTGATGAAGATGGAAAAACTCCATTAGATAAAGCACGCGAAAGATCAGATGATGGTCATCGCGAAGTGAGTGCTGTATTGCAATCACCAGGAGAATGGATGTCAACGGATCAGTCGCTTATGAGCAAAGATGGGAAAAAGTATACATTTTTGGAACCGCAGGGTGATCCTGAAATGGCGCCTATATATTTAAAGCTGCTATTGCCCATATTTTGTCGAACATTCTTAGGATCAATGTTGTGCAGTGTTCGTCGGGCTAGCTTAGCACTAATTAAAAAGATTGTTCAATACGCTTATCCATCTGTGTTGCAAAGTTTAAGTGAAACCAGTAAAAGCGAAGATTCCACATCAACAGGAGCTCAAAATGGTGGAAACCTACTTATTGAGGTAGTTGCCAGTGTCTTAGATAACGAGGTAAGTTTGAAAAAATTTATACAATTTCATATACGATTTTACCTGGCACTCTGGAGGCCATCAACACATATAAATAGTCTTCCGATCGGGTAAAAAAAAGGTAAAAAGCGATTTGGTTACTGATAGATCGTAATAAAGTCGCTGTTATGCGCTTAAAAGCAGTAAATTATGCGCTTAACATGACAATCAATGCAAAAACGGAAGCACTTAAAACGGCAATTGCAATTAAGTTGAAATCGGCGCAGCCTTAAATACCTGAATATTTTTCTGTAGATTATTAACTAATACTGCCTGTAAACAACGAATAACATACATTTTGGTCTACATTCCAGGACGACGATGATGGTCATCTAATTGTTTTAAATGTTATTGAAGAAATCATGTGTAAGACACACGATGAGTTTCTCAATCAATTTGCCAGACTTGGTGTATTTGCAAAGGTTCAAGCCTTAATGGAGCATGATGCTGAAGACACCAGTCAACAATTCAGCGGTACTTCGGATGAACTATCTTTATTGCAAAGATCATCTATAAAAGCAGAGTCCCAAAAATCAACTTTAGGTAAACTAAATTATATTTTAAATATACCATATGCTTAGACTTAAACCTTCCATAAATAGAAGATTCATTGGAGGATGCCAAGGAGATTTTACAAGGAAAACCTTATCATTGGCGAGATTGGAGCTTGTGCCGGGGACGTGACTGCTTGTATGTTTGGTCGGATTCAATAGCTCTAGAGCTATCCAACGGCTCCAATGGTTGGTTTCGCTTTATAATTGATGGCAAACTAGCTACAATGTACTCAAGTGGAAGCCCAGAAAACGGAAACGATAGCTCTGGTAATTATAACATTTAAATTATATTTTCAATCCTTTGTTAAGAAAGCAAACCGTTGATTCTAGAAAACAAAAGTAGACAAATAAGTTATGAAGAAGAACGAAGAACGCGTCTCACAACATTCTTTCTTGTTGAATTAGTTTTGTTTAATCAAAATAATTTCAAACATCTAAAATCACTTTCTTTTATTTTCAGAGAATCGCGGAGAGTTTTTGGAGAAACTTTTGCGTGCCCGTTCGTGCGTTGTACCAGGAACAGTATCGCAACCAATTTTACCCACCCCAAGTTCGTTGAGGTTGGTAGTTGGAAACTGGGTTCTGCAGTCTAACAAGGCAAATCAACTACAAATTCACAACACCGAGGGACAACAAGTAACTATTTTGCAAGATGATTTGCTTGGGTTTATTTTTGAGAGCAATAGAGGAACAAAGCATACGTTTACAGCGGAAACAGTTTTGGGGCCTGATTTTGCTTCCGGATGGTCAACCGCCAAAAAGAAACGTATAAAGTCAAAGACAGATGGTCAGAGATTTCAAATCCGTAATTTATCTCGGGATATTTACAATAAGTACTTTAAATCAGCCCAAACAATACCACGCGGAGCAGTGGGCAAGCTTACAGATATAGTTAACCAAATTGAACTATCCTTTGTGGAGCAGAATATATCACCAGATGGAAATTGGGAAACTATATTATCTACTGCATTAACGAAGCTTTCGAAATTGATTCATGAGGATGGCGTAGTGAGTGCATTTGAAATGCATTCATCGGGTCTTGTACAGGCTTTAGTCGCTGTGTTATCAGTTAACCATTGGGAAAGTCAATCGGAAAGGTGCAAGCGAAGCAAAATACAAAAACAACGGGTATCCGTATTCAAGAAATGTATATTAGAAGATAATATTGAATTGATTGCGAACAAATCAAGAGTTAAAAGTACTGCGAGTATTTTAATACAGAAACTTGTCTCAGTTTTAGAAAGTACTGAAAAGTTACCAGTATATTTATACGATGCACCATGCACTGGCTACAACCTTCAAATTCTGCAAAAACGACTTCGCTTCAGGCTGGAACGTGCTCAATCTGAAAATACATTATTTGATCGAACGGGTCGAACTTTAAAAATGGAACCCCTAGCTACCATTGGACAGCTATCAAAATATCTACTCAAAATGGTAGCCAAACAATGGTACGATCTAGACAGATCGACATTCTTCTACCTAAAAAGACTTAGAGAGAGTCAAACTGGTGTTTTATTTACACATTCTTTTGATTTTGACGAAGAAGGTTTGTTGTATTATATTGGTTCTAATGCAAAAACATGCGATTGGGTTAATCCTGCGCTATTTGGACTCGTACAAATAACAAGCTCTGAAGGCAAAACGTTACCCTATGGAAAATTGGAAGACATTTTGTCACGAGATAGCATATCGCTTAATTGTCACACAAAGGATAATAAGAAAGCATATTTTGCTATAGATCTCGGTGTATTTATTGTTCCCACTGCTTATACTTTACGTCATGCGCGAGGATACGGACGTTCGGCACTACGGAATTGGCTACTTCAAGCTTCGAAAGATGGCGTATGTTGGACAACTCTCAGCATTCATATAGATGATAAAAGTCTTCTTGAACCTGGCAGCACAGCGACTTGGCCCATCAATTGTGCATCAGACTCACCCGGATATCGCCACATAAGAATTCAGCAGAATGGTCGGAATGCGTCCGGTCAGACTCATTATTTAAGTGTAAGTGGATTTGAAATTTATGGTCGCGTCATAGGAGTTTCTGAAGATATTGGAAAGAGTGTTAAAGAAGCTGAAGCCAAAATAAGGCGAGAGAGGCGGCAGATAAGAGCTCAACTGAAACACATGACAACTGGTGCTCGTGTTGTTCGTGGAATAGACTGGCGTTGGGATGATCAAGATGGATCTAGTGAAGGAACCATCACTGGTGAAATACACAATGGTTGGATTGATGTTAAATGGGACCATGGCGTAAGGAATTCTTATCGTATGGGCTCTGAAGGAAAGTACGATTTAAAATTGGCTGATTGCGAAAATTATTCATTGTTCGAAAACAGTCAGTCGATAAAAACAATAAATACAGAAGCTAAAATAAAGGATAAAACAATCACACTTAGCTCACGAAAATCCAGTTCTACTCCTTCGCTTGCTGAAGCAACCGAAAGAAATCAAAATACAGAAGGTGCTTCAAATCAAACTGTTTCTGCGGACAACCTAACATGGAAGCAAGCTGTGGAAACAATAGCCGAAAATGTGTTTTCTTCAGCAAAGACCCAAATAATCTCTAACCAATTATCTACAAATACTTCAGCCAAGAAAACTCGAGCAAGTAACAAGGAGCCAAGCTCTAATAAAATGCATAAAGACTCTCTAAATGGTGGAACACCATTGAGTCGTGAACTGGAGCATATATCAGATTTATCGGCGATCAATAATTCAATCCCGGCAATTAATTCAACTACACTGTCAGACTTGGCAACTATTTCGGAAAATTTGGGTGAAATATCTAAAGAAAATATATGTAGCGTCATTTCTCCGATACACACCACGCCAGCTGAAACAGTTTCAGGAAGTGCTGGAAGTTCTTTCCTGCCTTCCAATACTCAAAGCTCTGTTTCATCGCAAGGCACTACGGATATACAGAACCTATCCAATATTGAAGAAAACAATAAAATGAATGCCAATTATTCGGTTAATAAAATGCTTAAAGAACTGCCTGTAAACTTACCAACTACAAATATTACTGGCGTTGTTCAATATGTTACACAATATTCTAACGATGCTATCGAGATAATCGATAAAATTGATGATGGCCTAGATATGATACGAAACAACTCCAATAATATTCTATTAACTGAAACTAGCTCTTGCGCCAATACAGGGTTGGATATTAAAGAACATATAACTAAGGTATTAATTGCCGAAAACAATCAACAACAACAACAAAGACAAATACAATTTGTAACCGATGACTTTTCGCGGAAAAGTATCAAAAATTGCAGTGTAACATTGAATCCATCTTCAGCAGAACCGAATGGCGATGTCAAAAATTCTCAAATTTCCCCTGATATTGTTTCTGTGGCCAGTCAGATGAGCATAAGTGTACCCAACCTAACGACTACTAATGTATCTGAAGTGCCAGCAATATCAGAAGGCGATGCTCATACAGGATTGTTAGAAACTTTTGCTGCCATTGCACGTCGTCGCACTTCTCAAGGAACACACATGCAGGATAATCAGCTTATTAGAGCGGATGTAAATATCAATCAGCATGCGGATCAAGGCGTACCAACAAGTTCCTTTCTGGGCAACTCAGTAACAAGCTTGGTCAAATTGGCATTGTCAAGTAATTTTCACTCTGGTTTGTTAAGTACAGCTCAAAGTTATCCAAGCTTATCATCTAATAATAGTGAAAGAGTTACTCCGACAAACCCATCGAACTGTTCGACTGGGCAACAACCTTCATCTTCAATAAATCAGACATTAACGATGAGTCTAACTTCTACATCGAGTGATAGCGAACAAGTATCTTTGGAAGATTTTTTGGAAAGTTGCAGAGCACCAGCATTGTTAGGGGACGTGGATGATGAAGAAGATATGGACGAGGACAACGATGAAGAGGAAAATGAAGATGAATATGAAGAAGTTGGAAATACTCTGCTACAAGTGATGGTTTCCAGAAATTTGCTTTCTTTTATGGATGATGAGGCACTTGAAAATAGATTAGCCGGCGTAAGCAAGCGCAAATCATGGGATGATGAATTTGTACTGAAAAGACAATTTTCTGCATTGATACCTGCATTCGACCCACGTCCCGGCCGGACAAATGTTAATCAAACATCAGATTTAGAAATACTTCCTCTGGGTCTCGATTTACCAAGCCCACAGCCGAGTGGCTATGATTCCATTGAACAGCCAATTCTTGGCTTAAAGTTACGTGGCCCCGGCATCGGTAGTGTTCCCGATGTTGAAATTGACTTGAATAACTCGAACTGGACAATCTTTCGGGCCGTGCAAGAATTACTGCAGCAGAGTCAATTAAACAAAATTGATAAATTTCGAAAAGTATGGGAACCAACATACACAATAATATATAGAGAGATATTACCCGAGGGCCAAAAGAACTCCTATTTGGGATCCGATGAATTACTTCAAACGCCTGATATGTCATCCAAAAGTGGCGCTTCAACGTTGTCTCCAAACTCTCCAATGCATATCGGATTTAATAAGCCAGAGAATAATTTGTGCTCTGTTGATGATGTTCTCGAGTTGCTGATACGAATCAACTCTCTTAATCAAAGTGAATTTGATTTGGAAGGGAAGGAGCGGAGTGCTCCCATACTGGCAGACGAACTTTTTGTTAGCAAAAAAATTACTAATAAATTACAGCAGCAAATTCAAGACCCACTTGTTCTTTCATGCAACGCATTACCCAATTGGTGTGAGAATTTAAATCAGTCTTGTCCGTTCTTGTTTCCATTCGAGACAAGACAATTGTATTTGAACTGCACTTCGTTCGGAGCATCTCGAAGTATTGTTTGTCTGCAATCTCAACGAGATCTCACAGCAGAAAGGCAAAGGATACCCATACTCAGTCCACGTCGTGATGAACACGAGTTTCGCATTGGTCGTCTCAAACATGAACGTGTTAAAGTGCCGCGTAATGAAGATTTGCTTAAATGGGCAATGCAGGTGATGAAAACGCACTGCAATCGTAAGTCTGTGTTGGAGGTGGAATTTTTGGATGAAGAGGGAACTGGCCTTGGACCAACTTTGGAGTTCTATGCGTTAGTGGCAGCAGAAATTCAACGATCTGATTTATGTATGTGGCTGTGCGACGATGAATTGGGAGAAGAAAACACCCAGGATATATCCGAAGTAATTGAAGGCAATTTGAAACCAGTTGGATATTACATAAATCGAAGGGAACATGGATTGTTTCCAGCTCCGCTACCACAGAATTCTGAACAATGTGAAAGTGTTTTAAAATATTTTTGGTTTTTCGGAGTTCTAATTGCAAAAGTTTTGCAGGACATGCGTCTGGTAGATATACCATTGTCGACATCATTTCTAAAATTGCTTTGTCATAAGAAAATGTCATTGCGTAGCTTACAAAAAATTATATCAGAGAGAAGACCTGGAGATATATCTTTGCTATCGTGTACTGACTTCTTATGCACTGACTATAATAATTCTAGTTTATTTGGTGGAATTCTAAACCTGGAGAATTTAAAAGAAATCGATCCGACACGCTATCAATTTTTACTCGAGCTGCAAGACTTGTTGTCGCGTAAGCAAGCAATTGAATTTGACAGCGGTATAAGCTTGGAAAGAAAACAAGAGCTAATAAATGACCTTAAGCTATGCACCAAAAATGGATTAGAAGTGTCTCTGGAAGATCTATCACTAACATTCACATATTTACCAAGTTCTTCAATTTATGGATACACGCAAGCCGAGCTGTTGCCAAATGGAGCATCGATAAATGTCACTAATAACAATCTGGAGGCATATTGCGAGCTGCTTCTTAACTTTATTTTGCAGGATGGAATTGCGAAGCAGATGAAATCTTTCAGTGATGGATTTAATGAAGTTTTTCCATTAAAAAAACTGACTGCTTTCTCCGCGGCTGAGGCTCGATTAATGATTTGTGGCGAGCAATATCCACATTGGAATCGAGAGGATATTATTGCATATACTGAACCAAAACTAGGCTACTCCAAAGATAGGTAAAATCAACTATCAAATATTAATCAAATATCAAATATTAATATTTTTTGTTCTTTAGCCCTGGGTTCCTTCGTTTTGTAAACGTTCTACTAGGCATGACAGGCAATGAACGTAAAGCTTTTCTACAGTTTACAACTGGTTGCAGTAGTTTGCCTCCGGGAGGACTTTCAAATCTACATCCTCGACTTACAGTCGTCCGAAAAGTGGATGCAGGTGTTGGGAGCTACCCCTCTGTAAATACTTGTGTTCATTATTTAAAGCTTCCAGACTACCCAACCGAACAAATAATGAAGGAGCGTCTGTTAACGGCCACAAAAGAAAAGGGGTTTCATTTAAACTAAACATTAAAGCTTTCTACATAATTGGAAATATCTTAATCGATAGTGTAATTCTATAATATTGCATAATCTTTAAAAAATGTATATTAAATATTAATTATGAATAATTTAATGAAATTAAATGTAATACAGTTAGAGTTCATTACATTAAAGCATTATTAAATATTGCGAATTCCGCCAGCCTCTACGTTGAAACTGGGCTGGCAAGAGCCACACATGCAATGATTGACCCATACGACATTAAATCGAAGCAAGTTACGCACGGCAGATGTAAATGACAGATGCATAAAAATACTTTTAAAGATTTATAACATAAATCATAAATCATAGGATGTATATAGAAATGTATACACTGTCTGAGTACCGGGTATAAAAGTTGTGACGTACGACGGCGCGTCTTACAACGTTTCTCCTCGTGTTTTGCGTTTGTTATTTTACGCCCTCTAACGCTTTTCTTTGCTATCCACCCCCCAGAGGCCTATAAAGTATGTATTTTAAAATTGACCAGAAAACTCATGTTTAAGCAGGTTGAAAGGAACTGCATTACCGGCGCACTGATTCACCCAAGAACTTCTCGATACGATACATAAGTGAAATCTGTTTCAGAGATGTAGGCAAGAAATATTATTTTGCCTTGGCAATATAGATTTCGGAACCAACTGAGAAACCCTACTGTCACCTAGAACTTAAACTCAGATGGAATTCGGTTTGATTGGATTTCTGTGCCACCCCGATGGATTTTCGTCAGAAAGATAAAATATCTCGAAAAGCTCAGGTGCTCCATGAAAGTTCTCTCTAATTTGTAAAAGATTAAAAGATAACAAGATAACAACTGCGAAGGTTTATTTTTCTCCAACCATAATCGCTTAAACCGTGAATATATTTTGAAAAGGAAATGATACTTTTTGCTTTTATTATTCCTACATGTTTGTTACCGATCGTTATTAATGGATATCTTAGGCCTTCCTACCAAGTGCAATTAAATAGCAAAACTAATTCAGGATATTTAATTGAAAATATATGTTATGGTAATATTCTGCAAAGTCATATTGTCTTAACAGCAGCATCTTGTTTGTTGACTGTTTCTGAAGTTCCTTATGAGACAAAACTCATTGAAATTGATAAACTATCAGTCTCTATTAAAAGTGAAGATACGAATGATTTTTCAGTTTTTGTTAGTAGCATTCATATTTATGATAAATTTAATTATTTGACAATGGATCATGACCTTGCTCTGATAAATCTAAGTTCACCACTTCCATTGTCTCTGCGTGATGACGTCAAATGGATTTTATTGCCGCAAGCTGTAGTATATACGGACTTTGTCTTGAGGGAGGACACTAATGTGAGTATGAATATTTAACAAAATATAAATTACTGGCAAGCCCCCGGAGGACGATGCCAACAGTTATGTACATAGTACGTAGTACACAGTACTACGCTACGAGCCAGATTTTGAACATTACGCCCACGTAATTGTCCAAATCTCACTTTCTTATGGGAATGTGAAGATACAAAAAAGTTTCAGGTGTGAATGTGTGTAGGTACACATGAAGACGACTTGCCAGCAGACATGTAAAACAAAAATAAATTAGCTTATAAAGGATACACAAAATAAAGTTATCTGATATTGTGGGACAAGCTTCTTCAAAAAATATTAATTCTAATGTCTATTTATTTATTAATTGTTTGGCACATAGATCTGGTATCCTTACACCGAACAAAAATTAAGAGGATATGGTGTACTATCTGGAAAGGATTTAGTGGCAATTGTAACACTGGCTCCCCGCATGGATAAACTGCGTGATGAAAATGACAAAAATATTTTTGTTGGATATCAAAATCAAATAACCTTCCTTTTTCCATATTTGAGTTGGATTTTCGAAATCTTAGAAGACGCTGAGATCAAAGATATCAAATCGAATTTTTCAACTGGTTCCCTACCGTATACCGAGAGGGAAACTGACAAAATGGGTAATGTTATGAACAAATTATGAGTAATTATTGAGTAATTATGAGTTAATTTGCAAAGAAAATGTATGGTAAATGTCTATAGCTGTAAATGTAAATTTAATCAATCCTCTATAACATTACCCGACACCATTTTTTCACTTCGAACCAGATTTGAGGCTTTCTTTTATGTTCATGGCAGTGATGTTAAGTTTTGTTAAAAGTTTTAAAGTGGTGACCCTGCTTTAACTGCGTCTCACAACGTTCCTCCTCTTTTTGTGGTTAGTTTTTTCCCACATAACTTGAGTAAAAGAGCTTTGTATTTTTGCAAAATGATTTATTGAATTTGTATCTAAACACAGACGTATTAATTTATTTATAATATATGTTTTTGTTTGACTATTTATTTTTATTGATCAAATGTTTATTTTAACAATACACTTCTAATTTCATTTCGTTTCAGTACGTGAATATGAAAAGTCTGTTTCGCTGATAAGTGCAGCACATCCCTATAAAGGGAACGGAACTGTGATATTTATATTTATATTAGCTGTAATTACAGTTAGATGTTTTTAATATAGTTCTGATTAAATAACTCCATGTACATGATAAATTAAATTTAACCTAATATGAAGATATAACCTTCTTAGGTGTTTCATGGTGCTACAGAATTCGCTTTCAATTGAATTTCGTCTCAATTCCATTCAGAGGTCCCCAGGATTCCGTTCGCAATCAGCGGAAAACTGTTAATTGTATTGAAACAAATTCACAGCAGTTTGAGAAAAAATCATAAAACCCAGTTTTCGCATTCTAGCACTAATCTTAGTTCTGCCACAGATATCCGAAAGATAAAAACCATCGCAATTCTAAACCATCTATCGATAGTGTGCTATCGAATTATTTGCAACCCTGCTGGGCATACTCTATACATAGCATATTTTTATTAAACAAAAATAAACAATAAAAGGTATATAAAGCTACTCTATTTCCAAAACCGGACACGGAAAACCCGAAATACATCGTTTCTAGTAATCAAATATACTTTTGTAGAATGACTACCGAGGAATTACCAGCGAATCTTGATAAGTTGAAAATAACACCAACATACCCTGTTGTCAAATCAGTAAAAAGGAATCCATTCTACAATCTAGAAGATGATTTTAAAACATCACATACGACTAACTGTGAGCCAATACTTAGCGTCAAACACAAAATGATACATCGCTGGAAGTGCAGACCAAGGCGTCGATCGGAGAGCTGCCTTGAGAATTGCACGCAAGAAAAGTCTTCAGTCGAAACGGGATCTTTTGATTTGACAAGTCCACCAAGTTACTCGCATGGAGTCACCAAGCCTGCACAAAGAAAAAATGTTGCACCTACAAAGAAATATCTCTTTCGGCAGCCTATATTGAAAACTTTATTTGGTTGTGAACAGGGAAGGAGTCTTGTTCGAAGTCATAACATGTTTTTAGTTAACTCAGAGAAGAAAACAACCAGCCAAATTCAGCCTAAAAACTCAAACTTCAACATAAGCGACCCATGCAGTTTCCGCGATCTGATCAATGAATGCGATATATTGTTAAGCCAAACAAAGAAATCTCATTCGGGTAATATTCGACATGAATCGAACAACTGCAGTAAATATAAAACAACTTCCAGAAAAAAAGAAATCAATTGTAAACTGTCTATTAAGGAACGCAACGCCTCTACATTATCTGCATCTAAGAGATCATTATCAGTTTCAGTAATGGGAACGACATGTTCTCAGCAAGCTTGTTATAACACGACAACCACGAGCAACTGTGACGATGTAACGATATCAGAACTGGCTAGCTATTTTGATACCATGGTCCATATTCCAAAAAAGATGTCTTCAATGGCTGAAATGATGTATATTTAGTTTTATATCAACTAATAAGTTGTATGTGTCTGTAGACATACTCTAGTAAGCATACATATGGACATGTGTAAAAATTTGTATACTAATAAAATAAAATTATTTCTCGGTTGTTTAAAGCTAAATTTCACTCTTTCTTGGAGTCTGATGCCTTGCATTAACCGTTTAGGGTTAAATTGTTTGGTAATTTTGCATGTCCACCTCTTTTAGTTGTGTTTAAAAAAAAAGTAATTGACTTTAAATATCGTGTGCATTTTTATTATTCAAATTTATTTCATCAACAACCCAGAATTATTGATAGTAAAACAATTATTTAGAGCTTTTCCAAACGCTTCGGTCCATATAGCAAGACATAGGCACAATGCCAATCCCCACCACCTGAAAGTCGTAATATTTCCTCCGTGGACACAGATGTTACATCGTCATCATCAAATTTAAACCAAATATCGTTGCTGGAGCGAACCCAAGCAACATAATGTCCAGATGAACTTGATCGACCTTTATGTGTCAGTACAGCTTGTAATGTATAGTAACCAGAATTATTACTTCCCAAATCATCGTCAAACCAAAATTGTTCATATTTTTTTTCTGCCTCGTCATCCTTGACACTATGTGGTTTTGATACTTCCAGTTCCATGCTTTTGTCTTCCAGCTCCTTGAACTTGGAACGCATTGGACATAATTTGTTTTGCAATTCGGGTGTACACAGCTCAAATGCGTCAAAGTCGATGGGAAATTTGATATCCTTCAATACTTTGGCATTAATGCCTTCCTTTCCCTTATATTGGAATCGTACGAATTGGACAGTAAGATAAGCTGGAAGTCGGCTAACTAAATACTGGAAAGAAAATAAAACTTTAAGAAATTGATGGTTAGTCATTGGAGGGTCTTACAGTTCTAATGTAGCGTGCGTCTCGTCCCAAAGTTTCAGATTTCTTGACTAATGGTTCCATCATTTTCTAAAACAAGAATAAAGAAGCCGTAAATATAATATTAATATGATTTCGTGCTGTTAGCTACCGATTTAAGTCCGCTCTGCATATACTTCACTTCCATTGAAATGAAGCAACTTAATTGCAAGAAATTTTCAGTTGTTATAGTAGCAGATTCATCTGGAACTTCTTCCGAGCTCATTTTAACTTCAAAGGTTCCACCAAAAAATTGTTCAATAAAAGAGCTTAAAGTCAAGAGTAAAAGTATATTAATTATAAGTTAAAGAAGTATAAGTAAAGAAGTAACAAATTAAAATGTATCTAAAATTACCGATTTTATTTTATTCTATACACTTACCCATGTTTTGTTTTCTGAGCATTATTTGTAGACGGTTCTTGGCGAATTGGTAAAAGGTTTTGCTGTAACATTTTAAGGATTTCCGACCAACACTCATTGGCATCTTGCTGCCTGAATGTGCCATTTTCACCCGTCTGGGCAAATTGAGGAGATGCTCGATGCAATGCTTGCAACAGTACAATTGGAGTGACAGTTGCACCCTTATCCATTTGAGCAAAAACAGATTTCATTCCTGATGAAATGGAGAAAGCTGCTGATAGAGTGTCAGACCCGTCACTAGTAAAGTTGTTTAGCGCAGTACGAAGCTCGGGAACTGCCTTCAAGCATTGAATAGTGGCATTCATATAGCACGTATTTCCAAGGTTTGTTAAACCGGCTGGTAGGCGCATCTAAAATATTCTTTTAAAGACTATGCTGTAAAGATTTATATTATTAAATATACGCACTGCTGTCGCGGTTTCGGCTTCATTCATGTCTTCAATAAACTTAATTGGTGTTGTGGGAACTTCTGGTACATTTTCTCTGCTTCCCATTAACAAAACTACAGCGCCCTGTAAAATTAATACTGTATATTGAAAGTTCATACTTGAACTATTAACTTACGTCTTTTAACTGCAAGTTCCATTGATCATCCTTCAGGATGCCACCTTTGCACATCACTTTTTGACGCTCCGGCTCAACACCAGTTAGAGCGAACAGTTGAGCTTTGAACAATATAGGCTCTTCATCGGTGTTAACATCGATGTCCGTAAAGAGTTCGCGTCCCCATTTCACTTTTACTGAAAATAAACGAAGTAAGGTTTCCGTCAGAAAAAATAATATAAATAATAAATACCTTTAAAACTTGGCATTGTAAACTACTTCAAGCTAAAATTCAAAGTCATACTAATCAGACAAGGGATGAGTGAAAAACGATATATCAAAAAAAGGAAATGGGAAAGTAAACAAAATATATCGTCAGCGCGGGAACATTGATAATGGTATGTAGTATTAAGCTAGTATGCACCACGACACTAAATTACACACAGCTGCGCTACATTTTCTGTTTTACGGTTACACTCTTTAAGAATTTTCTGGAGAACAGAGATTTGGACAACTGAATTAAACTTTGATGACCAAGTATGACAGTAAAATCTTGCCAGCAAATATGTACGAAATTTTTCTAACATTTTGTACATACGAACATTTATACATGCATGCATGCATATGCCTTAAAGACCCCTGCTGTTTCGCAAGCTGATATTTAGTAAAGAATATGTGTAAAAGCATATTGTATCTTTGTAACCCTAAATAAATAAAAAATAAAGAAGCACTTGGCATGCCCAATAGGCATAGTCGCAATTGCGGTGGTCGATTGCAATCTTTCCTCATATGCCATTAGTTATTTAACTATCTAATTTATTGGTTTCAAACCTACCAGATGCACTGGAGATGCAGTTATATAACAAATCTCTGATCTAGTGCATTCTAACATCAAAACAACCTTTACCATTTATCATTACCTGTCAACATTTTCATTTTATGCTGGTTCGGTACTCGTAATACCATCGGAATATTAAACAGATTATAACAGATTTATTTTTTAATAACTATTTCGAAACATCTTTTAATATACTTACATATGTATAAGTTTTCCAATCCTCTTTTCAATTTCTATTTTATTAGCATTTTGTGGGAAAAGCATATGCGTCGAATGCCCTTAACATGACTTTTTATTTCTTGGCTCACAAAGTTTGGTCACACTAATTGTAATATTATCAAATAAAACTATACATAAATAAACATATGACTAATTTATAAAATGAAGACGGTTTGTTTAAATTGTTATATTAGTTTACATATTACTTAATACATCATATATTTCTATTTAATTTCAGTCATCACCAATACTAAAATACTTGTTGAAGAAAGATGTGCAGTGGTCGAACCATTACGTGTCTATTCTATCTAAATATACGTTCTTTAAATCTTTAAAGATAAACTGTAAATTTCTAGAAATATCATGTGATGGTATTGCCTGGTTAGTTTCTTGGGTGGCTTTCATTTGGCTACTCAATTCAAAATCAATGCTTCAAATGCAAGTAAATATGCTTGTGGGACTTATCCTAGATATTGTCGTCGTAGCCGTGTTAAAGTCAATTGTGCGCCGACAAAGACCGGTAGCAATCAAAGATACTTTGGTAATAGGACCCGATAAATTTAGTTTTCCCTCAGGCCACGCATCGAGAGCATTTTACGTACTTATATTTTTTACAAAATTGTATTCTCTGCATCCGTTTTTTTATTTACCCCTTACGGCTTGGGCTGTATGCGTCTCTGTGTCAAGACTAATTTTACAACGACATTACATGCTTGACATTTTCGCTGGAGCAGTTATTGGAGTTCTTGAAGCAAGATTTCTCGAATTCATTTGGGTCAGTGAAACATTTGCTGGAAACATTGCTAGTTTTGTGGGTAGTTCAGATGAATTAGAATAAAATATGTTGGAAATAAATATAATAAAATCAATTTATATACGATAATCTTAAATATAAAAAATATACACAGTGTATGTTGGATGTACTTATTAATAGCTTAGAGTTAACAAAGGAGGTTATTCTTAGTTTAAGTCAAAGACCTAGCTTTATCTACGGCAAGACATTGCACACAAGCCCTCAGAGTTTTACGACCAACCTACACAGTCGGTAGAAATTGTGACTCAAAATACATTGGATGGACAATCAAAGCTCTCGAATTGCACCTCCAACATCGGCGAATGGGACAGAAGTAGACTCAAAAGGGCTAGCAGTTCATCTGGAATTGATCTGTGCTTGAATACTCGTTCAGTTATTTCATGTCGATCGCTGGATGTTTGACCTGTCAGCAACAGATTCGTAAATTCGGGTCATTTCGGGTTGCAAGTGAACTTGATGAAGGACGCATAAAAACGTAATTGCGCAAGTTTTACGGGATTTTTTTGTGGTTGGGTAACAATCGATAGTGGACTTAAAATAATTTTGACAAGAAAAAAAATCAAAAAAAATTATAATCCAGTCTAGGTCTCGAGCCCATGGTCTCAAGAGTCTGGAGTGTCTGCCTATCATCCTGGGCCACGCTTTGAATTGAATTCGGCCGGCATACTGCAAGATTTGTGCAGTAGGAAAGAACCCAGTTGTCGGCTAAATATCTAGAAACGGTTCCTTGCCTGACAAACTTGTCCCAACAGCAACTATTTCCAAAAAAAAAAGCAAGTCGTTGCAGCCAGTGGTTAATTAAAAAAATGTCTACAAATATGTAAACAGATTGCCGGGTATAAAAGATGTGAAGCGTACGACGCGTCTCACAACGTTCCTTCTCGTTGAGTTTGTGTGTGTATGAGTTTTTGTCTACTGAAGATAGAAAATGATCTATTTTCCATTTTTTCCTGATAGTAGACCAAGAGCAGGGATTATTTATAATTGTTTTCATATAAGTATCAACAAATTTGTAAACCTTTTTTCAAATTGTTTAAAAAATTTATTTAATATTTTCCGGAATGAAATAAGTGAAATTATATTTGAATAAGAACGTTATTTTCTTAATTTGTATCCTTTTTGCACCCTGAAACAATTTTTCTGCCAAATTTGGCACCGGCCCATCCCGTCCCCACAAAGAGCGAAAAACTGTCACTGAAACTGTTTGAGATGCCAAGCTTTTTTGGCATCATATTTTTTCCAAAATCTAATAAAAACGAATTTGGGTTAAAAAGTTATAGTTCTTTATTTATACCGGAGGCTAGCTTAAGTCAATTGCTCGCTCTTTCGCCCGGTCAGAAAATCACAATTTTGTCACAAATATTACAAATCACAATATTACGAATGATACCTGGAAGACTTGACTTTAAAAGGGCACAAACGATGAGATGAAAAGTCTAATGTCATACGACCATAAGTATGTACAGATGTATTGATAAAAGAGAAAATCACATCGACATATCGTTAATTGGAAAGTTAAATTAAAGAAAGCTTGAAGAATAAACCGGGGGAAGTTTAGTATACCTTTTTATTTTGTACCAACTCGTTTCTTTGTTCACATGCATATGTACCTGATATGCTTATAAAATGTTGAATTTAAGCATGGTGTTAAAATATTATTTTTTGCTTGTAATTATTGTTGCATTTTGTTGTACCTCCATACTGAGTCAGAATGTTAGGGAAAATATCTTTGATGAAAACCCGAAGCAGCTCTCATTTAGAAAAGGAGATGACATAAGCACCCCAGGCTTTGTTAGACTTGTGTTGATGCGATTAATATATGGAATTGCGTCCAGTATGGGTATTGAAGATCGACTTGATGAAACATTTAACGGTGCTTTCGTGCCTCCTAACGCAGAAGATGCCTTTGGATTTGATGAATAAGATTATTGATCATTTTAGTTTTATAATAATCACCGCATATATTTATATTTTAGATGTATTTATATTAAGTTTTAAAGATGCACAATATACAATTTTGTTTCAATAGTAGACCACAAAAATAGATTATTATCCAGAAAGAAAATATAATCAAGAAAACGATCTAAGAAAAATTAAAGTGATTTTGACACTTTCATTTTCGAGTATAAAAACAACTTACCCTAGTTAATGTTCGAGTACTGGGTATAGATATTGGCGAGCGAAGACGCCTCGGGCTTGCTTGTACATGTGTATGTACTTATGTAATTGTATGTACTTACATATGTACCCTGTATTCGACAGCTGGAAGCAATGCTGGACCACTTATCCTTCGTATACCTTTATACGTATACGTACATTAATTTGTATAATTTACACGTATTCATTTGAATTATAATAAGCCCTCTAGATTTGAGAAGTCTTTAACCTATAAATAAAAATGAGTATGCCTCGCATCAACAAATACTTTGTTCAGTCTTAAAATACAACTCGGTGTGTGAGTATCGCGAATAAGGTAAAGGCTAGACAAACGGGTAGAGTTCATCTCAAAAAATATTATGTACGGAGCTCTATGGGACTAAGAATACAAAATGTTTGTGTTTATGAATCCAGCAATGACTTAAAATTATTGAAAATACAATATACATATTTACATATGTATAATAAAATACCTGTATATTAATACATGTACATATACCGTGAACTGAGGAATTTACGAAACAAAAAGGTGTAAATATGTATGTACATATAAAAATATGGACAAAATTATTTAGAATGCATACATATGTAAATATGTATAATGTGTGTAGGAAAGTAAGAATGACTAATGCCTGTATTTACACATAGTATTTACATCGGTACATATGTATATGTATTCATTTATAGGCTTAATATTAGCCAGGCACATGCTTTGGTCAACAATCCAACAATAATGTGACGTAATTGCTCAAGATAGCTGACGTTCAGCTACACATGATATAAACATTTATACACATGTATACAGAATTATTTATGTACAAATGTTTGTTTGTACATGTTAAGTGAATATTAGCCATGGTATATGTAATGGTAAGACTTGGCTGAATCGACAACACGTTTTTTTTAATTGAAATTCATTTTTTTTTTCAAATACTATGAGATGCTGAAAATATTAAGTATACGGCGAAGAGCTACCCCACAAAATTATTCCAAAGTCGATTATTATTATTCTGAAGAAGCCCTTTCACAAGACACCAGTAAAGCGATAAGAAAAACGATAAAACAAAGCGATAAACGACAACAAGGTGTCTTGTTTAACTAAATTTGGCAAATTTTGTGCTTGCACAGGAATATAGTTAAACCCTTCCACTAACCATAGTAGATGTGCCAGTTGATACTAGTGAAACGTCACCGTTGAATCTGTGGTATACGTACCCCAGGCTGCTGCTGCGAATGTAGTGTAAAACACTAGAAGAAATGCGATTGCATGCAATGTTATTTTTTAGTGCTTGAAGGCGGTCCGCCGAGAAAAGCAGTGTTGTCTGGAAGAGGAAACGATCTACTTTTCAAATGTACAATGAACAAATAGCTCCTTAAGTTCTGCCAGCTTTTTCCACGCTCTAATCAAATGTTTGGCATTATCTGAACGAAAGAAGAACGAGCTGACTGGAATGCTGCATTTAATAAATTTGTCTCTTATCATGATCATATTTATTTTCAGATTATTCCTATTAATGCTACAAACTGACTTGCGATGAATTGGAACCGACGAAATACAAGTGAAATATCAATATATAACTATCCCGAAAACTTAAATCCTTTTTATGAAAATGAAAATCACAAACGTCTTCGATTTTGGAATTTTAGCAAAGAGGGGAAAAATAAAGGAAGGAGCTTTTCAATTGGAAATTTGAGAAACATATGGTAAGATTATATTAAGGATTATTATTATATTATATTTTTTAATCTTGAATAAAATGTTTAAGCTTTTTTTGTCTATGCACGTTAAAATATCCACGAGTCCCCAATACCTTTGCATGTTACTCATGAACGTTTTGCAGTTTGCATCACAATTTTTTTAAGGGACAAAGATAATTTATTAGGACCGATCATCTCTCCTCCCTTCAAGGGAGGAAACCCATATGGCTAACAGACAGACATGTTCTTTTGGGGATAGATCTGGCATTTTGTCCACAGCTGCTTTACGCGTGACTTTAACTCATGTAAAATACATTCAAATGGCATTACAATGCTTATATAATATTTAATTTACTCACTCAAGTGCTCGTTCTTTATTTGTAGGTCTTCTTATTCGTTTTCCCCAAAAAAATCATCCACATTGGGCATAAATAAAACATCCGAAAGCCCACCGATGTTGCGGAGAAATGTTAATAATAACGATTTGGATGGTAGTGCTCGAAATTTAAAGGGCTTCTGCGACGAATTTGATAGAAGGTCTTTGCAGCATATCGATATACCAAGAAATGTAAACAATTTTTTTAGTTTGATTAAACTTATTTTTAACGTTTTTTTTTCATTTAGTCTGATTTGTTTTTTAATCGAAATGAAGATTACCGAAGAACGACTCAGTTTTCTGGACATTCGTTGCCGAAGAAGCTGACAAGGTAACAAGAGACATTTAAGATATGTACATTATATATAAAATATATGTAATATATATATTATATGTATATATCTAAATACATACATTATGTGAAGTCCCATTTTTAAAATCAACATCCCATTTGTAATTGCAATTTTTTTTTCCTGTTGCTAAAAGGCTGTCAGTGATGTTTACATATTTCCAACGGTATAAAAACTGCAATCTGCCGACCGAAATCATATAAAATTGTGGGGCCTATGGATATGGGTCGACACTTCAGACCCCCGGATTTCGTTTGTTCGAGCCCTAGGACTTTCACTTTTACTAAAGAAATCATTATTTTACGCCCACTAACGCTTTGCGCTATCCACCCACCAGAAGCCCATAAAATATGAAGATTAAAATTGACCCGCAAACTCATGTTAAGTAGCTTGGAAGCAACTGCAACCAAAGCACTTCTCTTTGTTTGTTGTTGTTTTCCAGCATATATGATGACAAACGGAGGTTTTTGTGTGTGTTTCTATCACAAAAATTAGCATCCGCCATGTCACGCCTCTTGACTCTGTCATTCTCTTTTAGTGGTTCCGATGATCAGACTCGATTTTTGGATAGGTGTTCTGTGAATATAAATAAATTTTAATAAATTGTGATATCTTTTCTTTTGCGTAATTTTTTTTGAAGAATTAAAAAAAACGCGACAGCGATTATCATAATATATAATCCCTAAACAGTACCATTAAGCAGTGTCATTGAAACTTTCTTTTCGGCTTGTGGACTTCTTGACTGTTTGTCGGTTGACTGTGTTTAAATGGTTGTTAAATTCTTTTTCAGATCATCGCAGTCTAGTTTAACAAGCTTGAATCCGTTTGAGGACGAAGTCAAAACAGATTTCAACATTCCAATAAGGAATAAAAGGTATCGGAAAAAAAGTAGAGCTCCACAGCCACCTTCACAATTGGTAAGAAATATTACATTCACTTTAATATACACATGTTAAGAAAATTTGTTTATTATTTTTTTTTTTTTAGCAAAATGATTGTAATTTGAAAAAAGAACTTGACGTTTCAATCAATAATGACGGAGCCCGTGATATTAAATCACTTGCTAATGAAATAGAACTGTTTGTTAATGAGAGATGCGAACCTCCGATTAATTATGATGCAGAAACGGAAGAAAAATATCTGATTAAAGGAAATACACAAAGTCAATCAGTATATCTCCCAGCATCGGAGAGCCTTGATAGGCTGAATCCCGTCACAGACACCACAACAGATAATCGAAATACCATAGACAATGTTGTAAGTGGGACACTTGAATTGTCAAATAATAACGATCGAGTGCCTGGGTTAGGTTGCGATACATTAATAGCCAATAACCAGCCCAAGACAATAAATTCACGTGGGACAGTGAATTGTACGGATAGTACTAAAGAAAATGCTTTAAATATAGAAGAACTGGATGTTCGGAAAACCAAACATGTAAAAACGATTATAAACAATGAAAAAAGATGTGAAGATAATCTTAATTCAAGTGAATGTGGGTCATCGAATTTTACGGAAAATGTTTTAACTACGAAGGATTTGGATGCTCGAAATACCAGACATTCATTAAGGACTAAAAACAATGAAAACAAATCTAAAGATAATTTGAATTCAAATGAACATGGAACATTGCATTATACTGAAAGTATTAAAGAAAATGCTTTAACTATCCAAGATTTGGATGTTCGAAGAACCAAAAAATCAAAAGATACTATAAACGATGAACTAAAATGTGAAGATAGTCTTAATATAAATGAGAATTGTACGGAATATATTAATGAAAATGCTTTAACCACAGAAGATTTGGATGTTAAAAGAATCAAACCTTCAATAAGTTCTATAAACATTAAACAAAAAGGTGAAGATAATCTTTATTCAAATGGGCTAGCACATAACCACCAAATAAAATACCAATATGGCAAATCGAACACATGGAAACAAAATCAAAACTCTAAGAATTCAGAAGAAACCTTTGACCTTCCAAAGCTTGAGTTGAATGAACCTGTATCATATTATAAAAAAGATTTTTATGATATTAGACAGACTTTTACCTTAACAAATAAGAACTCAAACCCATTGAGCCTGCGAAAATCACTTAATAAAACTATTGAATCTATAAATCGTAATCAACAGCTTTTAAATGAAAGTGCAGCCAAAGGTACAAAACCAAGGAAATCATCTTTATATCAATGTGATGAAAACAAACATTTTCCGGCAAATGAATTAAATAGTCAAAGAGAGACGGAACCTAAAAATGGGGCAATCTTCACTTCTAACACCGACGAAATATTATCTAAGCCTCAAAATGATAACTTTTATAAAACAAAAATATTCAAAACATTTGGACAGTACCGAGAGTCATCGCCAACTTCATCAAATTTAGATTGGAACCCTTTACCAAAACCAAAGCGGAGTAGTAATTAAGACGAGTTAATTGTTAAAAGTGTTGTACAATAAATTAATTAATCTATATATATTCATCAGTGCAATAAACAGATCGTCCTATGCATAATTAAACATATTATTACATATTATTATATTATTACAACATATTACAACTACAGGTACATGTTAACAAAAAGCTGACGCAAACTGCGTGGAGCTGAACCATTTACTCTTGAAGTACGGGGTATAAAAAATATATCAGACAATTTCTTAGCACCAAACCTTACAGAAAGAGTAGCTTTGGTTCCTTCGGGAATATCGTGTCGGGTATCATTCATATATAGAAGAATTAAGACATTTTCGGACGAACCAAATTGTAAATCATCACCGGGTTTCTCATGGTTGATGGTACCAGGGCAAGCCGGTGTTTCGCATATTTCGAAATCTCCCACTGTTCCGCTGGATGTTTTCAGTGTGCAGAAAGTGGGCAGATAGGAACTAAAATAATAAAAATAAAACTTATCGCATCTGAATTAGCTTACTGGGCCAAATTAAAGACAACAAAACAGCTCAGCAGCAATTCAACCATACGGCATGCCGTGCAGGTCATAATCGGCCTGTGGAAAACCATATGGCACGTTTTGCTAGCAACACCAACACATATAACAGTGTTACCGTGAATCAGCACAGCAGGAAAAATAAGTATTTTTCTTATAAAAATGCGTTCTTCGAAACATTTTGAAGACTCACTCTGCTTCTAGAAAAGAAACCGATTTTTTGGGCACTGTATTTTTGAAAGAGGTAAATAATATTTCGGTATATTTCTGATGGCCGGACAGTATATTTTATATATAAATACGCGGTAACACTGCACCGGTCCCAAGTTCCCCAAATAGAAAATATAACATTAATTTAATCAATTAGTTCAATTAATAAGAGAATAAGATGTTAAACGAACCAGATAGTTTTTCTGACATGTTCAGAAGCGGCATACCGTATATTCTTCTAATAGCTCTACCGGCGCTCATATGTTGTTCACCTGTAATGGCAAGCGAATTCGAAGTTATGTCCATGTCCAAATTCGACGTCAATGGGCAACATTTTGGTTAGTACAATTTATATTTATTTGCTATTTTATTTGCATTTGCAGTTTAATCTAAGATCGTTTATGTCGTAATTCGGTAATTTATTACGAACTGTTTATCATTACCACGTGGCCGATATTTATTGTTTACTTTAATTGATGTATGTACATACATAAATGGATTTTCATATCTAAATACAGTTGGCACACATATTATTTGCACACCCGCATAATCCCGGTTTGAACACCTATAACTTGGTGGTATATTATATTATTATATATTATCTAACAACATATTTGTGGAGGCTTTTTTTAAAATCAACATCCGACAGCTTATACCTTAATAAATATGCAACTTTGTTTTAAATAAATATATATTCATTTATATTTTTTAGGTAGCCGGGTATCTTCAATTTCCTTAGAAGCGAGATCATTGTATTCCTGGAATACTTCAAGACATTGTGTTCTTACACGGTAAGTCCACGGCACACACAGTGCGTACATATTAAAAGATAAGGTGTTTGGTCTTAAAATTAATTACAACGCCAGAAGGGTTCAGGTATAAAAGTTTTAACGCGTTCCAGCGCGGCTCACAACGTTCCTCCTTCTTTTCTTTGGTAGGCCGACTATTTTTCGGCCCGCCCTCGTACTAATAAATTATTTTGATTTAAATAATAATAACTATTTTTATAATAATACTTATTTTTATTCATTTTATATTATAGATTAATTAATTTGTCGGTTAATGATTTTGACAAAATACGCCAAGGTGCAGGAGGCCTTATTGTTATGTTGCCGCGCAATATTTTGGAATTGGACGTTGAGGTCAAAGAGCACATAACCATTTTAGAGCAAGAAATGCTCGCACATACTGGGACTGTGCCAATTTATTTCGCCCCATTTAATATAAATTTGGAAACAATAATTGACGACATCACTCATACAACTTTCAAAGCTTTTAGCCAAAATCAAACATCGGTTGCACAATTGATTACGTCAGTTTCAGCCAATGGATATCATGCAACCGTGGGTGGTTCTAGCAACGTAGCAAACAAAAACAGCAAAATACCAATCATCTACGGCGAGTTGGCACCGAATCAATTACTTTTAAAGCCCAATGAGAACCCGGTCGATGGACAAAAATTACCAGTTATATTAATAACGGCCACTCTCAAAACATTTGGTGTATTTAATGTAAGTATTATGGTTTTTTTATCTAATTAAAAACATTAGCCGGGGGCCTAATAACCTATGTAAATTATTTGTGTATTTGATTCTTTTATTTTCAGGAGTATCCGGTTAATTCAGATGTAACAGTCTTACTGGCGCTTGTAGAAATGTTAAGTAAGCTGCATTCTACAACAAAAATGGCACCAAACTACCGTCTGCTTTTCTTGATTTCGGATACCGGACTCCTCCTAAATTTCCAAGGATCAAAGAAATGGCTTGAAATAGACGATAATTCCGCTCTGCAGGTAATATATTATGAAACTTTATTGAATATACATACACATATGAACGCGAGAGATAAACTAGGGAGAGACAGAGAGAAACATTTAAAGAGAGAGAGAGAGAGAGAAGAAAAGACATAAGGATGCAGAAAAATTATGTTATGATTAGTGCAATGATCTATAGTGAGCTAAACTATGATAAAAATATATATATTTTTTTAATGCGACACCTCTTACTTGCATAGTTCTATACTTTTAAAAGCCAGGTATCCAGAACCGCGGAAACTACAAATTTCTGGAAAAAAAACGGTTCCAGAAACATTTAGATGTATCAGGACAGCTGGAAACTAAAAATTCCGGGCAAACTTCAAATAAAACGATTGCTCTAGCTGTCCAAAATAAATTATTACTCTCTAAAAACATAAAATAGAACATTATTTCCCATTGTAACATTTTTAAATTGTTTATTTTTATACAGAATGTCGAATTTGTGCTGTGCTTGGATACCATCATAGAAAGTATATCGTCCAATCCAGATATGGCTATTTATATGCATGTTTCTAAACCACCCAAGGAAAAAACGTCAATAAGCCACTTTTTCAAGTTACTTAAATCATCGGCAGAGAAATTTGCATATAACATAACAGTGGAAGGTGTCCACAAGAAGATCAATTTAGCCGATACAAAGCTTGCGTGGGAGCACGAGCGATTCAGCATAAAACGTTATCCTTCTTTCACTTTATCTTCACTGAAAAGTCATAGAAGCCCATCCCGAACAACAATATTCAAGGACGATGAAACACGTATCTTAGAACACACACTTAAAGCTTCAAGAATAATTGCAGAAGCTCTGGCTAGTTTCCTTTACAAAATGGAACCAACGTCCAGTATTTTTGATGGTCAATTTGTAAGATTTTCCCACTTTCGAACAAGTCTATAGTATTTCATAAATATTTATCTTTTTGTGTTTTAATTTTCAGGCCATAAAAGAAGAAAATATTTTGCCATATTTTGGAATCAAATCAGTGTTGCATAACAATGATGTTAAAGATGCTTTTGAAAAGTATCTGAACAATGTTAAAATCATATATGATAAAGCTGATAGTCGAGATCCTGATTTTATGTTCTACAACGAAAATGATGTGAAACTGAATGTTTACAGGGTTAAACCAGCGATTTTTGATATTTTCCTAACTATTTTAATAGGGTTTTATTTATTAATTGTATTCCTTGGTATACAATACTTTCCGCTCTTCTACAATATAGTTTCGAAACTTACAAGAGATGAAACTTCACAACAAACTAATGGACACTACACTGAACGACTAAAGTATAAATGAAACTTGTTTAAAATTACGTCAATATCAAATTGTGCTAAATCAATATACAATTAATAGGAGAAATTTAAATAAAGTTTAAAGTATAAATCTTGTTGCATTACTGAGTTCTTCATTCGAGTTTTAAGACTACATCCATTGGCGCTGGCGTTGGGCTCGCCACCAATGTCATCTGAACCTCTTGGTATTCTTGGCTACGCTACCGCAGGCAAACTCCACACAATACTCCTAGACTTCGAATGAAATTATAGAAGCAATACAAGACAATCTTTAGCATTTGCATGAAAAAGCCTGTCGCGAAAAAATCCATTACTGGGGTCTGGGACATGATTGAAAAGTCGATAAGTGTTAGAGATCAGCATGGCTCCATTCAAAACAAAGGTCCAATAGAATGCCTCTTAAATCGGCAAACAACTTAAGAACTTAACAGAGCGGAGAGCAGACTCTGTTGTCAAAGCTCGCCAGCGCTATTCTGCGTTTAGACTGAGCCCGCCAAAAAGTCAGTAATCTTCTACCTTTTGCACTAGCAGCATTTAAGTTGATCCCGGTATCTAACATCTTTTCGCCAAGTTCAACAGTTCAACCCAAAATCGTGAGTTAATTTTCTACATGCCGCCCGAGCAGGGACTTTGAAAAATTATCATTGAAGTTATAGCCATAAGATCGCTTGATTGCTTGCGATAACCCCAGCTTCGAAAACTGACCCCCAGAACATAGAAGTGCGTGAAAGCAACAAAAAGTAACTAAAATTATTGAAGTGAAAGTGCATTAAAAACGATAAACTACTTTTTTTGCCACCCTCGCGAAAATAGTATACGCAATTAAAACTAATGCAGTGCCGATCAGCAGCAACACTTGACATTGCAGCTGTCCTTAACTAAATTTAAGTTATTATTTGGTCCATGTTTCCGCTTCCTCCATGAGCAGAAATAGGCTTCCATGTTGAACGTGGGAACGTGGAAAATAAATGTTCACGTTAGTTGTTTTAAGATCTGGTCACACCGATCAAAAATATATCGGGAACTTAAAAAAAAAACATACATTCATAGGTCTAATGCAAGTTTTCCGTTTGATACAATTTTATCAATGCATAATTTAACGGTGGTGTAAAAAAGAGCAGTGCCGGTATAAATTTATTACATCATACCAATAAATCGATTTATAATTTCCGTATGATTAAAATATCCCTTAAAAGTCGAATATTAATGACTTTAAATGTGTGAGTTAAGTGTTATTCTACCAATATTTAAAGATTTTTGTGCTGGTAAGTATCAATTAACTCTTAAGTCTGCCTATTTGGTTATCTAAATGTTTGTGTACATCTTTATTTATGTTCTATGATTCTGTGTATCTGTGGGCAAACGCAAAAACATATGTACATATGTATGTATGTGTATCCAAATTGTTAAATTAGAACATGAGAATTTACCAAATGTACAAAGAACTGATTTTTTTATAAGATAAGGGTTATAACATATTTATGTTTATATATGTACAGTACATGTACCTATGGAAGTACATGCAAGCTTACAAAATGACTCTTCAGTTATTATTGGGTTCAAAAGAACGCTTTGAAGACATTCATCGATTTTTTTCTTTTAAAAAAAGTATGTAAGTACGTATGGACATCGACTATACATGCATAATATTATTTAAAGTGTTAGTTAAATCAATGAAGCATAAAATAAAGTCAAAAACAAAAGAGTTACAATTGTAAGATTATTCAGCTTAAAAATCAATTTATTTTTTACTGTACATATGTATGTCTGCACATACACACAGATACACATTTTTCCCCTGTTATGTCTGTTTCGTATTCAATTCAACCAATAGCATTTGAATGTACATGAGTACATATGTAAGTTCCCATTTACATAGTTTTTACATCAAAACGGCTTGATAAGTTAAACATTTATTGTTGTCAAAACATTGATAGTTTCCGCTAATCTTGGCCAATTCAAAACCTTAAAATCAAAATTTTAGTGTGAGACACCCCAACCGACACCCCAAAACTTAAATGAGCAAGTGCCCTGTCATGTTTAAGTTAATCGATGAAATCTCTGCAGGACCAAAGTGAATTTACTTATGTAAGTAATCATGGACCAACATGGCCAGTCTTAAAGAAAACTGTACAGCAATTGCAGCACACATGCACGTGTTAATATTACCGAAGTGGGCGCTGCTCATGGGCTATTACAGTTAGAAACAAAAGTGAACATTAAAATGCTATGATAAATAAAAAAAACCTAATTACCTTAAAAGTATCAACTATTTTCTTTCACATAGTCGTTTTTACCCAAACTGTATCCACATTTCTTCACAGACCCAAGAAAATACAATAATAAGATCAGTAAAGCTATACGATTCCAGCTATAGAGCTGTCTCCAGGGTCTCAAGAATTCTAGAGCCAGCCTCTACACACTAATCTAATGTACCTTCTGCATGGAAAGAATTTCGCTCCCATATTGCTATTCATTGAAAAAGGCTTTGTTTGATTTTTTATACACAACCTGATCTATAGGGACATAGGTAGCCCTGACTTGTGGAGCAGCAGAAACTTTACGATTCCCATTAGACCCACTAGAAACGTTGATCCTCTGTTCCTTCCACTTTTAGAACGAATTAAATCGTATATGTACCGTTCCTCCCTGTTCCTTAATAATTAATACTAGCATACCCTTCCCGTAGTTAGCTTAATTAAATTTATTTTTAGTTTCACTTTGGTTATTTCTTTTAGTTTTGTTTACATACATACATATGTACACATATTGAGTACCTGTTATAAAAGTTGTAACGCGTACATACGCATCTCAGAACGTTCCTCCTCGTTTTTGTTTTGTAGGAAGTAAATGCTTGCCACACAGTGCAAAATACATTTACAGCCAGAATTTCCTGGGCTGGCCCACACAATGCATAAACTTCTTGTAGCTTCACTTTTCACGAAGTGCTTTTGTCCAAGTGCTCAGTAAAAAACAATAATAAAAGGGATGGGAGCTCAGACCTAGTAATACAGCGAATGACCCTATCTATCAGATTAGCAGAGACTGAATCATATCGGAACATTTTTATAGCTGGAAAGAACATTTTTAAATTTTTTTAATACAAATACTATATTATTAAAGCCAGCTATTTTTTTCAGGCTGATTTGGTCATTGAGGAATATTGACTAATATTAAAATATAAAATGGCAGTTCAACACCAACACTATACCGTAGAAGTAGGCGATACTAATTTTACTATTCATAGTCGCTACATTAACCTAAGGCCCATAGGATCTGGTGCCCAAGGAATAGTATGGTAAGTGGATTTGATTAAATTTAAACAGTACAGATGAAATAACCTTATTTATCCATCTTTGCTATGGAAAATTAAAGACATAGGGCGAGCGGTGCTCGCCTCTGAAATGCTTCTCGGCTTTCTGAGTGAATATTTCGAGATAATAAATATACGCAACTAAGAGGGCATTTTTCAGAGCTTTAAAAGATAGAATTAATATTTGTAATATGTACCAAAAATTCAAATATTTCTAGTGCTGCTTACGATACGGTTACTGAGCAAAACGTGGCCATTAAGAAGTTATCGCGACCATTCCAAAATGTAACCCATGCCAAGAGAGCATACAGAGAATTTAAATTAATGAAGCTTGTAAACCATAAAAACGTAAATAAACAACATAATAAATTGCAATACAGTTCTGTAACAACTACTTTTCTTACTAGATTATTGGCTTACTTAATGCGTTTACTCCGCAACGAAATTTGGAGGATTTTCAAGATGTTTACCTTGTCATGGAGCTAATGGACGCTAACCTCTGCCAAGTTATTCAAATGGATTTGGATCATGACAGAATGTCATATTTGCTGTATCAAATGTTATGTGGAATTAAACATTTACATTCAGCTGGAATTATACATAGAGTAAAGTATTTTAAATACATAATTTATTATTTTTTAACTTTAATTTAAAGCTGGTTACAAATTCATAGATTAGGTACAGCTAAGCTGAAACAGGTTACTCGAGAAACTTTTCTCTCGTGTTTTTTTTTTAAATAGAATCAAATAGAAACGTCTTTCTTTTAGGAATTAATAATAAAAGAAAACATCACCATAAAAATACTAAAATACTCCAAAAAAGATAACTTTTGCTTAGTTTTGATAGGTTTTTACATGAAAGTTCATGTCATGCGAGTATTTAAAGAAACATGTATATTAATTTCATATTAATATTAATTAATATATTTCTTAATAATAAATTCCACAGGACTTAAAACCATCCAATATAGTTGTGAAGGCCGACTGTACTCTAAAAATTTTAGACTTTGGGCTAGCTCGCACAGCCGGAACTACATTTATGATGACTCCATATGTAGTAACCCGCTATTACAGGGCACCAGAAGTCATTTTAGGAATGGGGTATACTGAGAACGTTGATATATGGTCCGTCGGGTGCATTATGGGTGAAATGATAAGAGGTGGAGTACTCTTTCCCGGAACAGATCATATAGATCAGTGGAATAAAATTATTGGTAATTATTGGTCTACAAATACTTTGTCCAGTTATTTGCATTTAAGATAATTTTTTTATTAATTATTTTTAGAACAATTGGGTACACCATCTCCGTCATTTATGCAACGGTTACAACCAACTGTTCGCAATTATGTGGAAAATCGTCCAAGATACACTGGATATTCATTTGATAGACTCTTTCCTGATGGATTATTCCCGAATGATAATAATCAAAATAGTCGAAGGAAAGCTGCGGACGCCAGAGATCTCCTTAGTAAAATGCTTGTAATTGATCCAGAACAGCGGATATCTGTAGACAAGGCATTAAAACATGAATATATAAACGTCTGGTACGATGCTGAGGAAGTAGACGCTGTGAGTAAAAATCATATTACAATTTTGAAAATAAGTCAGTGGAAGTAAAAAATAACACAGTCCCTAAAGTTATTGCCTTAAAGAATATGAGTCGGTAAAGCCATGTCGCCTGTCCGTCCGTTTGTTCGCCTTGTTCGACACCTCGTTCTGTTGCAAGTGTATTTCAAAATGTCGGCCTTCTTTTTGTTGCCTTTGTCTTTGTTCTTTGTTTGCTGCGTATATATATCAATCTATTTAGCTGAAAAATCGAACAAATGTAGTTTTGTTGTCTTGAGTACTGTTTATTATTGGTAATGAAAAAACTGTAGTTAGGTTCAGCATGTAGTAAGCTTTCATCGCTGCTAGGGCAGGCATTCTTTATTCAATAAAACTGCGCTGGCTTATATTAGCGGGAGCGTGAGAAACAATGCTGTGTGCTCAAATTCATGTTCAAGTGTTTCGCCGTCGGGTTATAAGGAAAATGCCATCGCTTAACTTGTGTCGCTTGCGACATATTTTTGCGATCGTTTTTCGTCGCACTGCAGATATGCTCGAGACTTGTGCAACAAAGTGTTACAGTGTGTGTTCTCTAAGTATTCTTGGTATATCATAAACTAAAGTGAAAAGCCCGAAAATTGTGTAAAAACTACAAACAACCCTTACTCTCTTTCAGTCAAAAGACATGCTCTGGTTTTTGCAAACTTCTGACAGTTAATTCTCAACGTTTCCGAATTTCTAAGCTGATTCAGTTTTTTTTTTTACTAAATTTGGATTTAGTAACTAAATAAAGAATTGTGCAATGATGCGATGAATTAAAGAATGAAGAATGTCGAGTATTATAAAAAATAATCACCAAAAATAGCTTTAAGACTTATATAAAAAGCGAATTTATGTAGCTTGAGCATCATTTTACCCTCCAAATACGCCAGAGAAGGTTGGGATAACTCGAACTCGAATTCAGAACACTTCAAAAAACACGAGTGTCCTAATTTATCGGAACGGCAATGTGCATGTGGTAAACAGAAATAAAAATATTAAATGAAAACTATACCGTCTATTGGAGAACATCTTTCGCATACTGCCAGTCTTATCTTCTTGAAAGACTCTGCTCCTTACCACCGTCAAAATTGGTAAGTATTAATTCTTTCACTTTTGAATTATATTTTAATTTGATTGAAAGAATATATTTAAAGAAGCTAAAGAATATATAAATAGTTAATAAGTCCTCTGACCCCAAGCAAATCGCAAACATTCAAGTTTTTCCAATTTACTTAACTAATTCATTTATTACTCTTGGCTCAGTAATTTCGTACTCTAGCTTATATTCTTGAAATAAACTTTATTAAAACTTCAATTATCTTCACTAAAGAATCAATATATTAAAAAAAAGAAATAAACATTTGATAAAAGGATATTTGGGTTAAAATGCATTTTTTCCATTCGTAAATAACACTTGAGAATTAAAAAAAAAAATATATTAAAATATTTTTTAAAGTACATAACACTTGCGAATTAACAAAAAATATTGTAATTATTTGTGGTTGGAGCAGTGGTGGTAACACAGAAAGAATCGTTTCCCCATATATTTTTGATCAGCATCAATAGTCCGTTCGTCTTGTCGCCTGCTGAAATATCAAACTAATACAAATTTATTTCAAAAATAGCCAGGACAAATACGCGGGCTACTTAATGTTAAAAATTCACGATATGGTGTTGCCTAATAAGAGAATGAAATTGCAAGGAATTCTGGAAGGCGTGGATCACTTGGAATGTTCACTTGGGGATAAAAAATATGTTCACAGCTTCAAAGGAGTGTTGAAGAAATGGTAAAAGTTTTAAAGAAATCAATGCCAAACTTATTGGATAGGCTGAATGAGGAATTAAAAAAGAAACGCTCACAATTGGCCAAGAAACTCTTTCACAAGATCAATGCAAGGGAGCAGACACTTGCAGTTTCCATGGAAAAAAATTAGGGCGGGACAATTCTAAGAAGAATTTTAAGAATCTTTCACCAACAAACATAAAGATTTCAGGTTGAGGGATTTTAAGTTATTTTAACGAATTAAAGGTATAAGGTCAGAGTTTTTGATAGCGTATTTACACTAACTAGGTAACTCATATCGCTGGTTAAGTTAACTCCTTAACGAAGAAGTGGCGTTTGCACAAGCACAAAGTTATTGAGTTTTGGATGCGGTACGAGTTTGTTTACAAAAAAAAAAAGAACTCAAACTACTCAAAGCATAGAAGCCTTTGGTCCCTGGTAAGAAACCGGCATTACATTTTCTAGTGTTATAAAAAAGTATCTTAAATTATAATAGCCGCGATTTGGATTATTTTAGGAGGAAGACGTTGGGAAGAGCTCCGACGCCTTCTCTAAGGAGAACATTCTAAGGAGAACATTCGCATTAAAACAGTGGATTCAACATGCTCGGTGGACTGCGACTTATTTTCCGAAAGGACTCTCCATTTATACTGGCAATCCGTATGGAGAAGAAATGGCCCCAAAATTGCTCGTTCCGGGCTACATTTTATAAATAGTTATGCAAGAATAAAAAGCATAAAAAAAGATTCATTATGTAAATTTGTGTGTAGATTTCCATGAATAAGTGTGGGAGTTTTTCCTCACGCCAAGAAAACCATGATTCTTCATAACTTCCTCTTATAAGTCTAGAAGTGAAGGTGATCAGCCCTGCTGGTGGTTGGACGAATTCTGTTCTTGAGCGGTGCAGTGGTAGAACAAATTATCCGGATTTTCGCTCCCATTTAAACACTCGGTAGTGTCCTCATGCATGAACCTGTAGCCTCCATGGCCCGTCAGGAATTGGGTGGGATGGAAGTTAACTTCTGCACTTTTCCACCCTATTCTTAACTGGATATCACGAACTGTTCTGTTAGTCCACCTTCCATTAGAAGCAGTGTCTCACATAACCTGCCATTTCTCTATCGACGCACGCTACTCCGAGGCTCGGATGGGCTTTTGTTTGTTCTCTACTGTTGCTTATATGTCTTATTAGTTGAAACTTCTAAGAAATATAGTTGTCTTCTTTGGAGTAATACTTTCGGGAGAACAGTTGTGGTTTTCGACGGTTAGCAATAATGATCGCAGCGCCAATTTATTAAGTGATTGTATATTGGGAAAAAATTAATAAAAACAGCGATAAAGAAGTTACAATTATAAACGAGGAGGAACGTTGTGAGACAAGTTATGTGAAAAAAGCATACCACCTTAAGAAAATACAAAAATTCAGAATTCATTAGAATATTTCAAGCCTGTCTGGTTCGTTGGGTAAAATACGTGGTTTGGAGCCCAACACACGAGTTTCCCATAAAGTTTACTTGACTCCACATAGATATATCTAATATGTAGTTCTCCGTATGAATTCCGTAAGAGACGTATTTATTCAAATATACCTCCATACCTCTAGTTGTAATAACATTTTGAATACTTACAGAATTTTGTGTAATACTTTTTGTTTTTCTCCGTTACAGCCTGCTCCAGAGCCGTATGATCATAGCGTTGATGAAAGAGAACATACTGTGGAGCAATGGAAGGAGTTAATTTACGAAGAAGTTATGGACTATGAAGCACATAATACTAATAATAGAACACGGTAGAGATGGAATTTGTCATGTGTTAGGCAGTCATATTACCTCCAGCTAAACAAACTTCTTCATGTAATATTAAATTATTATAGGAATAATAATATACCTATTCAACTTGTATTTAAATATCTAAAGCCCCTTAAATAAAAATACTATTTAAATTCCAATACATTTTATTTCGACATTAATAAGTTTATATTCTCTTCAAAAGGTATGATGGTTTTTAAAAAATTAGTATAATTTACCGAATAAACACAACAGACTAGAACCAAGGTACCAATTTAATTCTTAGATCATTTATATTTTATATATTGATTAATTGTTGATGGAACAAAAATGTTTACTGTGTTCATCGTGAACAAATTCAACATGGATGAACCGGACGGCTATAGCTACAACTGTCATGACCTCGAGGGGAAAACACTTGTTTTAAGTCGAAACCACAATAGAGTGGGTGGCATAATGGGATGGTGGGGGGCGATTTCCTATAATGGAACTTGGGTTCTTCATTGACGCGTGGTTCTTTTTAAAGATCAATCGCTTCAAATGTTTTGCACTTCGAATAGACTTAAAGATAAGATGCCAGTTATTAAATTTTATGTGAAACTAATTTTTCTGAAAACAAACAAAAATGATCTTAATGTTTTTGATATCATTTTCTATTACAGCCTGCTCCAGAGCCGTATGATCATAGCGTTGATGAACGAGAACATACTGTGGAACAATGGAAGGAGTTAATTTATGAGGAGGAGCACTATGAACACTTTCAAGAAGAAACCTAATTCCACTATGTACCATTATAAAATTGGATAAATTAAACGTTAATTTTCTGATAAGCTTACCAAAATTTTTCATAGTCCAAATGTTCCTTTATTTCTTAACATCACATCGGGTTTTGTGATAGGTTTGGAGATAGATTTGATAGGTTTGATGGTATGATGTTTTGGTAGAACACAAAAATAGTGGTTTTTTTTCTTTAAAATTGAATTTTTAGTGATGGGCTTGCGTGCTTCCAGATAACTAATAAGAATGTGATATGTATGGAAGCTGCAACGAGGAAAAACGTTGTGAGGCGACATTTTGTCGTTCTCCTCTCTTCGCCGTGCCCCTGGCGTCACGATGTAGTGTATGCAGCTTTATAAGGTAAAAGGTTTTCACTTCAACAAACAGCATGAAATAACAGCGCATGAAAACTCAGACATCCAAACTAATCACACGTCAAACGCCACCTAGAGTAGAACAAGTTCCTCGGTCCACCTCCGGAGGCAAGTCTCTAGACTTACGATTATTGCACCTTTACTTATAAAATTAAAACAGAAATGTTGGTGACGCAATTGGATAGCTGGTAATCCGGATGCCTTCCTTCAGGGCTGTCGATGGAGCCGCACGGGGCATGGATATTTTTGGGATTCTGTCTGCTTGACAGTCGGGTGATACTGGTGAACCCAAAAATGAACACCTATGCATTCGTTGGGAACACGCGCCCATCGATCAAAGGACCGACCCCTCCGAGTTTTCTTGTAATCTAAAAATTTCCTTGCAGAGAAACCGGGACAGACTGATAACAACTGGCAATTATTTTCACAAAATTATAAGGTGTAATCCATTTTAATTTATTTCATAGTTATATTTTCGTTAAATGTCAACAACAAAAAACTGACAGTACATAAAACACAAACAGTTACTGCCAGATTAGATAAAATTGATTGAATAACTTGTACAATTTTGCTGAGCTGTTGAATTTGTTTTCCATAGTTTGTTCCAAGAGACAGCAGAAAAAATGACTTTGTATGTGCAGACATATTTTGATTTATGTATTTGCAAAAGACTAATTCCAAAGATGTACAAAAAATGACCGGTAAAAATACACTGCCTTTTGTGTAAAAAGCTAATAAGAGTCCCAAGCATGATGATACAAATATATGAACTTTACTTTTTATTAACTTATTTGATTTTGTGGTATTTGAAGTATTGCTGGTATTTGAAGTTTTGACATTCGCAAAAACACTACGTCCACTTTGAATATTTGGTTCGCACTCAGGATCGGAATATAGAACCGTTGGTGTTTCATTGTCTGAAAAGAAAAAATGTTAATTAATATTATGGTTTGAACAAGGCAAGACCCGGATCAAGTGGGCTTTGCTCTTTTCCCACCCACTCGTGGGAGCTCCAATACAACAAAAACACCGCAACGGAGCTTGACACTCCTGTTGAAGTGCCGGAGGGACCAAGACCATGCCGCAACCTCAGCCTCAACCGGTGCCAAGCTAGTCGGGTAGAGACTGAGTCGGTCCAGGTGAAGCAGGTGACAGACTATATGTATTTTGAGCCGCTTATGTGAACATTAGCACATACATATGTATTTACATATACTTTATTGAACCGTAAGACAATTACCGAACAAATCCGTTTCGCGTGAAGCCGCTCTGCCATTTAATTTTTCAAGACGTATTTTAGCGTCATCCAAAATCTTTTTTCTGCGAAGATCGCGTCTCAAGTTTATATTATTTGTATCAATTAATGGGTCCATTTTAAACGTATGGAAACTTTTGTTACCCCTGCGACTAATATTATGACTGCGGTATTTTCAAATGAATACACCGTCTGCTCAACCAAAATATACCAAAACATACATTTTACACAGTTCCACTAATAGCCTCTGCACACTGAGCACATCTTGTTACAACTATAAGTTGTAGTGAGTGAAGATATATTGTCCCATTTTTAAATGGAAATCTTCACATAAATTTACGTTAATAGTTTATAATAATATTTGAACGTTCTTATGCGTCTTATTGAGTTTTTAATTATATGTCTTAATCAGTCGTATGAAACTATTAAATATTCATATAGTGTAGCCCGATTTGTAGAAAACAAGGGCTATGGCTATTCCAGGCTCCGAAGAGATTGCCAACCAAAATGGAGTGTCCTTTCAGAGATAAGGCAGCAGTCCAACGAGAATGTGGAAGGAACTGTTTTTAAAGAAGTCGTCCTCCAATACCGGCTATTATAATGAATATACCTTATAACAGCACTAGAAAGTGAAATGTTTATACGGTTGTTTATTGACGTGTAACATGTATTTTATAAACTCCCGATCTTTCGAAGATCTCTGCCCATAACGTATTGTAAATTACGCGTCTTGTCGTGTTTAACGCCGACAATGTGTTAAGCTGTATATTTCGCTTGGTGCCCAACCCAAAGTTTGCAAAGTGCATGCTATACGGTAACACTCTTTTGTGCTTGCTCAAAAACTAGAATTTTTAGGAGTGTGTGGAGCTTGGTTGGATGCTTTTTTGTGAAAAGCCCACCCGCCGAAATAATTTTACACACCTCTTAGCTGTATTAAATGTAGTATTGTCTCAGATATTCACGTCAGACATGCACGGCTATCAATGTCTTAAACCATTAAAAAAAACAGTTGACTGACCAGTTTGTCCCTACAGCATGACCGGGTCACAATATTATATCATATTATAACAAAAAAAAATATATATAAAGCAAATTAAAATAGAACTGTATTCCATTGAGAAAATATTGGTAAAATGCACATAATAATATATTAAAATGTATATGAAATGCAATATGCAATAATGTGTATATCGAATATTCCTGCAAGGAGTTATCGACTCAACGAAAGCAACCCTACATATGACGCACGAAGAGAACAAAGATGGCGTTTCCGAGCACACGAAAACTACAGCAAGGTGAATGCTAAGTAAAGATTCTTTTAATATATGTTGAAAATGTCAATAACGTATTGAAATTATTAAATAAAAAGTATGTTTAAAATGTGCAAATTAAAGAAAACTATTCTTATGTAATTCGTCACTGTTAGTTTTCAAGATTAATTTAATAACAAACCTACATATTGACTAGTTGTGCTGAAAGAATCGAAAAATTATTGTTTTACACAAGGTAATTGAAAAATATAATCGAAACTTAAAGATTTATGATCTTTAAAAAGTTGAAATTTATATTATGTGCCTATATTTGTATATATATATACCTATATTTATATATGCAGATATATATGTACATACATATATGTGCGTACACATAGGCTGTGGCTATACATCGGTACTCTCACTGCAACAAGGAACCCCAACATACGTATACCAATTCAATTAACAGGATATTAGCGTGAGTACATTTTATGAACGTCAATCAATTAGTTAACGTAGTGATATTTGTATGGATTTTTTTCCAAATGTTGAATATTTACATGTATGCATGTATATGCACGTAGATATACCACCATTTTCATGGTATAATCAAATATACATTTGTAAATAAATGTATATGTATGTATGTACACTTGTAGGTTTGTAAACAATAGTTACACTTGGTGGAGCCTTTGGAAATATCGCTGAATGTCAGCAATATAATGTGTTTGTACCTGCATTTATGTACATACATATGTAAATATATATGTGATGTGTTCTCAGAATGGAAACATATGTATGTATGTATGGAACAATGTGTTAATATAAACATGCAAATTATTTTTGTAAAAGTTGCAAGCCCTTGCCGAGGATAAGTTTCGATCTGACAGTACAAGTAATTTACATAATGTTTTATTTTTCCTTTGCCATTGTGTATCAGAACTGAATCTCTATATAAAGTAGATAAAATAAAGAATATTAACAGTTAATTTGGTGTAAGGTGCAACGGATCAGCTTAGTACGAGTTCTTGGGTTAATCCTGTTTTAATAAGGCGGCTATAAAGTATGTGTACATACATGAAAACTCTTGTTTTTTTCATTTGACTTGGGATTCCAGCTGCAAATACATCTGAAACACTTTTCTGAATATGTTCCGTTGATTGCAACATTGTCAGTCTGGTTCTGCCTCGATTGAACAGGAGACATCTAAGTCCGCTTATCTATGTTTTTATGGCTTCTGCTTATGCTTCTAACAATCAAATACCGACTTGCAGAAAACTCAATTGTTGTCAGCAAACTAGCCTCACAGTTGTTGGGATTTGCCTTTTTTACGTGACCTTTCATATTTCATGGATTTCGTTTAGCGACTATAAAAACCAGGGTTAAAAACACCAATCGTAATAGAAATTTGACTTTTAATTGTCAGTAATGAATTATTAATAGTTTTATGTGTTGAATAGATACTCAGCCTATTTTTTTAGTTTTTATGAGTCTCAACAGAAAATGCGCTCCCAACAGTCATTCGTCCTTTGCTTCCCTTATCACCAATACATAACAGGTTAAGATAACACCTCAGTGTAAATGTCATATGTATGCATATATAACTATGTTCGTCAAGCATTCAGGATATATATATATATTTAGATCTTATATGTATAAGCAACATTTTGTTTATAAACAAACTTCGTACCAACTCCTCTAGACACTAGTATTCAATATTTTCTATAGTTGATACAGTTTTTTAGCTAACATTTTGAGCGTGTCTTGCGAACTTTTTGTTCGATTTGAACTGAGATTTGGAGAATAAGATTTAACTTTGTTAATAGATCAGCTTAGAAATTACCTGTTGGGGACTTGGAACTAGATTAGACGATCCTGGACTTATAATGGTCGTGATGCTCTTTTCTTCCTTAAGATATAAAAGAAGAGATACTCAGGTATATTTATTCTTGTTGTCGTATACTGAAGTCACTTGTGCGTCGGATGTCGTTTTCGATTTCACAAAAATTCCAAAGAAAACACCTGTTATAGGAATTGTTTTTGAATGTAGAATGACTTTTCAGTTAATTATTAATTTAGCAAGCTGAAAGCCAGCCTACTGTGACAGCCATAAAACAGCTTTTTGGTAGCCTATGCAACATTTTGGTATTGTGTAGTTTTTGGTTTCAATTACGTTAGCGTTTCAGTTTTCCCATTACATCGTATCGATCTCCCAAAACGGACTGAACGAAGCCAGTATCGTCAGAATAACTCGAAGCACATGTTAGTTAAGGACTATATTCGATTTGGGTTCGAAGTGGATGCAGCAAAACATGTTTTGCATTTACACTTTTGTAAAATTTCACTGTTCCACTGTTCACTGTTGATTCATAACTCAAGTGATTCATTGAAGCTCTTGCATTGCACGGGGGCTACTAAAAAATAGTTTAACCAGCTGTAATATTTACTCAAGAGACTTTACTTACGCTCAGTGCTTGGCCAGCGTGCATATTATCTCACAAATGTATGAACGAACGATTGATCTGTAAGAAGTATAGCAAATACATACATATATATATATATATATATATATGAATAAGCAGTAATTTAATATATTTATTTATAACTTAAAAACTGTTTCATTTCAGATCCATTGCCAAATTTCCGTCTTGAATTGTGGTGCAGATATGGCTACCAGTGATGATGAGCCAATGCACTTGTATGAAGTGTTTCAAAACTGTTTCAATAAAATAGCAAACAAACAACCAACGGGCACAGCCGGATCTGACCGTGGAGGTGGTGGGGGTTACCACTCACCTTACGGAAACCTTGGAGTGGAAAATGGCATGTACCCAAGTGATTTTAACTCAGTTCACGATGCCAATGCGGGAAACAATCGCTTTCCCAGCACAACAACACAAGTTGATCAGTATTTTGATTCAGCTGTGACGAGTAGCGGCGCTTGGTGTCCATCCCAAATGAGCAGTGGTAACAATTACATGGGACAAGGCTCTTATCAAAATACTGTTCCACTGACTTGTCATACTTTGGACCAGCAAGTGCATAATGCAGACGGTTTGTCAAGTGGAACAAGTATTGGAATCAATATGGGAAGCGAAAGTGGTCATGCTATGCATTGTCCGGTGTCAACTTCTCTTCCGCCGATGAGTACTTTTAGACCTAATGCCGGTAGTTTGCCCAGCATCAGCGGACAAGCCCCTGTCCATCCACCAGCCATATTCAACTCACCACAGGCACAGGGACACAATCAAAGCCAAGTACAAGTACAAGCACAGCAGCATAGTTCGTTATCCACGGCTGGACCGCATGGTCATCATTCGCTCAATCACACTCCACATTCTCATGCACATTCCCATCACAGTCAGCAAAACAGTCCTGCGGTGCAGAGTGCAGATACATTCAGCGGAGTAAACGCCGGAGTTAATGTGAAAGTGGCTGGAGCTGGTAATTCTTCGGCATCATCATTGCGGCAACAAATGTATTTACCAGCTAATGTAGCTGATCAAAGTATTAGTAGTTTCGGTTCAAATCCTTCTACGCCCGTTAATTCACCACCCCCATTGACGCAATCTGTTGGCGAATCGTCTGTTACTGCTCCAGGTGGGTGGGGCCATTCAGTGTTAAATGGTGGCACAAATCCGAGTTACGTAAACGATATGGTTCCAGTAACTAGCTTACATACAATGGCCTCTGTATTTCAAGGAGTACGCATGGAAGAAAGATTGGATGATGCACTCAACGTACTGCGCAATCATTGCGAGCCCGAAACTATACCAAACGTAAACGTTAACGCATCGATTGACAATATAGATGCAATGTCTTCATTTGTTCCCAATTCCCCTTCGCATCTTTTAAACGTCACCGCCGCAGGAAGTGGAAGCTCTTCTGTCACCAACACGTCCAATTCACTTGTTCATGACGTTCTGTCAATGGGAGCTGCTGGATCATCAGTTCAATCAGTTGGCGAAGATGGATTGGCGCATTTAAAAACAGATCGAACAAAACAATCAAAAAAGCGAAAGGAACATACTGTGACCAACACCATAGCGGCAGTTTGCACCACCTCGAACCTAACCAGCCTAGATGTTTCCGATACAAAGCCAACAAGCTCTATAGAATCATTAAATGCAACCCAATTGCAGCAGCTTTCGCAAGGTGGAAAATCATCAAAAAGACCACGCCGATACTGCTCTTCGGCGGATGATGATGATGATGCAGAGCCGGCTGTTAAGGCGATTCGAGAGAAAGAACGTCGTCAGGCTAACAATGCGCGCGAAAGAATTCGCATTCGAGATATCAATGAGGCGTTGAAGGAATTGGGTCGAATGTGTATGACACACCTAAAATCAGATAAACCACAAACTAAGTTGGGAATTCTTAACATGGCTGTTGAGGTTATTATGACCCTGGAGCAACAGGTTCGCGAGCGAAATCTGAATCCCAAGGCAGCATGTCTTAAGCGGCGTGAGGAGGAGAAGGCCGAGGACGGGCCTAAGCTGAGTGGGCAGCATCACATGATACCGCAGCCACCTGTTGGAGCGTCCGGAAGCAGCTATCACAGCCAATCTGCGCAGCTTGTGCCACCGTCATCACAGACTATAAGTACCATGACCATATCCCTACCTGTTAACAATGCTACCAGCGTCTTACCACCACATTTACATCAGCAACAACAACAATCACAACTCGGACACGGTCAGCTTCCGCAATAGCATGCACTTAGAAACCACGCTGAAATCGCCCCTATCTTCCATAAAACCCCAATGTATTCAAGACTCTACCAAGTACTCATCAAACTCGGAACTCGAGCACGAGCACGAGCATCAGATTTAAAAAACAAATATTTTGGCGTTGCCCTCCAAAATGGAAGTCTCAAGCAACATAGCTCTTTTAAAATGTACAACACTTTTAACAAACATCGCTTAAACGATTGTCAATATGATGACCAGGTTTACTTATTAATATGATTGTATTGTATTGTATATAGCTATTCCACAATTTTTTACCTGGGAAGATATTTTACGTTTCTTAGATAATTTGATTAATTAAATTTGTTTTAATTTTATATCTGTACGATATTACCTTACCGTAGCCATGTTTTTTATACAATTACAGCATACATAACGACATAATTAACTGTAAGTAGTTAAAGAAAACTACAATGTAATGTAAACACATACATAGGCCTATTTCTTTTTATTTCCCAGAGATACAGGAATAAATATGTCCATATTAATTTTTTTATTGGGTTTGTGATTAAAGAACATTTTTGAACGTAAGGGTAATAAAAAAATACTATGGAAGTAATCGTTAATTAAGATTAGCTCATAATTGTTGTATTGTAACTTAAGGCTTCAAAGAAAATTTGTAATATGGTTATCAATTATATAGTTTTCTACTATAGGGAACTGGAATTTGCAAAATATTTGGCGATGAAATATTATCTGGAATGGAGTCACGACGCATGACAGCGAGAGCGCTTCAATTTCAGAAGACTGCAAACAATTCTGAGCTCATATTTACATAGTAGTCAAATCTTAAGTGTGAATTCTAGTGGACCGCAGCCTTTTTGGCCAGGGCTCTTGTGTATATAGCATTAACCCGAAGTTGCCTGAGGTTGCAAGCGACTTATTTCTGAACACTATGCCAAACGATTTGTGGCTGCAATTATTTCGAGCTGAAATGTCCAGTAAAATAAAAATTTCTTTGATGATACTTGGAGATAATGAGATTTCCTGGCAGTTTTACAAATAGTTGCTTGACTTTTGAAGTAATCCATCGTTAAAGGGAAAAATTGCTGTTCTGCTAGTGCAATAGTTGAAAACGATAGGGAACGTTGGGCGACGCGTTCGAACGCGTCACAACGTTATACGCTGTATGTATGAATATGCATACAGTAGGCGGCAAGTATTTATTGCATATCCACCTGCAAATAAGGGACTAGCAATAAGTAATATCTTATAATTTATTTTACGAGAAGCCGTTTAATGGGATGGCCTAACATTTCGCTGCAGTCAGCTGTGACTGCAAACTCATAGCAGAGATCACGCAAGGTGATTTGGATGGAGAGTTATTTGCTTGATGCTTTGATTTTTGTTCCAGTCATCTCCTCTTTTAGGAGTTGTATATACAAGTATATACATATATATAGGGTCGGAAACCTTTCCTTCTGTCCGATGTATGGCCAGTGTGACAGCCGTAATATTGTTTAAAAATATACCGTCAGACCCTCGGTAATATACCTAAATATACCCTTTCATTTTAAAAATATGCCGTAAATACACCCATGAAAAATAATTAATATTTTTTTAAAACCCAGTACTCACATGCGCATAATTTTCTTGAGACCGAAAGTGCTATGTATTTCGCTCTTTGCCCAGTATGAGCGAAATATATTGCACATTTTGCTGGCAAACCTTTTTTCGGATCTGAGTACTAGGGTTAAGCCAATGATTTGAATACTAGACTTTGGGCAGTTCAAAATCCATCCCAGGAATACCATTTTTTTTTTTAATAGATAAGGATATGTACGTATGAAAAAATAAGAAAATCACATTGTATACATGCGTACGTTCATACCTACATACACAATGTCGGGGAATGAACACTTTTTTGAAGGAGCTGAAAAACTTCTTGAAATTTGGTTTGAAGAAACTTCTGATAACAGAAATGATCTGCGAAACATTGCCCGGTATGTGCTGCTGCATTCATTCTTACTTATGTCATTATAAACAAATGCATACTAGGTAGGAGTATTTAATTTAAAGCAGTATTTTGCAATTTACAAAAGACTACGTAATCATGAATGAAGGGCTTTGCTCGCTAAGGAGCTAAGCTTGAGTCTGGATACCCGAATACTTAAAGAGTGTGTGGATACACATATGTACATACATACATATGTACAAATTTCTGTATGAATTAGTTTCGTGGTTTATACTAAGTTGGACTTTGTTGATTCCAAGACGTACTTTTTGCCACACATTCTTATCAGCTTAGAATGTGTTCCATGAACTTTTCGCTTCCATGTTATTAAGGGTGTATAACGATCTTTTAGAACGATTTTGGTAGCTGTTGTAATTTCAACTTCGTTAAACGTATGGGCTTCGCTTCTGGTTGTAGTTTCCGAAAGTTGTATTACATAACACATTTTCAAATTCCTTCCTTAACTAAAGATAACCAAAACCATGCTTAAATTTTCGTTATGCTAATTTTTGGATAGCTTTTTTGGGCTTTTTCCTTTGGGATAGTTCAAAAATATTAAACTTAGTAAAACAATATCAGAAATAACATCGAGATTGATCGAGGCTTAGCGTAAGGGGCTATTTGGTGGCAAAAAGTTCCGTCTGTCTCTGATTCATGTGCGTTTATTCGAAATATTCGATTGATTTTGCGCATTAACAGCGCAAGTTTCGCTAATGAAAACAAAAAACAACTGATCTAAGTATAAAATTGTGCCGTCTAAAATATTTCTGAGGAAGGAAAAGTTAAAACTCGCAAATTTAAAAAGAAACTGCTGAGCCCTTCAAATAGATGAGAAAAAGCTGCTTATTGTTGCTGAAAACTCGGCCAATTTTTACAAGAAAATTCTTGTAATGTTATAAAATAGGCAATAATATTTTAATAAACCAAAAGATATCTAGTTAAATTTTTAAAACTGTTTATTTATGAAGGATTTGCTATTTAAGAAGAGGTGTGAAAAAACGTTCCTTGTAGCTTCAGCCTGCGTGCTGGAGTTTCCCAGTGAACATCCTTTTAGTTTTGCTCCACCGCAGATAAAAGAATCAAGTGTCTTTCGATAATCTAATTATATGAACGCTTATAATTTCAGATGTGATTGGGAGAATGTGCTGAGCCATGTAAATTGCGAAATAATAAGTTTTTCAAAAAACGATTTAATTGACGCTTTTGTGTTGAGGTAATTTGTATGCACTGTACTCATAGAATATAAGATTTGATTTGATTTGATTTGGGTAAAGTCTAGTAAGTACCACTGACCATAGGATGTGTGAGTTCATACAAGGAAACTGTCTTAGTTGAGAGTACCCCAGTCAGCTGATGCAAATCTATATGAATATAAGCAACGAGCACCCACATTTGCTTGTGTGTTGTTGAAACGAAGACACCAGATGATGTACGTAGACTCAATTTATTTTTGTAGCATATATGGCCATCGTATTTCATGTAAATAATTCTTCACTAACAAATACATATGTAAGTATGTTATTTAAATCATGCTTGTAAATGATTTAAATTTATTTGACTTCACTTCATCAGGACTTACTTTCTGAAGTTATTTTTATACGGGAAAAGTTGCTTCTTTTTTTTAAGTCATAAGAATAATGGGAAATGGTGCTGCACTCCTAATGGTTCAGTTGGGTGTGGGTGTGTTGCGTGTCAGGTTTTGCTCACATCCTAACATGTTTATGGCGATTCTGGCTTTCAGCTTAAATGATTAATATTTAATTAATTTCAGCGAGAGTAGCATGTTTGTATCAAAACGAAGATGGATACTAAAAACTTGTGGGACAACAACTCCACTTAAATGCTTAAGTGAATTGATAAGGCTGGCCAGTTTAAATGGGTACAACATAATTACAGACCTCTTCTATTCACGAAAAAACTTCATTCGACCGGATGCTCAGGTTAGAAACTTGTTTCAAATGTGAAATTATTTATTATTGGTCTATCATTCAGGTGTCACCACATAAAGGATTTACAGAGGAAGTTTCGTATCTTGACACTCTTTTTCCAAATGGAAGATCATATTGTTTAGGTTCTATGAACTTGGAATGTTGGTATCTTTATACCTTTAGTCGTTCCGATATGAAATTAACAGGACCAGGACACATAACGGATGAGTTCCTCGATGCTGATCCTGATCAGACTATTGAAATTCTTATGCAGAATCTTGATGTAAACGCTATGTCGGTCTTTAATAAAAAGAACACCACAAGCGCATCTGAAGCGACCTCGGTATAAAGTCATTGAGCAATTGTTGTTAAACAATTTAACATTTCTGGTGTTCTTTAGATTTCTGGAATTGATAAGATCTTGCCAAGTATGCATATTGACGATTTTTTGTTTGATCCTTGCGGCTACTCCATGAATGGAATAAATGAAAGGGTAAAACAATACTAAAATAATACATGAAAAATTCTGCCAAATTGATTGATTAGGGAGAAATCGTCCCCATCCTTTCCTGTTAATATATTTAAGAGCTAACACCTTCAAAAGGAAGTGCAGAACTATTTATGCATTTTTAATTATTCTTTTACTGGAAGGAAATATTTATGTACAAATTTATCTTAATTGTTGTTTAACTACAGGGAGAATATATGACGATTCACATCACACCAGAAAATTTATTTTCTTATGTAAGCTTTGAAACTAACGTGGCACTGACAAACTACAGGAACCTTATAAATCAAGTTATCAATACATTCAAGCCGGGAAAGTTTATCGTTACAATTTTTGCAAACAAGGTATGTTCTGGGGGTTCTGGACATCGTTTTTCACCATAGTACGTTGGAGGAACTATGAATTAAAATAAAAAAACTATTTTGTATAATTACAGTGCTCTTTGGCGTATGAGACTATGAAGGAGTTGGAAGTTGAATATTCTAAAGAGTCGCATTGGAAACGAACGGACATGCAATGTTGTAATTTTCCGTCATACAATCTACTTTTTGCACAATATTCTTATAATGGAAAAAATAATTGTAAATGAAATTGTAGTGTACGAGTATATGGATTTAGATGTCTAGGCACTTGTAATGTTAATTTTTTTAATAAATGCAATCGAAAATAATCATTGAAGTTATAGTTATTGTAACGTTATCCTTCTTTATCAGCGGTGGGCTGGCTTTTTCAATTTGGTAACCGTCCAACAACATGATGATGATAATGAGGACACAGCGGAACAAACAGAGGAAAGCGTTTGCCCATTGCAGACTGTCAACCGGTGGTCTGCTTACTCGGAGTAAATGTTAAAGCCGCACTGCCCAGGGCATTATTCGTTAACTCTCTTATCTTTCTAATTTTATTTACTCAGCGCCCACAAATAATAATGTCTGATGATTCTGATTTCTTTTATGCAAAATGTGAATTTTTAACAGATTTAATTTTGAATCGCCTAGTACTCTGAGCCGAAATCAGACATCCTATGTACATATTTGTACTTTTTTTAAAATCAATATCCCACAACTTATTACCAACTTATTATGTAACGACTTGCTTTTTTTTTTATAATTTGTTGCTATTGGGCTTGTTGGCTCCGTATACCAGACCTAGGTTACATTATGATATTTATGTTTTTTCGTGCTGAAATATGCCGGACGAAATCAAACCCAAGTTTAGGCTGGAGTGATGGGCCGACTAGGACTGAATAAGAATTTATTTTGTTGTTCCTTTTCCGGCACACTGATTCAACCAAGCACTGCTCTACACGGTATAATAATACATTTGGGTTAGCATGTTATTCAAATCAACATCCAAAAACTTATATTTCATTGTTTTAATCACGCCGTGCTTCACCTACTCACTAGTCCATAATAAAGTCCGTGAAAGTTGAAGTATTGAAAGCTCGGAAAATTCTCCATGCGATGCGTATATATACATCATACACTGTATCCAAAGCGTTCACAAAATTCGCTGACTTTGGCCACCTCTTTTTGCCACTGTGCGAGGGTCACTCTGTATAATCTGTTATTAATTCCACCTAATTCCTATTAAAGCCACCTGATAATTTGCTGCCACTATACCTAGAGAAGAAGCCAGAACACGGCCAAATGACTGTTTTCTACGCATGTTTCTGAATGTTTTTGTTTCTTAGTTCGCTTTGGTAAAACAAATTTGTCCTTGACTGACGATGAAATTTTGTTGGGGACATTTTATTTGTATTAAAGATTTCAACGCATTCCATTTTATTAAAATCGCGTATTTCTAGAATTCGATTTAATGTAGTCTGTATTTAAGGTATGACTTAATTTATTTTTTCTTAATAGTTTTCTACGTTATCTTAAGTATTATGTGCTTGCAAATGTAATCTTTAGATCCTAATCAACGCATGTTCAGTTAATATCGTAAAATAAATAATTGAACGATTATCAAAGCTACACATTTTTTAAGGGGACAGATCGAAAACGATCATAGGCTAATTTTTGTTTGTTTATATATTTCCAGTATTACTTAAAATTGTAATAATATTTACGCATAGTACTATCATGCCAATAGTTGTCGCGTCTTCTGATATTTTTAGAACCGGTGATTTCCCACTGGCGAACGAGATCTGAAACGGCATCCTCCTTGTCCGCCGCTACGTCCATAGCTCGTGCTGTTGCCACTACTGTAGCGGCTGCCATCGCGGCCTCCACCATAGACGTCACGACGACTGAACCCGTTACTACCGCTATCTCTTCCGCTGTAGCCAGCACCAGAGCGCCCAGAGCTATAACCACGCTCAGCATGTCGGCTACTGGAACCACTCGAACCTCGTACTTGTCTGAATCCACCGTTGCTACTGTTTATGCTGTGTCTACCGAAATCTCCACGACGACCACGTTCACTGGATCCACCACGCCTACTTTGGCGTGGCCGGCCCTTTGAAATTTCCACACGTAATTGGGAGCCCAAAAGTTCCGAGCCGTTCAAAATATCACATGCTTTTTCGGCATCATCCCGATGTTCAAATTCCACAAATGCGAATCCAGGCGGATTGAACGCAATCCAAACAGAATTAAGCTTCCCATACTTGGTAAATTCTCCTTCAAGGTCGTCCTTCTTGACTTTGTCAGTTAAATTACCAACATATACTCTAGTTCCACGTTGATCGGTCATACTTGTCATTGCACAGGTATATTTTATGTTCCTTTATGAAAAATCAATACGTTTTCACAACCCTGCAAACGAGCGTTTGTATGTATATCAATTTTTAAGAGTAACTCCACTACATTCATAATAGGCATGAGAGCACCTATTTGGAACACTGAAAACGAAGAAAAAAAAATTTTTCTTTTAATACCATGGATCAGGGGGCTTCAGTTTTCACTTTTGCGATTCCAACGAAAACGGTATGTTTTCATTTTTTAAGGTAATCCAGCTAACGATAGCTTTCGGCAAACGACTTTTTTTTTTCATTCTCCCATTGCTTATGGTTGACTTTAAATAAACAGTTTCATGGCTTCATTTGAGGTAAAACTACAACGGGAAGTTCGGATGTAAGATGATAATAAGCATATCTGACGAGAGGTTACATATGTTCCATTACGAAATTCAAAATACACCGTCAGTTGTCTAATAGCCTTTTTACAGTTGAGCTACCGGCTGTTCCCACACAGCACACGTATGAGGAACGGCTGGAATATTGGACATATGTGAAAATCTTTTTAATGAGAAAAAAATATTTAAAACAAAATTTGCTTGAACATTTTCTTATATTATGTCTGGGACGTTTTAACGTTTTTCTTGGACATTCAGTTAATTTATTTGATCTTGGATGCTCTCTATTTGCTGATCAAGGTTCGGAAACTTATACACACTGGTATCGAATAAAAACCAGTATGGTTTTCTGTTTGCCAGCGATTTATGATCTCTGTACACTGTTTTTCTTGTGGGTAAGGTACGAATTTTTGTAAACCTTTGGTCGGCACGCAGGCTCTCACACAAAGTAAAAAAACGTTTCATGCTTCTCTACTGTCGCAGCCGACGAGCAATTGTGCATAGCCCATATGAAATTGTTTCTGTGCCGCTCTCTCTGATTCGTTTCGTAAAATGTTTACGTTTTCAAACCAGAAACATTTTCTCGATGGTTTTCGATATCGATAATAAAGTGGCGGACGAATGTTTAAAAAAGGCAACCTTAATATTATAAACCTTGTGTTTATAAATATTTTCTAAAAATATGAACGTCTACACTAATTTTAATTGGTTTTGCATATATTTTACCATCAGCGCAGTTGGCGTGTCAAACCAAGAGGATTATTGTGCAGAGCTTTCTACACAATCATTAAGCCGGATTTTGGGTCAAGCTTTTAATCCTCGCTATATGAGTATAGAGCCGCCAGGAGGATCGCATGATGAAAACCACAATTTGGGATATAAAAGATCGTCATATGATATACCATTTTATGCAGACAGAGATGTCGTTTCATTGGGAAACTTTCCGGCTTGGGAGACGGACCACTTTGCATATTTTGGAAAAAGAGAGGAAACCATAAAAGGCAGGAAGATCCGCATTAGAAGTGCTGCTGTCGAAAGAGGTGGAAGTCCAAAGACTGACGTTTTTAAACACCGCCCGTGGGAGTGCTCATCACAGATTAATTGGATTGATTTGGGACTAAATTATTTTCCGCGTTATATACGTTCGATTGAGTGTATTTCTAGAAAATGTTGGTATGGACACTTTAATTGCAAACCAAAATCGTTTACCGTTAAAGTTCTGCGCCGGAAAAGTGGCTCATGCATTCAAATAAACGATAAATTAGTTTTAATTACCGCGGAAAAATTTAAAAACGATTACACGCAGCTCTGGATTTGGGAGGAAATAGCAGTTAATTTCTGTTGTGAATGTGTTATGCTATACTTATAGCTCTGTTTAATAGAATTCACAATATTTAAATATACAATTTTTAACAAAAGACTTTAATAGCGTTGGGAACAACAGATAGCTTAATAGGCCTTGCATCATATTCCTCTCCGTCAATTGAATATGAATCGTTAGTTGATTCTCCGTTTGGATATAGCTGGATAGTTCGACTTCTCAGTACTAATTGTGGTACAATTGAGCTACATGTAATGCTTGGAATAGTTTTAATAAAATTCCATCCTGGTTGTAATGAGCTTATGAAATTAGTTTCCAGCTCGGAAAAGTCCTCATTGTTTTGAATACAAGTAATGTCAATTTGATTGGCTTCCATCTTTCCGTTCAGCTCATTGCTGCACTCGCTATTTTTAATTAGCTGTTTTTGGCTTTTTACGTTCCGGCGGTTAGAATTAACAAGTTTTCCAAAAAAGGATTGTTTCAGAACTGTGCTCTCATCTTTAGGAATCTCAAAGCAGTCGGCGCATCCTGAGCAAGGAGGCGTGTACACGTAATCAGTCACTAAGCTCCAGTTCTTCGAAAATAATTTGCTAAAGGCAGCCACATAGTGTCTAATTGGACCAAAATACCAATATTTTTCTTTGGTCGAGTCAATATCCTTCAACAGACCCCATGAAAATCCATTTAGTCCGAATATCGGCTTTAACTGTTTCTCACTGTCAGCATCGTCATTAATAACGTCATAACGAATTACACTCTGATACATGAATTCTTCTCTTAGCATTGGTAATAATGCACTACATAACGATTTGATGTAATCCAGCTCACTTTGAACGCTATAATGAAAATATTTATGGAGAGGTTGATTAGTGCGTCCCAGGGGAAGAATTGTGATGGGGCAACGATTTTCATTTCTTCGCATTAGGCCGGTGACAACCTCTGATGAGGTGCCATCTCCACCTGCAATAACAATTGCATCAGGTAGAACAGCCATTTCTTCAATAAAAGCTTTGGCATGTCCAATGTGATTGGTTCGAAGTAGCTCAACAGAATAGCCGGCTAAATGCAATATCGGCTCGCAATACTTCTTGAACTAGAAAAGAAAACATATAAATAGCATTTTGTGGAATTATGTACATGTTATTTACTTACAGTTTTCTCCGATTTTTTGTTGTTGGCGATGGGATTGATTACGACCAACACTTTTTTCGTAGATGGTACAGTTTTACATGAAGAAGATAATTTGGTAGAAAATTCCCGCATGTGTTGATTAATGCTGCAATTAAGATGGTTATAAGGATACATTTTGTTAAATTTCGTATACTTACTCGATATGTGTCTTAAGCGAGCTGAGTGCATAACCCGAAACAGCAGCAGCAAATGCACTCTTCTTCCAATTATTTCGAATTACTTTCAAAAAGTTCATTTTCATTAATAATTATAATTTCCAACTTGATATAATGTTATGTTTTGAGTTATGAAGCAAGGAAATATTTTTGTCAAGATAGTGTTGCGAAGTTGTCGTTGTTTGTAGTGAAAGGAACACAAAATGAAAAAAAAAACTGAAAAGTTATGGTGATTCATTAAATTTTAAACATGATATTATACACGGATGAGCTGTATATTTTGTAGAAAAATTAAGGCATATATTTCACTTTTCAAGCAGGTTTTCATTTTTTTCCTAATATTACTATGTGTAGAAAAGTCAGGGAAGTTATTTTTATGAAACCGAAAATAAATGTGTTCCAGTACAAACTGATTGCCAGCGGCTGTTCGTCGGGAAGGGCACAGATATATAAAACAACCAATTCTACTAGAAAAATGCTAGACCCTAAAGAAATATAGAAATATTCTGTTATCCGCCGTGTAAAACCCAGTACACAAATGAGCTACATTTTGTGTCGACAGAAGGTGCCATATATTTCACTCTGGGCGCAGTGTGACCAAAGTGGGTCTTGTTTGTTTACAAAATAATTGCGGTTTAAATTTTATTTTTGTATGAAAGCAAGTACTGTGGCGTAGGAGTGTATTATATGAGAGTAGATGTAAAGCTTGTAGGACAAGAACACATGAAAAAAGTGCTGCATTCTTTTATAAATCCGTTCAGGGGGGACAGAAATACAACAAACATATATTTTATATGAGTATATGAGAAAATGAATACGGTATTCGTATGAACAGGTATAATTTCATACCGTTTCCATGGAAATATAATTTATTAGCGCATCTGAGTACTGGATTATAATATACAGCTTAAAGCAGATTTGGCGATTAGATTATCTAGATCATTACCATTATAGTTTTTATGACCTGGAAAACATTAATTTATTCTAATGTAATGTATCTAAAAACATTAATGTATTCTAATGTAATGTATCTATCTTATGATAGATTCGTAATAATAATAATTGTAATTATTAACGTTTACATTTTGGATTGCATTTATAGATAATAGTGAGTCAGAAGAGTTTATAAAATTTACACTATTGTAAAATAAAAATTTGCTTCAAGTGTAGCCATATTTTAAGCCGTGAAAACTTAGTACGTAATATCCATCTGTGACGGTGGAAAAATACATTATATCGTTTATAGTTTTTGCAGTCTGATTTATCCAGCTGTATAGATACATTTAAGAGACTCATTCTGTTTGTATAAAGAATTGGGGGTAATATTGAGGTTTAGATGTGAATGGACCGTGTGTATTGTTACGCTTGGTAATTTATATCATGCTTTTTTTAGCATGAAAGAAAACTTAACAAGGGTATAAGAACACAAAAAACGGGCAATTTCAGTTGAAAATCAGAAATCAGAAATCAAATCAAATCAGAAATATTGTATGGCTTAGAACAAATTGTGTTCTTTTAAACTGCAACGAACCAGCTTTTGATTGAGTAAGAATGAGAACGAAGAATGAGTAAAAATAGAATCATACGTTGTACATATGTATGCATGAATGTACATATGTACATATGTATGTACCTGGAAAATGAAGTACCCAAAAAAAGTTGAATAAATGTTTGGACACAGAAATAGTTTTCCACTTTGTGTGCTCATATCACATAAGCTAAAAGTCTGATTCTCTTGATAGTTGAAATACTGATGTTTGTTTTCATTGTATTCAAAAAACTCACAAAATTCTTCGATTTTTACAATCTCGTTTCAGCCAAGGCCCCACTGTGCAATAGTTCGTTATTCGAAATTTATATTTTCGGATTATAATGCATCAAATATTCTCTAGATTTTCTTGTTGTATCAAAGTTTGTTACATGAAAATTTGTTCAGTTATTATTATGTCTTAATTAAGCAATGTACGATAGACCCACTGTGCGATGGTGAATGGGATAATGGGGTTTATCTGTTTATTAAGAAAAACATAGCCCTTGAATTGAGTAAACAATATCGCCAGCTGCCAGAATTCCACCCCTCTCCAATAAACTTAAACGAAACCTCAAGCGCTCGTTTACATCGAATTCAGCTGCAAGCCAAACGGCAACATTGTTTTATCCAAACTGAGGGTGCACAGAACACTTGAATATACATGTACATGTACATAAATCAAAAGCCACTTTATTGCAGTTAGACGCTCAGAAGTAGTCATGCCAGACCACTCAAAACGAGCGAGAATTTTATATGTACACGGTACTTCCAGAGTAAAAAGGTATATTGTGTAAATGGACGAGTGGACATATTTATTTATGATTAACCGAAAAATGAGTCCCTTTTGACTCCCTTAATTTCGAATTTATTAATTAAAATGAATATTAAAAATGGAAAATATTTCAAACGAAAACGAACCGTTAACTTGGTTAGGATTTCCTTTTACCTCTGAATACTGGATATCAAATGGCCTTTAGTTCTTTCGAGTTCTGTCTTCTAAGTGTATACATCCATACATATATATGCATGGATATTATGTATGTTTTGTGTATATTTTCATTTACATACAGCACTTGCAAAGCTTGCCATTGGTCTATGAGGTGATAGAGTATAAGAACGCATGCCATTGGTTGATATTGGGGGTGGATATTTCCATACACTCTTGTTCAAGTTATAGCTTCCACCAATTCGCGTGCAAAGTAAACATTCTGTATTCTTCAGTTTCCTTTTAGCCAGCAGACAAGTTTTCGGATTAGTTTCAACCGCAAAAAAATCAACCTAATTAACGCTTAAGCAAAACTCATCCCACTCCAACTGAAAGAATTGTACCTAAAAAATGTCGAAATATCCCAACTGTGTCGGCCAAAAGTCAACTTACTACAGCACAGTATACAATGGATCTGCTGTTATGGATGTAAAATGTAAATGATACAAGAACATCTAAATGTTCTTCGAACTACTTTCCACAATCGGTTTGATCATTTATTTCACCAGAAAGAAAATTTAAAAAGTAAAAAAATAGACGTCCATAGAAATAATGTAGTGTACGTGTAAATGTATGTACGTTTTTTTCGTACTGATACTTACAAGCTGATGAAATTTAGAAGAGTTTAGGCCCTAAACTTTTGGGATATACATACATATATTTGTATTAGTTTTGTGGTAAATGTGCATTTCTGATCCCAATAATAATATGTCTATCGTTTTTTACATCTAGTCTCAGACTATAAGATCTAAACCAGATTGGTTTTGTGTGCAGACTTCTTGACTCCTCCAGACTCCAGACCAAAAATGTGTGGCGTTCAAAACTTTAAGGAACTTTTAAAGCGCAGACTCATAAACAATGACCATGTCTGCACGATTGCTGAATCTGGATCAGATAAATATTATTGACTTCAGAAGAATGTGAAAATAAATGTTCCGTGGCTGCGCTACCCCCTTTCATGCTTTCACTTTCTGAATTTAAAATATTTAAAAATGGAAACAGATAAAATATTATCAAATTTGAGTGACTGCGGAAAAGGTTTAAAGTTACCCCACGTTACTAAATGTTGGAAGAAAATATATGTATATTCTAAATTTGCTTCCTATCGACCTCAAACTTTTTTATTGTTGAAACTTTAATATTAACCAATTCGGCGCACCTGCCATTAAATGATTCTTGCCCTACCACTCGATACCTGCACATCGTCGCCGCCAGGATTAGGCATTCAATAAGACACCCCCATTAACCGACTAGCCTCTAAAATATGGTACGGCCTTCTACGACCTAACCAACCTGACTCTAATGCCCTCTCCCTCGTTCCTACATACCTTGTGTTCGCGAACGTTCTACCGCTGTAATATTTGTATGTACAATGTATGTAGATACGTACACTACATAATAAATGAGGAGGAACTTTGTGAGACGCGCTGGAACGCTCCACATCTTATGCTCCACATCTATGCTATGCACTCAGTCAGTAGCTCAGTCACTGTCTGAAACGACTTGATTATTTTTTAATTGTTCTGTGTGTGCCTGTTGGGAATATTCGTTCTTATCTTTTTGGTCTTAGGCTTTTTGCTAGTGCATTTAAATTGCCATATAACTAAATTTGTAAATTTTTAAATATTTCAATAATTTTTAGATAGTTTTGTCATTTATTTAATAGAAATTTGTTTATGTAAAACAAATTGTAGGTTCTAAAAATATTCAGGAACAAAGATATATACCAATAAATCCCTATGGTCTGATGGCAACTCCAAATGTTCGGATAATTAAAAAACGAAATACAGCAAATAAAAAAGAGCGAAGACGAACACAAAGTATAAACAGTGCTTTTTCCTACCTTCGCGAACAAATTCCAAACGTGCCATCAGACACGAAACTATCCAAGGTAAGATTCTTACTGCTTAAATCCTGTTAATAATGAGCTTCAAATTTCAAATATGCTTCGTATAATGTACATAAAGATTTAGAAAGCCCGAAAACTAACCATAAACATCTTTGCTGATGCAAAAATAAATATAAATATTTATAGTTCAAATTTATGTTGTTTTATCTTTATAAATAGGCATTTCCGTGTCGATTTCTGCACTTTAACCTATTTTAAAATTAGATTCGTATAACTAATTATTGCACATTCAAAAAATAAATTCGGTTTGCACTCGTTTTCCCAAATCGCTTTATTGCAATCCATTAAGATGGAAAAAATGGATGGAAAAAATTCAAAGAGACCGAATAAAGCTTAAGTTAACGGTCCATTTAAATTTTTCCTGTACTTCATTATTGTAATTGCTTCGCAGCAGCGTTAGAAAATGCTACCCTACTCTGTAGTTTTTCTGTTTTGCTGTAGTTTTATCGGTAGCAATAGCAGGAGCAATATCAAGAACCAAAGTAGCTCAGAGCTGCGAGCAAGATGAGAGCTGAGCCAACAAGGAGGAACGTTTTGAGACTTATATACCCTTATATACCATTCATACCCGGTACATATGTATGTACATACAGCTCACTGATTAGTGACTAACTGTGTCTGGGCCGCTAGCACAAATTACGGGCCGAAATGAAACAAAATCGACCAAATGTGTGTATATTAAGTAGGTCTGCGAATAGGTCGTAAAGTATTTTTGACATTTTAATCACGGTTTAATTTTTTTGTATCAAGTTCTTCTTTGCATTAGTTGTAAGTGTGCTTTTTCGACATAATCTATAAATCATCTGTGTGATTATTCAGATGTTTATGAATTTCGAAAATTAGTTTAATAAATAAAAATATAGTCCGTTATCTGTTAATATGTGTAATGTACATGCAAATATTATATCAGTTCTACAATACTAAAGCACCATACTACTTAATTCTATTGTAACAGATTAAAACATTGAAACTGGCAATTTTATACATAAACTACTTAGAGGATGTTCTGGATGGAGAACAGGATGAAAAAGGCGTTTTTCTGGCAGACCTTAATTCGACACATCGTAAAACATGTAGCGATCAGAATAAGTCCCTAAATAGTGATTTTCACGTAAGATTAATATTTACATTATATATAATTATTTGAGGTCTTTTTGCGCTGCCGCCCGCCTGTTATTTGTGTTATATTTTAATAAATTAATTTTTTTTAATTGTTTGACTATTTGCTCAAATAAGCTCACATTGATACGTACTGTATATAGCTCAAAATGTTCACGATCATTTTTTTTGCGTTTGACGCGACTGTATTCGTTTAATGCTATTTGAAGTAGTGGTAAAAATTATATATGTATACCGGACTGTGCTCCTAATATCGCTAGACCTCGATGTTCTTCGTTTAATCAAAAAATGTATCTATGAGCTAAGCAACGTCTCACAATGTTCGTCCTCGTTTTTTTGTGTACCCCCACCGCCATCCTACACCTTTAAATTCCGTACCAGCAACAGGTTAAAGATTGTCAATAATCAAAATATTAAACAGTCGCACCGAAAAATAAAGTAATAAAATGTGCTCTTGTTTTTTTACAGAATATTCGAATACCGACTAATGGAAGAACAGGTTGGCCACAGGATGTTTGGGCTTCTGAGCTTAATCCTGATCAAAACTAGACTTAACTGTATTAAATTAATGATTAATTATAAAAAAACATATCCATTTTTTATTGGAAACTCAGTGGGGATACGAAATTGGGGATCAAATGCAGGTCTATGCCAAATCGACACTGACAACGGAGAGTGGTAAAACATGCAATCTAAGAATTCATGGGTAAGAACTCAAAAAAGATACACACGGATCCGTCTCCCGAGACCTAAGTGTAATAAAGTCTGCGAGAAACCCGGTTTCGCCGCTCAGTTGAACCTGACAATTTGAATTTGTTGCGCCACTTATATATATGTAGGTACATATATATATTTTATGACGGATCGGCCAATGCGCACTCCATAATAAACTGCCACATGATCCCGACATCGCTCCAGGTAAATTTATCCTGTTCAGCTGCTTATTCATGATCGTCATTCATCTGTCACTTTCTTCCTTTTCTTCGGATTTTGCTTGCCAAGCTTTTGCATGGAACATCCCTGGGCTCCTCTACCTTGCTTTCTGTCCGCCCTTCGGAGGTGGTCCCATGCTCGCCTGCTTATTAGATTTTCCGTTCGAGTTGGGAGAGTACCATCATTTGCTTTCTCAGTAATTCTTTTCGAATCTGATAACTCATCTGAATTTGTTTTTGAACAAAAACTATCCCTGATTTGGTAGACAAACATTTTAGCGATTCTGAATACTAGGCTTTACAAAGATAATCTGTTAAAGTGCGAATTGCATAATTGGATAAATCCATTCCTCAACAAAATTGGAAAGTATTAAATGTACTGAACTAAAAGTGGTATAATTTAAACACTATTTTTTATTATTTTATTTAAACGATTGTGAAGTGACATAATGAAATTGTCTAATGATTTATAAAATATTTAGGGATTAACGGTATTTTTGCATCATTTCATCCGTAAAGCTCTGCCGATGCGCAGATAGGGAGAGGTTTACAATATCCTCTCTGCCATCTATCCGTCAGGCGCCACCACATGAAGATTTCTTAATAGTGGGATGATATTGACCACAGGATTTCAGTTCAGTGAAAACTTCCGTAAAAAATCCAGGCTCTGCATTTATTTTTAGCATTTTATCGCTCAGTTTGTTCACAATCACCAGACACCTGCAATAAAAATGGCCAACACAATAAAACTATGAGTAACTATGAATTAAAACGAGGAGGAATGTTGTGAGACGCGTTCGTACGTGTCCATTTGATTAGATTTATAAATAAAAAACTGGTTTAATTTTACCTGTCCCAAAACTTATCCTTTGAGTCTTCAACTAAAAACGGCTTAAGAGGATAACTTATTTCATTTCCCATGTATGAGTATGATAGATACAAGCAGGTTAGCACAGAAGCTTGCAGATCCGATTCTTTAGATTCCTCTCCATCAACCAAATCACGAACTAGCATATACACAAAAACAACATTTGCCGGGTTAATAAATGCGACATCCTAGAGAAAAAAAAAATCTTTTATTAGTTTTATTGAATAAGCAGGTGTCGAAATTAAGTAATATTAAATATACAATGGTGCCGCAGAGATAGCGCGCGGAATGGGAATCTCCCATACATTTCAGCGGTGCCACAGAATTCAGAGCGATTTAGCGTGTTCACAAACCAAATTCGAACTGAGGCAGGCTAAGGGTTTAAAACTTAGCTGGTGTTGCCACCTTCCGTGATTCAAATAGCCTAGACTCTTATTAGTTTTATCATATTACAACAATAGGTTTGGAACTTGATTCTAATTTGAAATAAAATAGTTGATATTTCGAAGCCTTACTTTATAATTTTAATCAAATAAGAATCTAAATAACAAAATCGGATTCTCCAACAAATTTAAAATTTTAGGAGCCTAAAAATATCCAGAAAGATATACATAAGTATGTAGAAAAACACTTGTGGATGTTGATTCCAAGAAAAATATTTAAATACTTTAAGGCTCTGTAACACTCAGCTTAACTTACCTGCCATCCTTGCAACAATAAACTTCGATCAACTGCTCTAAGCCACATCACAGCATCGCCAGCATCGAAGTTACTAAGTCTTTGGCAGCGACAATGTAGAAAAATTCCTAAACACTTCAGCAATTCTGATGTAGATGCCTGAAAAATAAATACATCATCTTTTTAGTTAAGATACAAATTGATGATAAGTATCTGGTCTCTGTAAACATCTTTCTGCTCCATACTTTTAGCAAGGAACACACATAAGAGTCGTGTCGTTCTACATGGCACACGACAGCCATCGACAGCGAGAGGGGGATATAGGCCCCCTGATGGGATCCGACGCCAAAGGGCGGACACAAGTGTAAGGTGTGATCCCCTTTTGAGCTTGAGCTTGAGATACTGGCAGTGGGAATTGAATAGAGTAGAATTAAAAAAAAAACTGCTAGCATGTCTCAAGGCAAAAATTGTCTTCATCTCTCTTCATGGGTTCGAGACTAAAGCTTTGATTTGCACTGGCCCATAAAATATTGCCAAGAAAAAACATAATAAAATAACTGATCTAATATTAGGAAACATAGAGTCCACCACTTACAAAAAATTGCCTCCTTAACTGTACTTGCACAACTACACCATTACCTTTACCCATTCACTTCACCTTAATATCATTATTAATTATATCCTTTCCTTAATATCAGCGAGCGAAGCCGCAGAGTGCTTTGCTAGTATTTTAATACATTTTTACACTTTTTTAGTCTACATATATTGGGTATTTACCTGAATTACAGTTTTTCGAGGAATCTGATTATTGTTTTTGAACTGCATTGAAGATGGTTGCATTTGCTGTGGCAGGGTTAGCGTCAAGGGCTGTTTTTGAATCAATTTATTGTGATTACATATTGAGTTTTTGTTATTAACTTTGATGGAGTCCTTGACTTTAGAAGGGTTTTGAGATTTGGCTGTTCCCGTTCCTGAATCTTCTCGTATATCCTGTGCTTGATTGTAGTTCGGTTGATTATGCTCTTCTATTCGATTGCATTGTTGTTGGATGTTTCGATTCTTATCAGACGATGATGCGAAAGTGGACTCTAAAAACTGTGACTTAAAGCAGGCTGTGGGCAGGTTTGCACATTTATTTTTGTTATCAACTTTCTTCTTATTATGTGATGTTGATAATTTTTTCCAAGACAGTGCATTAATAAAAATTGAATGTTTCTTTAGATTTTTATCAATAGAAATCTTTTCTGATTTAATGGCTCCATTTTCGTTTTGTGTATCCAAAACATTTGTTATAGTATCTTTAGACGTGTTGGACAAATTGTGTAAGTGGTGAGAGCCCAATTGGGTTTGAGCCTGCAAATGAATATTGACTCCAGCATAGGTACCTTGTTGTCCTATAATATTCTTTGACAGTTGATGGCATACCGATTTTTTATTCTCTCGGTTTTTAGCATTATTCAATTGCTCATACGAATAATTGTTTAGATGTGAATCAATTGATCCACTACTAACATTTTCGTTTTTTATATCATTTGAATGGTTATATTGAAAATTTGGTTGAGATGAATATATTGGATGACGATCCCGAGGATTAAAACTCAACACAGTTCCCATATTGACTGAAAAAAACACACACATTTAAAAATCAATACTAACTGCTAACCTTTATTAATATATTTCAAACAAACTTAAAGCTTTTTTTAACTTTTTTTAAAGAACTTTAACGACAAGAATATTACCTCCTTATTTTTATAATCACGTACTCGTAAACACATATATATTTTTATATATATTAAAATATATTATATAATTAGATGTACAAAAAAAACTGTCACTTGAGCATGAAGGAATTTTTAAAACGTAATTTGGTGTCCCCTTTTATAATGGCATATCTGGTTGTTGAAAAGAAATCATTTTTTAAATAATTACAACACAAACTTCCAATTTTTCAATTGTTAATGACAGTTTTTATTTGTAACACAATCCACTGAAATACACATTGCACAGCTTGAAAATCGATATCTTCTATGCGCAGGCTCGTGTCGGACAGTACTTGTGGGGGTAGTTATTCCTGTGCTGTGTGTTTCAGGTCATGCTCAGTAGGAACAAGGATATAATATGGATATTCTAACATCAAAACAGATTTGGAGGAGTAGCATTACTTATCCAAAAACCGAATCAACATACAAAGAGCCACATAAATGAAGACTTTGAAGGAATCGCAGCTGAAATAAAATGAATGAAAATGGTTACAGTTTACTTAGTATATATTACAACCAACAAAACCATCTCATCAAAACTACACAATACTAGTAACAGGAGATCTAGACGGATGCCATCTAATCGAATGGCAATTCAATCCCGTCTCAATCGCTTAATTCATGGAACGATCACTGCTTACTCGTTTCAATGTTGAAATTCACCAAAATCACCACCCTCAACACTTTCACTAGCGTAGACCAAACCCTTTGCTCCCCCTCCTTAACGGAAGCGAGCACTTTCGAATTCTCACTTCCCTCTTCCCTACTGATTGCCACAATAGCTACAAAAAACCGTACTTAACAATTTAAAGTTTAAATTTAAAAAAAACCAATTGGGAAAAATTCCACTATCTCACTATCTCTCAAAGAGGACTGTCACCAAACTAAAGAAAATGCTTGGAAACCCCTAAATATAGCCATGACACAAACCAACATGATCAATTACATAGATCTGAGAAATTAAAATAAGGAAAGGAGACACAATTACCGGGTCAACTGGATCATTTATCTAGTTCAACATACGGAGGTTCTGTGGTCTTAACTCAACAAAACAAATCCTGTTTCCAAAGGAACCCAACGGAAATAGCTAAACCACTTGCAAAACACTGGTCCGATCTATCCATAGATAAAGACAGACTCATCAATTACAACCGACCCACATAACAAGTAGATAAAGATAAAACCGACATTTCCTCATACAGACCTACATATCTCAAAAAACTGCTGAGTAGGAAAAGTTCTGGACAAAACAATTGCCAACAGATTGTGTTTGTTTCTAGCCAACAACACCCAAATCAATCTTTAGCTAGTGGACTTTATACATAAACCATATTTGGTTGTTGTGGCTTTTATAGTCTCTGATTTTCAGGCGCTCATCAAGATAGATTGATGAGATGGGAGAGAATATTGAAGATTTGAGTGTGGCCCGAGTTTCACACGAATACATGAAGGAAGAACGCCTAACGGAGCATAAGACTCACTGTAAGAGGCATAGCAATCTCTTCCAACAAAGTTTCAAACTGAGTTTAGGCAGTTTAGAAGAGTTACGTATAGCAACAAAATTAATAATAACAGTCAAATTATGGCTTTTAATTAATTTTCCTTTCAGCTGTCTAATTATGATCAGCAAAAAAGTAAAGACATTTCAGCCACACCAAATTGTTAGCATCAGTTGTGTTTTCATGGATGGTACCACCGTTCCACCAGGATTGCTCCTGAATGTTCTGTCATCGAGTCGTTGCTCTGGTCAATAAGTAAATTTTGTAAATCCTCGATTAAACTAGAAAAGTCTGCAAAGAATGCATAAAATAATTAATTAATTTAAATAGTTTGTATTGTGCTCTCAACACCGCTCATAGCCAAAGATTTTAAGGTTGGCGCGTAACTCACCCTTTCATGGCCACGCAATGTCATTATAAATTTGAGAGTTTTTCCAAACTCCCCGAAAACCTCTCATAGTTATAGCTGCAGGTGTCCACAAAATCTCCTATCCAATGCCAAAATATATTTAAATTATATTTGTTTGTTTTTAAAGCTTATATGAGTTATTTTCCCTTTTCCTTCCTCAGACTTATTATAGCCGGCATAATTTTATTCTTATTCACTCTGTAAAAAAATGTGTTTCATTTTCGTATTCCATTTCCAAAGTGTGTGGCAAAAATTCTGTTAGAAAAATTTTCCGAGTGCACTTGTTATTGGTACTAGTGACAGCATGTTGTAAGGCGACTAAAATCTTTAAAAGTCTTTTGAGCCTTCGTTGCATAAAAACACACAATCAATATAAATAAATCTGTAGATGCTCGTACTACCGCAAATTCTTTTTTAGTGAAATACAACCTATTAATTTGGGCAAAACTGTGAATTACAATTATGATGACGGAAAAAATATCTTCTGGCCACACTAATTTATCAAACAAGGGGTTTGTGTTTTATTTATCTAAACAATCTTAATGCCAAAATAACATTACTAACGCATTGGTATTCATTACTTAATTGACTTAATTTTTCTGCCGAATCGCATATTTTTCTTTTAATGCCGAATCGCATATGCCTCTTATTTACAAAAATATGCAAAAGTATGTGTAATGTACATGCATGAAAAAGTTGATTGTTTTAAAATATAATGCTTACATATATTAAAATGATTCAACTGCAATTGTAATAGTTGAACTTCATGCGCAACACAAATGCTAGTCTAGTATTGATAACATCTAATTCCACTACATAAAGAACATATTTTTGCAAAAGAAATTAAACTCAAGCAAATGTATTTGAAATTTCCTAATGTTAACATTTAAGTTAGGCTTATACATACATATGTACACATGCATATACATTCATTTTATATATCTCGCAAAAGGCACGTTCGTTGGTTTGCTGAATATGTTCTGTAATTTAGTAATATGAATGTATATTATAATGATATTCAGGCCTTACACAAACATACATTACATACATACATACATATTTACCTCTGCACGCCGGCATGCTATAAGATGGCGATCATGTGAAAGTACTTTCCTGATGATGAGTGGGCAAAATCATGCTTAACTGTTCACTCAAATTTTAACTTCTCAAAAAATGTATAAATTCGCATCGCATTGTATCGAATCAAGCCCAACATACAGTTAAAATTTAATTTTCCGTATTTAGACTTTATAATGTCTAAAAGGTCTCAGTCCAACCTTTCCCCCATATTCTTTGTCCATATAAAGCCAAAAACAATAAATCAATCAGTTTTTGATAACTTGCAATCCAAACCTGCAAAGAGTAAAAATAGGCAGGCACATTCACTGTGCACCTATGTAATAATAAACATTTGTTTTCATTTTTTAGCATAATTAATGATCATAAAATTCTTGGAAACATCAGTGACGATATGGGCTGGAAATCTAAGCTAAAGCTACCCCCAAAGGATAATCGATTTAAAACAACAGTGAGTATTCGTTTAAAAAATAATTTATTTTAGAGCTTTCAATTAAGGGGACAACTGAATTCGTTTTTACAATCATCGTAGTAGTAGACATGCTGTTTAGGCAACGACTCACAATTTTCCTTTTAATTTTTTCTTAAAAAAGCTTAATGTTTATTTACATAATTTACATAAAATGTCTTTATAATTTGTATAAATGATGAGACTAGTGTTGGAAACGACACGTAAGTTAAATATTGCCATTGCCACTGAAAGAACGAGAGTTCTAATGAACTTACTGAAGTTGATAGAAACTATTGTGCTATTTCCCCTTGATTGACTACCCATATCATGTCTCTATATTTGATGCCCCCGGACTTATTTTCATAAAGTTATGTTATCATGCCTGTTGACGAGCTTAGCCAAATATTTGTGCCGAAGTGGTCAACATACCGACAGAGATGTTTGAAATAGTGTTGCAAAACTCATCAATACCATGTGTTATTGTTTTTTTTTTTTTCATTAATTAACTTTACGCTGAAGTTTCAAATGCAATTTTTTGTATAAACTCGAACAGTTTACCAATTGCTATTTCAAGTGGTCGTTAACCATTGTCCAAATTTGAGTATCAAGTAAATGAATGCTTACCCCTTTTTTCAGGATGTGACCGATACACGTGGAAACGAATTTGAAGAGTTTTGCCTAAAGAGAGAATTACTTATGGGAATTTTTGAAAAAGGATGGGAACGTCCTTCTCCCATTCAAGAGGCTGCTATACCGATTGCTTTGAGTGGAAAAGATGTGCTAGCACGAGCCAAAAATGGAACTGGTAAAACTGGAGCTTATTGTATTCCAGTTTTAGAGCAAATAGACCCAACGAAAGACTATATCCAAGCGTTAGTGATGGTTCCTACACGTGAACTAGCCTTACAAACTTCACAAATATGCATTGAACTGGCAAAGCATCTTGATATACGAGTAATGGTCACCACTGGAGGTACCATACTGAAAGACGATATTTTGCGTATATATCAAAAAGGTAATTATAAATATTACATATGCATATAATGGTTCTCATCGATTAATGGCTTTAATTTGTATTTACAGTACAACTAATTATTGCGACTCCCGGACGAATATTGGATTTGATGGATAAGAAAGTTGCTGATATGTCGCATTGTAGGATATTAGTTTTGGATGAAGCCGATAAACTACTATCGCTTGATTTTCAAGGCATGCTGGATCATGTTATATTAAAATTGCCAAAGGATCCACAGATACTGCTCTTTTCTGCAACATTTCCACTGACTGTTAAAAATTTTATGGAGAAGCATTTACGCGAGCCTTATGAAATTAACCTTATGGAGGAACTGACGTTGAAAGGTGTCACTCAGTACTACGCATTTGTACAAGAACGCCAAAAAGTGCACTGTCTAAACACATTATTTTCAAAATTGCAAATTAATCAATCTATAATATTCTGCAATTCTACGCAACGTGTTGAGTTATTAGCTAAAAAAATCACAGAGCTTGGATATTGCTGCTATTATATACATGCAAAAATGGCGCAAGCTCATAGAAACAGAGTTTTTCATGACTTCCGTCAAGGTCTCTGTAGGAATTTAGTATGCTCGGATTTATTTACTAGAGGAATCGATGTCCAAGCCGTGAATGTTGTAATTAATTTTGATTTTCCTCGAATGGCTGAGACATATTTACATCGTATTGGCCGTTCTGGACGGTTCGGTCATTTGGGTAAGTAATTATCTTACAACTCAAGTCGTTACATTGTTAGAAATTATATAGACACCGGTCTTTACATTGTTTAAGTCTGGTTCTTTTCTGTTTAGCTCAATATTTACAGTTTAAATAGCTCAATAATGTTAAAAACTGATTTTAATCTTTAAACTTAATTATTTTTGTGTTCTTTTTAGGAATTGCTATAAATCTAATAACTTACGAAGATCGCTTTGATCTTCATCGGATTGAAAAGGAGCTTGGTACTGAAATAAAACCCATACCGAAGGTTATCGACCCTGCATTGTATGTAGCAAATGTTGGCGGATCATCTGGAGAAATTTGCAATAACAGTGATCTTAATACTTCTGCAAACGAGGAAGGAAATGTTAGCAAATAGAAAGAAATCATCTAAAATTGTAATTATAGGCTTTTAAGTAAAAATATAATACATGAAATCAATAAAGTGAATGAAATTTTTCGGAAAACTAAAACCGACGTAAATAAATGAACTATAAATAAGCAGAAGTAGAATCAGCATGAAAATCATGTATTTATATTACGTACTAGTAAATAATTGGATTGAACCACTCGGCAAACTACACATGTGGAGGCTCCAAATCCAATAAAAACTAGAAATGCATACATGTATGGATGATTGGCTCGCAGGACTTTGGCTCTTGTAGCTGATAGCTTCATCTGTAATGTTCAGTATGGGTTTGCTGCTCCAAAAATGTTAATAATCTGCACGTTTATATACGATATATATTCGATAATTTTAACTAATACCATGTTAATTCATTACAAATCCAATCACAGCGAAAAAATGAAGTTACTACTTAAATTAAAACAATGACTTGCTTATTGTCATCAGCTGTTTTTGTGTGGATGGTTCCTGGTGGCATAGGATTCGGATTTTCACCTGCGTCAATTCCCACAGTTCCATATACCTGCTGAGTGGGAAGAGGATATAAAAACATCGATGAAATCAATGTTGTTCCATCTCTATCTTTGATATGTTTTCGTGTCACCACTACTTATCTGGTTGAAAATAAAAACTTGGGTTTGTTTGTGGTCAATAACAATACAGATGTGTAATGAATTATAAAAAAAGTGAATTTAAATTATATCATTAAATGCAAATATTTGGAAAACCAACATATGTAACTATTTTTATGCGATGCTATTCGCATGCTATGTGTGTTCGTGTGAAACCAGTATACATTAATACGCTACATCGTAAGTTATGTATTATGCTAATTTCTTTATGCATAAATGTTCTATATCGTAATAGTATAGCAATGTTCAAGTTAAATACAGAATGCTGTTGATTATTTTTGTAAGGTCATTACAAAGTAGGTCTTCACTTATACATATTTGTTGTTAAATTATGACTAAATTGACAATTCACAAATAAAGAATACTAAAAAATGCTATTGCGTGGTAAGTTAGGTGACAATAATTTACGACTCGTAGACGAAAAATTATACGCGTACAAAAAAAAGTTTGTACTTATGTGTAAAATGTGTATACTACATTTGTATGTGTGTACATTTCCAAGCATTAAAATGTCCCTGTTAACACTATAAATAGTTTCTAATAACAATAAATAACATAATACTTGAAAAGTTCCTAATTAGTTGGTTTAATAGTTTTTAAAAATGTTTTCCATAAGTATGGATTTGGAAAGATATGTATGAATCTTTTAATCAATTGTCAAAGCCATAACATAAACAAGTCATTAGTTGCTTTGAAAGGTTCTCTTTTGTACTCTCTGTGTCGTTTGGTTCGTTTTTAAGGTTTAATACCTTTCATTCCTATTTTGCTTCGTGTTCAAATTCATATACACAGAAATCGCGAGCAGAATTGGAATCAGTGGAAACAATTCCACCTAAAAATGTCAGCTGTGCAACCGAACTTCGAGCGGCTTAGGGGTGAAAACTAAGCTAGTATTGACACCTTCCAATATTACATTAACCCAGGCGCTATTACGCAGTTTTATTAGTTTTATCAATTCAAAACAATTGTTATTGAATTTGTTTATTATTTCAAAACAAAAAAATTAAATTTCATCAGCTCAAAAAAAAACGACGAGGAACGTTGTGAGACGCGACTTTAGCGGCGTAAAAAATTTCTAAATATATATGTCAAGGCTACAAATATAGTTCATAAAGAGTATTTTAATTATATAATTAAAAAATGACCCACTAATGTCTTACTTTTTTTATTTCAGATTGTAAATATTGAAAAAATGGCTTCAACATCGGATGATGGATTAGTGCTAAGCGGCTACCAAAAAAAACTAAAAACAATGAAAAAAAAATTCTTTGTTTTGTATGAAAAAACCAACAATGCAGCTGCACGTTTAGAATATTACGATACGGAGAAAAAATTTTTGCAAAAAACAGAACCAAAACGAGTAATTTATTTAAGTAGCTGCTTTAATATAAATCCTCGTTTTGATACTAAACATAGATTTGTTATTATGTTATCGTCAAGAGAAGGCGGATTTGGAATTGTGCTCGAAAGTGATAGTGATCTACGTACATGGCTGGAAAAATTATTATTCTTGCAACGGCATCAGGCAAACATAAATGGTCAAATGCAATCAACATATGGTAGGTTGAATTCAAATAATAATATTTATGTTACAAAAATTGTTTGTCCTGACTGGATGGTGAATAATTTTAGCTTTTGTTATATTCGAAAAGACTAAACCATTTTAATAAGGATATTTGTGTTTCCTTACAGACCATGTCTGGCAAGTTTATATTCAAAAAAAAGGAATGTCGGAAAAAGTTGGAATTACTGGAACCTATCACTGCTGCCTAACCTCAAAATCGCTAACACTCGTTTGCATAGGTCCGGAAAAATTACCAAATGGCGATAGCCGAATCTCTAGTATTGAGATTCTTTTGACAACAATACGTCGGTAAGTACAGACGCTTACTCAGACGGCCGGACAGACAGACAGAAGCAGACTCGACTATTGACGCTTATTAAGAACGCTTCCTTTTGAAAGCAATTCTCAACTCATTTAAACCAATCCAATTGTATCGTTTTTTATTTATTTACATTTTATACATTTCGTAAATTTGTTTCTAGATGTGGCCATGCACCTCCTCAATGCATTTTCTATATGGAACTTGGCCGTCAGAGTGTTTTAGGCTGTGGGGAATTATGGATGGAAACGGATAATGCTGCTGTCGCTACAAATATGCATAATATAATTTTAAGGTAACTAGCAAAATTGAATTCATTATAAATACTTAAAAATTACAGTGGGTATATAATTTTCAGTTTTTTTTACTGATACTTATCTGCTTATATTTAAAATCGAATAATTAATTAGTCTTTGGTATCTTTACTTGTATTTTCCAGCGCCATGTCAGCTAAAACTGAGACTAACATGAACTTTTTGAATGTGTACCAAGCAAGACCTGATATTGGTCAGGAACCAATGAGAAAACGTTCATCATCCGCAAACGAATCCTCCAAACCAATTATACAAACTCGTCAAAGCGCTGTTGAATTGAGGAATAGTAGTTCCATACATAATAGTAGTAAGTGCAAACTAATTTATGTTCAGAAGATCTAACATACTCGTAAACTCTTCAATTACCAGGCAAAACAAAATATGTTGTATTAATTCTAATCCTTTTTTTGTTTTTAGCTTATGGAAGAGAAAGGTGTGATAGTTTACCAACAAGAAATCGAACCTTAAGCGACGGCAGCAATCAAATAAACCTTGGATCAAATCATGGTTTCCGATCTAACACGATTGCTGGGAACCGTCCAAACACTACCAATAAACCCAACTGTAGTCCACCGTTTTATACACCATTAAGATGCTCGGAATCTGAAGAATCATCAATTAGTGTGGACGAATCCGATGATAACGGAACTTTTACCCCTTATCGACGAAAGTAAGTGAATAATTATCAATCGAAAAATAAGATACTAAACTGTACACTGCTACGTTTTGACATATTGTGGCTGCAATGATGATGAACACAACAAAGCATCAACTTTTAAGAACTAAAACATAATCGATGTTACGTTTATTTCAGCACCCGGTCTTCCAAAGGAGTTATTCCCGAAGAAAATATTGACGATTTTGCCAGTGCTGAATTGAGTTCAACCACTGTAAATAATGGTAATTGGCACATAAAAACAGATACAAATTATTATTGGCTAATTGGCTACGAAATAAACTAAATAAATCTCTCACAACTATGGATATAAGGCTACTGAGGATACTTTGGAAATTCACTATGCCTAGCACATTTACTTTAAAACCTCAGATTAGTATTAAACAACTTTTCACGACCGCGACTTTTTAATTTAAAATTAAAAGGACTCGTATGTAGACTTTTTGTTATTCAAGATCTAGATATTGAGACGGATAATCAGTGAGTATAAACCGTATTCTGTAAACATATCAACTCGATTGCAGGGCATTACAATTTTCTTTCTGTGGCATAGAATATATCGATTCTGATTAAATTCAAGTAAAAATATTGTGAGTAGAGAACTCGCCTTTCAATGTAACCTCTCTAATGCTGCATTATATACATTCTTTGTTAGCTTCAAACCAAATAATTATTTTAACTGTTATTTTAAATTATTTTGAAACTAATCAGAATTGCTATTTCTCAAATGTTGTTGCAGGTTTGTTCGACCAATTCGAGCTTACTCAATAGGCAATAAAGTTGAGCACTCAAATCTAAAACGCATTGGATACATAAATGAAAGTGGAAAGAACTCACATCGTGTTCGAGCTTATTCCGTTGGTTCAAAGTCCAAAATACCTCGATGTGACTTGCAACGTATTGTTCTTGTGGAAAAGGATAAAAACAAAGCTGGGACGAACGGAAGCCATAATAATATATTCACAGATAATTCTATTCCAAGTGAAGTCATTCATACGAATACAATTCGAGAAAACAAATCAACAAGCGCTCCTCTATTGGGTCTTAAGCATCAAGTAAACACTGATCGTATGAGTGATCTGATGGAAATTGATTTTTCGCGAACCTCGATTTTGGTAAAAAAAAAGCGAATTAAAGACGATGACATTCCCGAAAATATTGAAAATGGTTTTTCAACATACCGTCGAAACCTTCCTCTTCGAAACCTTGTTACTACTGATCCAAACGTTCTTGAGGAACAACAAATTAATAGTGAACCTCGCGCTTCAGATGGTGGATACTTGGAAATGAAACCGGTTGGTAAAACGGCTTACTGTGAGTCCAGTGTGGCTTTTCTTCAAAATAAAATGGATAAGATCAAGCTAAAAGACTTTTCGGAACCACATATACAGGATTTAAATGAAACGAGAAAAACAGATAACCCCAATCCATCCGTAATTGTTGAAGAACTGCAGAAATCTAGTTTAAATGAAATTGGTTGTCAAACTATGGAATTAACCACCTCACCTGACAGTAATGAAAATCTTGGTTTAATGAGGCAACGAACCAACATGAATCAAGAAATTGAAAGCAGCAAGAAAAATAAACCAGAATTCGGCACAGGAGACCCAAGATCAGTTCCAGATGAAATTAAATTCGTAAATTCAACAAGCAATGATGAATACGCACAAGTTACAGGAAAAATCAGTCAGTTTGCTAATAAACAAAACGATGTTGGATATAAAATTATTCACATAAAAAGTGACAGCTCACTAATCTCATTAAAGAAAAATCAAGTGGCCATTCCTAATGACGATTCGGAGCATAGACTTCAAGATAAGTGTATTATGGTAGCCGACAAAGGTCAAGGTCCCAGCTCAAGCAATGCGAAATGCAATTTGAAGATAAAAATAGCTGATTTAAAAAGAACAGATGCCAGTACAATATCCACAATTCTTCCAATTAAAAATTTAAATTTCCCATCTGATCACACTTCACGCATATCCCATCCTGAACTTTACTACGCAAGTCTTGATCTTCCCCATGTTAGCGGAAAAAACACAGGAGCATTTCTCAAAAGAGGCTCATGTGAATCGCCGCCAGTTGCATTGTCTGCAGGAGGTGGGAATGCGTATGCAAAAATTGATTTTGATCAATCCGACTCATCTTCCTCCTCATCGAACGTAGTTAATGCTTAAAGTTAATTGTTGACTATGTGAATTTAACTTTTTTAACATTGTAAATGTATTGTACATATTTTTGCAACAGCTTCAAATTTTATATAATATAAAATAAATTGTATTTACAGTGTCAAACATTAATCTGACCTACAGAAATTTTGTGCGATCGAAAGAGAGAATGAGCAAGCATAAGGTGAGTTGTTGGAATGTTACATATGAAGTTGGCTATTAATAAATAGACAACCACAAAACATTCAGTATTCCAATACTCACATTTTACACAAATTTTTGTTAATACAATGGGTACCTGGTTGGAGCGTTTTGTTTGCCCCAACAAGCCTGTTTGCAGTACTGGGAGAAGAGCTACATTATACTTTCCTGGTGGGGGCACCTATGCTGGCTACTGGAAATGTAATCAACAGCAAGGCTGGGGTGTGATGAAGACGGCAAAGCGAGATGCCAAGTACTTTATTGATAAAAAGCATCCCGATGGTCAACTCGTCTATGAGGGTCATTGGGTGATGAACAAACGGCAAGGGATTGGGTCGATGCTTCGCAAGCGTGGCGCAGATGTACAGCTGATATATGCGGGGCGATGGTACGATGATATGAAGTGCGGCGAGGGCAAACAGTTCTATCCCGATGGCTGTGTCTACTTCGGAAACTGGCTTAGGAATCGACGACATGGTCTTGGCATTCAATGGTATGGAGATGGTGGCATTTATGTGGGCGAGTGGGAGACTAATTTCCGACATGGCTTGGGTGTCATGTTTTATGGTTTGTATGCTGAATAAGCTTTATATGTTTTAATGCTTAAAACTCTATCCCGAAACTTAGCTAATGGCAACCGTTACGAAGGACACTTTGCGCGTGGATATAAAAATGGCGAGGGTGTGTTCTATCATATGCACACTGGTCAAATTCAAAAGGGAATGTGGGAAAATGATAATGCAAAGACATCCCTGATGCAGGATGAAACCCTCATTCGACGCCAAGACACAGTCAGTCCATATCCGATTGAACGGAATTATCTAAAATATCCCAATGAAATAATACGCAAGCTCTTCCAGAGGTACAAACCTCTCAGCGATAAGCCACACCGTCGATTCAATGACACGGTAACTCTGGAATTCATTCACCACCGCAGGCAGTTTGCTTGCCTCGAGGAACGTGTCGTTTCGGCAACTAATGTGGATCTCTACCCGAATACTGGGTTTGTTTGCACTTGCAACTGCGCTCAGATAGCCAGAAACGAGACAAAAACCAGTCAGATCTAACTAAATTTCAAAAGAACAGGATTTAATATAAAAGAAATCCACCCAAATGCCTTTTGTGGCTAGCTCTCAATTTATCTAGTTGACTTCCCTCTGTTTACAGCTAGATTGCTCTCGGGTTTTGTTCGCCTTACGTCATGGGTCGGTCGCACATGTTGGCAGAAGTTTGGTACCATTACCAAATGGGAGCTGAAGTCGCAAAATCGACTAGTACCGTTTCCTTGTATGAACTGGCATGTATGTTTAGTCACTAAGCTTTAGTGATCACAGGCATTGAGGGGGCCGAGAAAATCAGTCCTTTGTATTTGTTGGAATATGCTGAAAAATAATGTATCCAATTAAATTTGATTCCCATTTGATTGCTTCAAAACAAGTACTATTTTTTATTGTATTATATATTACTTAAAATATAAAACTCGCATGAAGTAAATTGTTTGTGGTATTTAAAAATAAATTAACCGGTTGCTATGCCTAATGCAACTCCACCAAAAAATGCTGCTGTAAAAATGTGGAGTTCATTCACTTTTGGGCCATCTTCATCTCCGATAAGCTTTGTGTACCATTTTTTTACTTTTTTACCTTTGTTTTTTAACAAGCTCTCTGCTTTTACCATTTTATCATCGACAAATCTTTCAGTCTGCAATTAAAAATAATAAAACAACTTTGTTATACAAGATTTTATCTTTAAGAAAAATACAGGGATTCTGGCCATAATCATGATCCCGAGATTCAGCAATATAAATTATATACACAGTTTTGATACAAATATTTAGAGTCGGATATCAAATCAGTCAGCCGTAGCTTTTATAGTCTTTGAGATCTAGGCGCTCATCAAGACGGATGGGCTGACTCGGCATTATATACCGGTAGAACTGTGGTTTTAAAATTTACCTTATCGACCCAAGTGGTTTCACGCCCAAGAACTGAAGATTCCACTTTGTTTGCAATTGAACCAACGCTTTTTGTCATCTTGGACCAGTTTACTTCAATTATTCCTTCTTGGTGCGCTATTTCCAATAATATTATGCTTCCGCCAATCGCAAATGCTGCAAATTTCCCAATTTTCATTGTTGTAAATCCAGTGGCCCTTAAAAGTTGTAAAAATAAAATAGATTTTTAGCCTTAACTTTATTTTGTTTTTTGAAATAATGTGTAAAAAGGATTCGAAAGACCAAATGTTCATCAAGGGAACTGTTGCAACCGGTCCTACTGTTGAAGTCGTTTTCAAACTAGAATGATCCTGGTGTACGAATATTATGTGTGCCTACTGTATCCACATATATCCTTAATATAAACTCTACCCAGTTTCTTGAGGACGTTTTTAATTTTTTTTTAAATTTAAATTTCGAATTTCTTTTATTTTGTGATGGGTTTGCACATGTTCGGGTAATTCGAATGTTGGCGGTAGTGCCGTCTCTTTTATTACGTTTAGCGCATTTCTTTATTTAGACTTATACAACTGAATGCTGAAAACTAAGAAATGCAACGCAAATGCGGATTCGTATGAACAATTCATTTTGTGCGTCGAACTAAGTCAACTCTTTCGATTCAATTCAATAATATTCTTTTGTTTTAATTAAATCCAGCCACTCAGATCTCTAGTATGTATGTACATAATAATGCAGATATCTGAGTCATAAGCTAAAGCCAGATGAATGATGCCTTGATCAAGTCGAAAGAGTCGAAGTCGCTAGTGAAGTCGGAAAGCAGAATCGCATACAAATTCAACTTATTTGAATTTACAATATTGTTATGTGAGTACATGTACAGATATATTATATACGCTACATACCATCCTGAGGTAACTCCAATTAGCAGTTGTGAGTAAGCAGACCGCTTACTAATATTATTAAAAGTGTTTTTTATAATTTTAGAGCAGTCATCCATTTCGGACATTATGTATAATTTTGTTTTGTCGATATATTGAGAATATACGTTTAGATACAATGTGACCAAATAACTATTATTGGCTGATTAAAAGATAGTAAGGGTACTCTAACAATTTATGTTTATAAAAATATATTTATTTTGTAGCATTACTTTATCTCAACAAAAAGTATGATCCAATTTGCTCGGATACAGCGTGAAAGACATTACCTCAGAATGTTTTTTATTATCATAATAATTATTATAAAAAGACAGGGTCACATTATAATTGCATCTTGCCAGCCGGCTTCTAGTACTCTGTTTTTTCCAGTATTAATCTGAGTTTTTTGTTGCGTATATTTTGACTGGTCGGCAAACAATCATTCTCACGAAATATTTTTGACCGGCGATTACAAAAATTCGATTTTTCTCATAGCTGAAAATTGAACGGTCCGTAGGTACAAGAATAAAGCGTAAGGGTAAGTTGGCACAATAAGGTTTTTCTATTTGTTTGTCGCGGTCTACGGCTCGTTTGAAGAAAATCTACCCAAGCCTTTTATTTGTCTCACGGCAACAAACAAATTTTTGCAACGAGTCTTACAGTAGCTGAGTACGCCCAGCGCACAGCTAGCAGATAAAAGAATCTTGTTATCTAAAAACCCCTATGGGTCTTCAACGAAGCAGATGACGCAAACTCGTAGTTTTTGTTTAAATATAAATTGGTTAACTCTTTTATTGATGTACATATATTACAGTTTATATGAAGTCGGCTAGACAGCAACAGAGCATATTATTTAAGAGATATCAACTCAAATTAGTATCAGAAACTTAGTAACTATTCAAGCATTTTAATGTACTGCGTTTACATAAATTAAAAACACCATTTGACGTCTTCCAAATGTTTCACATTGGCAGAAGCTGCACGCAAAGGCTCATCTGAAAAAATTAAGATAACAAAAATTGTATTTCAGTTATAAAGAGATTCTTTGACACATGTTGTAACGCTTGGATAAATAAAAAATAGATAAATACCATGCTTAAGCCTAACTCAATATTGCGATCTAAATGTAGCTCAACTACACTCCAACTGTCTCCTATTTACCTTTAATATAAGTACAGCTTTGCAGATCGAAATTCAACCCTTTGAGTTGATCTAAGATACTAGAATTCCGACATTGCTTAAAAAAAGAATGTGTCATTAATTTATGTGCACTCCAGCGACACGTAGGATTTTTATTCAGGCAAATTTCCATGTACTGGTGAAAGTCATCTGAAAAGGTTCTCTGGTTGTTCATGGCACTAGGGACTGCTTCTCGGGAATAATTAACTGAACTTAATCCTGAAACAATAAATAATATTTAGTACGGTTTTGTACTTTTCTACTAGGAAGGTGTTCCCAATACATGAAGTTCTCGCTTTCAATAATTACCTTGACTGGATTTATCTGATAACGAAGGTAGATTTCCACGAATTTTTTCTGTGCACATGAAAGTTAGTTCTGAATCCAAAAATGGTTGAAAACCATTTGCCATTTCATAAGAAGTGATTCCAATCGAATACAGGTCACTCTTTTCTGTGTATCCAGATAAATTTTGATATAATATCTCTGGAGCTGTCCAGTTTAAATTTTCTGCCTTTCCAACTGTTGACCCATATAAAACTTGATCTCTTTTGCCTTGGTTAATAAAAGACCGAGAGTCCCGAAAATTTGATAAAATTGCTTTATTGCGATCTAACAGTATACTTTTAGCCCTTAACGATCCATGAATGAAGTGGTGAGAGTGTATGTACACCAAAGCAGACATTATATCTTTGAATATCAGTGCTATTAAAATCTCCGGAAATCCTGTAAAACAATGAAAATATTATTATTAATATTTCTAAAAATATTATAAAATGTAATGTAATGTAAATGTTTTCACAATGGAACAGCCAACAAAACGTTGGTACTAAACCCGTTTTTTGGGGCGTTTTTAAATTGTAATTTTTAACTCATTCGAAGTCTAAAAGTCTGGATGAAACACTTGGTACCTCTAGTTCTTCTGGTCTCTGAGTACTAGGCGCACATAGGGACGAACATAGTAAATAATATTTGATCAACAGAATGATAATGAACTTACCAGAAGTGAAAACATTTTCAAGTAGTGTTTGGCAATTTCCAAAACAAACAAATGGAAACACCATGTACACATAATTCTTGTCAACAAAACAGTGCAGCAGGCTATTTATATTTGTATGTTTAAACTGTCGACATTTTAAAACATCTTCACATATCCTCGTCACTTTATCCGCTTGTTGTTCGACTGAAATTTGTTTGATAACTACACATTTGTTTGAATTCAGATAATTGGCCTTGTATACTGTTCCAAATGTTCCGGCCTTAATTGTAGAGTTTAATTTATAGTCGGATATATTATTGCTAAACATTGTAAATATACACGGTGCAGGGAAGTGCGACCGCGGACTTTTCGGTAAAATATACGGTGTGACGCTCAAAAATATACCAAAATATAGCTTTTAATTTTCAAAATATACTGAAAAAATAGCTACATTGTTTTTGGCGGCTCTTTCTGAGGCGGACGAGTAGCCATCAAAATATTTTGTATAGATGGTCATCATTTCTCTGACGTAGAAAGATGAAAATTTCAGATTTTCAAAAACTTTTTAACATTATGAAAAAATTAAAATTAAAAAAATTGTATTTAACCGTCCTTGCATGAATTCGTAGGCTTTTAATTATTAAAAATATACAATTTAGCGGAGATTGAATCATATATGTCGTATTTTTTAGATAGTTTAATAATAGATAGACCTATTGGAATACCATTTTCAACAACCAACTTTCTTTCTTATACAGACTATGGAGCTTGAGACAGTCACTACTGCCGGAGAAACGCTCGTAACTGTCCTCTTCGCTTTGAACGAAGTTCACAGTACCCTCTCTCTCTCTCTCTCTCTCGGGCAATAGAGGCTAGGCAAGAACAACTGTTAACCGCTCAAGCAACCGCACGACTCTCTATTCAGATTTATACTTACAAATGTGTTTTTAGCCATGACAATTTCCATGTATGTTCTTATGTATATCGCTTTATTACATTCTTTTATTTTATATATATGGTAAATTAATAAATTAATTAACTATTAATACAATAATGAAGAATCCAAATTTTTATATTATTAAAAATATACATTTTAAACATAGAAGTCGTAATATAATACATTGTTCTTGGAGATAAGGGTTTTTTGTTGGGTCTCAAAATTCTAAAGGGTGCATATAATATTAGATCGACTTTGTTTGAATTTTATTAAATTTATTTGTTCGCCATTAGCTACAGTGCTGTGACAAAAATTTTCGTTTTGCAGACTAAAGGTTAGCTGATAATAATAAAGACTTTGCATAAGGTTTACAGATTTTAAATAGGTTTGATGGCAAATATTCCTAAAAATCCGTCGGTAGATCAGGATCTCTTGAGTTATGCGGAGCACTTGAGCTATTTCTGAAAATAATTTAAATTTTCTATGAATTAACTCAGTTATCGAATTGATTATTTCTTGAATTTTGGTAGAGTTTATGTGTAAGTTTATCTTTAAATAATTATAATACATTTTAACACTGAACATAATAGTTACTTACAAGAAGTTATTGATTTTTTCAAGATCATGCAATATGACATCTTGATCTAAATGGAGATCGTCACGCTCTTTCAGACTTTCCAAAAGATTTACATTTAGTTGCTGAATAATCGCTTGAAAACGATCCACCAATAATTGTAGAAGCGTTATATTTACACCTGTGAGTAATTGCCTTGATATCCAGCGATGATTTGAGTCCATATTTATGCCCACACTATAAAGCATTGTTCGTATTATGTCCACTATACGCGTGGCGCCATTATTCTGGCTCTAAAATTCGGATAATAAATAATGATACAAAAAGGTACATTCCAAAGAAAATAAATAAACAAACCTTAATTTTCCTTTGTGCTATTTTCCTTGATTGGGCTAAAGCAAGTCGCACCTCTATTTGAAGCTTCGATTGTTTCGTAAAAAAGAAAGCCTGGTCATTAGGTTGCCGTTCCTGCGTTTTCTTCATATTTCCATTTGAATTATTAATATATATTTGTTTATTGTTAATTTGGTGATTTGTATAATCTTTATTATATTTTGTGGAATAAAAAATTGATGGTCTTCGAAGTACTCCACTTGCTAACTTTGGACAAGTTTCAGAATCGGAACTATAGCTTTCAGTGTCCGAGCAGATATCCTTTTTTAATTCTAAGCCTGTAAGATAAAATACAAATGACTTATAAATAAATAAATGCCTTAAAAATCCATCAGCTCTACTTATTAATTTCTGATAGCGCCGTGTTCTTCTTCACATGTTCTACTTAATATTGATATTATATACATATAGTAGAGGGGCATTTTTTGTGCAGTACAACAGCAACATTTCGTTGCTATTTGATGTTATACTCACTTTTAATATTATTTAAGAGATTTTCTTCTTTAAAGGCCAATCTTTTGCAGATTTCATCTCGGTTGTAACGACGCTGTAATGAAAAATTAATCGGTCATTTTTTTAACCTGTTAAATATTGAATACATAAAAAAAATTATGAAACTATTATTATCACAAAATAGACGATCTATCCTCATCCATCATCCTCATCTTCTACGTAGCTGAAAGGGGGTAACGACATACCATGTGCATATCAATTGGCGACATATGTAACTCCACCCATATATTTTTCAGCAGGAGATACCGTAATCCATCGCATTATCGGACCTCAACACATATACATACATATGTACGCTCAAAAGGAATAAAGAAAAAATGTTGGTGGCTCTCCGAGGAGAGCTATTCTTTATCGTAATTAATCCTGCTATAATGGCATTAAACACGGAGGGAAAACTGTTTGGGTTGGTAATGGGTTGATAAACTAACCTTTATTTCAATTTTGTTCGCCATTTTAAAGTGGTTTTGAAATGTTTCCAAGTCCATGTCAAGAGCCACCTTGTATGCATCAAATTGTTCTATAAAAGTATATTTAACGCGTTAGTAAATAAGTGACCATTTTGTTTTTCTGTTTGACGCCTATTTCTCAGAGACTTAAATAGTTAGAGTCACCAAATTTTGTGTGAAGACTCATGAAATATCACAACATACATAAGTAGCATATTTAATTACCTAAGAATTTTGGAGAGGAATTGTTGTTTGCATAAATAATGGGATGTTCCACGTATTGTGCCCAACATGATGAATTGAAGTATCGACTACTTCTTTGTATTTTGATGTTTTCAGCCAAAGGTTTTATTTTCGTACAGTTGTTTTTGATTTCCTCCAAGTAACTTTCAGTTTCACTCATTATATATTTTTGTTGATTACATTTTTTATAGTCAAATTTATCCGGAGGTAGTTGTCGCTCATCATGTGATGACTTTCTACACTTCATTTTTGTTGGTTCATGTCCACATGGTGTATTTTTCAACCTAATTTTTCGACTGTTGTCTTCAGAACTTCGTAATTCATTTATATTCCTTAACGCTTCACCACCATTTGAAAGTTCTGCATCGCTTATCTGAAAGTATAATTGTTAAATAAGCATTTTATAACCTAATTTTTATATATATTTTCTTATACATATCTTTCTCTGTGTTCACTTACCTTAGATAAATTTAAAACATGTAAGCTTTCCATAAGTTGCTTTCTTTTATAACCTGTGAAAAGTAAGTCAAATTCACGTTCTACTTCCTCTCCAAAATCTCCGACAATGTCAATTTTACTTGGTCCAGGGATTTTATCTTTTTTACAAGGCCGTTGAGAATTGTTGATTTTTGTTATATAATTTTCACTAATATTATAAATAAGTTCTGGTTTATTTAACATTTCTGTTGATATTTCTGATAATGTTTTCTCATTTACATCATTATGTATATTTGTTAATGACATTTTTAAAGAAATTTAGTAGCTTTCCAAAAAGAACACAGATCTTTGTTTTGATCTGAATTTCTGGGGTAATTTTCTATTTGGAATTTTAAAATTTTTCCCACTGCAATATTCCTTTTAAGTTCACTCCTGAAAGATATTAATAAAAAAGTATTGCGTAAAAGTTGTTTAAGATATTATTTTATTACGAGTAAAAAGGCATTGCGAAGATCGAAGGACCTTAGCAACTCCTCTCAACTGAAAAAAGTGGGCAAAACTACTTTGGAGTGTTGACTTATCACCCTGAGCCACACTTTGATTTAAATTCGACCGGCAAATTGCATGGTTTGTCCAGTAGAAAAATAACTTTAATAACATAAGGATCGAGAAATGGTTTCATATCAAACATCCTTGGCCCAACAGCCACCCTTTACAAAAAAAAATCAAGTCTCTTCAGCCAGTGGTGTAAGCTGTGGGGCTGTTGATTTTATATTGATAAATAATTATTTTGAATTCACTGATGAAGCGGTTAGGTCATATTCCACTATCATTAGTAGATATGCCATAAAATAAATGTACACACAATATGTACATATATACATAAATGTGCGGTTGTTATTTAAAAAAACACAAAGTTGTAGATAACATTATTTGAAGCCCCGCAATATTAACCAACATACACGATTTCAAGGTTAACCAAGAAGCCTAACAAGCCAATATATTTTAACCTCCCACAAACAAAACATTATCTACAATACATTTAAAATGATGCAAATTATTTCAGCTGTACTTATTCAAATTTATAAGAGATTTTACTTGGAAGCTTTAAAGAAAAAACGGTGACTCGTTGAATTAAATATATGTACATATGTATTTAAACGTCGAACATAAACATTTCGACATCGGCTTGACTCATGCGCAGATAAAAAGGACCCTAACTCAACACTTCACATTGTACATTTGTGTTGGGACACTGCTCTATGGTTTAAATTGTTAGGTTGTCTTTTGGTACATCTATTATGTCTGAAGCTAAAATAAAACGTGAACCAGATTTTTGAGTACGTTTCCAAGCTTCTTTGTAATTATAAACATTGCCATTCTAATTACATTACTGACTCGATTTTTACTCATAGAACAGAACATACTTTGTACATGGTTAAATAAATATTTTTAAAGGCATCCGTATATTTATTTATTTATTTATTTTACATGAAAAACATTTGTTCTGTTGCCCAGATCAAGACCAAGACCAGCGAGAGAAAGAAAGAAGGATGGGAGAAGTGTAGCAGCACAGAATACATTTACACCTCTGGTCACTCTCTGCGGCTAGCAAAATATTTTGCGCGTTTTGCTAGCAAACCTGTTTATACAAATTTATCTTTTTCAAGCCGCTAGCAATCTAACATTTGAGAACTAGGCTTTAACAAAATCCAAATGAAGGTCTACCATACCCATTTTGTTTGACAGGATAATAGTCCTGAAGACCAAAGACAAAGTCTAAACTGGCTTTGTGCTATCGATACATCGATAAGGGATCAACAACCCCTATTAGGCTGATAAGGGAAGAAAATTGCATTTATATTTTAGACAATATTTTCATTGTAAAAGTCAAATATGTCAATTAAATTACTCCGATAAATATAAATAAATAAAACTGTTCAATATGGAGAAATATTTCAATTTTATTCTGAGCATTTTAGTAATGCTACCAGCAATGAAAAATCAAGATGTGTTTGCAAGTAATGTTGTGTTTGGAATGAATGGGTAGGTGCAAAATATCCTTTAAAATCCAATGATTTCAATTTACATATTTATGTATTGATTGTGTTGATTTTTTGGAATTATGTTTTTGAAATTTTTAGAAACCTCCAATATGATTCTCGGCTTATGCTTGTGAAAATAGAGGTCGCCAAGTAAACAACGAATACTGACGATTGCCTGTCACTTTGTTAGTTATATGCGGTACTCCTAGATTTAAGAGGCTTTTATGTTTGTGGTTGAAGTTGTGTGCGCAACACTCAGAATGAAACGTTTCCGACCCTATAAAGAAGATTTATTTTTGACCAGCATCAATTTTGCATCCAGACTGCCGTATATCACACTGTTACAAGTGTATTTAAAAATATACACATATGTTCATATAATGTACAATCAGTGCCCAGGCCGCTCATTACCGTTACAGGTACCGGCGAGCAACTCCGTTTGACACGGCCAGGACTTACTTTCTGCATTCCGTTATGTGTTTTCGGGAATCTACCTGTAGTTTTGTATCGGTTTGCGAAACTGGGAAAATAGTTATCTTTAGCAAATTGAATAATGAAAATAGCATTGTCTTTTTATTGTACAATTTTATATTTGGATACCTCGATAACAATAGTCCAAGTGAATTGGTTCATAAAGAAGCACTTCTTCGCCCGAAACCGGAGTGTAGCTTGATTGCGATTATTCTCTTATGTTACCGTTGCCAGAAGTATAAGTATTGTTACCGGCTTGTTACCAATTGTGGCCTGTAGGATGTTGTCAGCCATATTTTCGACAACGCTTTGCTCGTTTGAAGGGAGCTTGCCCCCTAGTACAGATTTATTTTATCTGATGTTGTTTTTTACAGTTTTCAGCAATCTTCAGGAATTTGTCATTTATACAATGGTACCATTTGTCAAGATGTTTTAAGAAACGTCCACGTTTTTATATCGCCGAATCTCACCATGAATGTCATAGAGGAACGACTGAAAGCCGCTTATGGTGTAATCAAAGAATCAAAGTAAGCTTTTTTTTTAAATTATAAAATCCTTTGGAAATTATTAAGATTCCTCCTTTCAGGGATATGAATTCGAATTGTCGAATGTATGCCTTACCCAGTCTATGCTTCAGTTCGCTACCAATTTGTCGAACTCCTGAACGAACAAATCTATTGTACTTTGCAAATGTCGCAACGAATGCCAAGCGTATGAAATTTCAAAATACAACGACACGAAATAAGAGGACTAAAACTAGAGATATTAAAAACATAAATATGTTTTTAAAAAAAAAGTCCACTGTTTATGAGGATGTGTTCAGAAACGATATTTCGAGTAACTACCCACCAACTAGAGAATCTGAAAATGTAAAACGCATTTGTCGGGAAGAATGCGAACTTTTAGAAAATGAACTTTGCCAAAAGGAGTATGCCATTGCCAAGAGACATCCCGTCATTGGTGTGGTTGGAGTAGAAGATTGCCAAAAGTTACCACCACATAAAGACTGTTTGTCTTTGGGAATAACTATTGACGTAGATGAAAATGAGAAATGCTACTGGGAGAACGGTTCAAGCTATAGAGGGATACAAAATTCATCAGTATCTGGAAAATCTTGTTTAAGATGGTCTTGGTTAATGAAAGAAATATCCGACTTTCCCGAACTTATTGGTCAAAATTATTGCAGGTATGTGTGTTTCCAACCCTTTATTTTACTGAAAGCGAATTTTTATCTGTCTGATATTTGTACCTGAGTTAAGCGTTTAGTAATTATTTTTAAAGATTCAATGATACCGCCGGATAAAAATTAAAAATTTGTTTTCTTTTTCTTTCTAGGAATCCCGGAAATGTTGAAAGTAGCCCTTGGTGTTTTGTGGATTCTTCGAGTGAACGATTTATTGAACTTTGTGATATTCCCAAATGTGCTGAAAAGATTTGGATAACCATTGCTTGGACGACCGGAGCAACCATCATTGTTTTCATAATATTTTTGTCCATATTACTTTTTCAAAGGAGAAATTTTATGCACTATGGGATGAGCAATATTCAAAACGTATGTAATGGAGCTAACAAATTATTTATTTAGCGAGCATAACATTCTCAAGAAAGACAGTATTGGGCTTCGATTGATAAATAATGTTCGTTATTCCGTTTGGTTTCAGCGCATACGAGAAGGTCTTTACATATTAAGTTCGACAGCTTATGAACTTTTTCTTGAGACTGTTTTGTCTGCTTACAGCCTTTTGGCATTAGACTTCACACCCATACTAATGATTGCAATTTTACTCTTCAGATAAATACACCTAGTGCTGATAAAAATATATATGGAAATGCACAGTTTAGCTCTAACCAAGATGTGGGAAGAATTCATCTAGGCAATATTTCGGATAATATTTCCATAGGACCTAAGACCTCGGAACGAAACACTATGTTGAGAATATCACATTTCACATTGCAAGACGTTGAGTTCTTAGAAGAGCTGGGCGAAGGAGCTTTTGGCAAGTTATTTCATTAAATATTTTATGTTTTTTGTATAACAACAAATGTATACATAATTCCAGGTAAAGTATATAAAGGACAACTGAAACAATATAATAAAACCGTCACAGTTGCTATCAAGGCCCTGAAAGAAAACGCTTCATTGAAAACGCAACAAGATTTTAAGCGTGAAATTGAACTAATATCGGACCTAAAGCACCAAAATATTGTCTGTATATTGGGTGTAGTTTTGAATAAAGAGCCTTACTGTATGCTCTTCGAGTATATGGCTAATGGTGATGTGCACGAGTTTTTAATTTCGAACTCACCAAGTGAAGGTAAATCACTTACACAGCTGGAATTTCTACAAATTGCATTGCAAATCAGCGAAGGAATGCAATATTTATCAGCTCATCATTACGTTCATCGGGATCTGGCTGCTCGTAACTGTTTGGTCAATGAGGGATTGATCGTCAAAATTTCTGATTTCGGATTGTCCAGAGATATTTACAGCTCAGATTATTACCGGTACATAAATATATATATAACCTTTGGCTAATTTGGCTCATTTAATTCAATTTATATTTGTGTTTTAAGGGTCCAGTCAAAGTCGTTATTACCTGTACGCTGGATGCCATCAGAGTCTATTTTATATGGAAAATTTACAACAGAAAGTGATGTGTGGTCATTTGGAGTACTGCTTTGGGAAATATACAGCTATGGAATGCAGGTAAATTCTGTGATACGATTTGGATTCTATATACCTACATATATTTCATATTTTTGCAGCCATATTACGGCTATAGTAACCAAGAAGTAATCAGCTTAATTCGGTCAAGACAGTTACTTTCCTCTCCAGAAAACTGTCCAGCAGCAGTTTATTCTCTTATGATAGAATGCTGGAATGAGCAATCAGTAAAACGTCCTACATTCACAGACATTTCGAACCGTTTAAAAACGTGGCATGATGGGCATATTAATGAAAATAACTAAGTAAACAATGATAGTTGTATGTTCGCTATGATATTACATTTTCTACAAATCTCAGTTAATATACGTTTAAGTTTTCAATGAAATAAAAAACTTAGTCATGTGATTACTGGGTGTTGGGCACAAATTTTAACTTACTAACGTACTTTCGACTCGTTATTGATATTAGAACTGGCTCGTAAAAGATATCATAAAAGGTCAGCAAACGATTCCTTTTTGCGATGGCTTAAAAAGTTTAATTCCATTTTGTTCCCATAATTATCAATTTCCGTTTACTTTTTGTACATATTTGAGGATATGTGTATGTAATAAGGATATTAAATAAATATTATATGGTCAAAATGGCTCCGGGGTCACCGGAAAACGTCTGTAATTCGGGGCCTGGTCCAAATGGTAGCCCCCAGCACGCAATATGTTGAATGCAGATCTGCGGCGGTCATACCGACCTGGTTGAACGTCGAAAAGGGGAAAGACCGAAGCCACGCCATGCCCAACAGGTGAAATTCCTACTTGAAGTTTTAAGCTATTAAACCAGCTATGCCTTTATCTGCTCTTTCCCTTTACCCCCTAACCTGGAGTACAGATAACCCCTAGATGGCGTTAAAAGAAGTTCGACCATCAAATCTTTAACTCTTCGAGTACCGGGTCTAAAAATATAAACTATTAACTGTATTTGCATTATTAAACGAACAACTTTTTACAAGACTCCAAATATTCCATTTTTATTTTGTTGTTTCTGTAGAAGGCTAAGAATTGTATTACATATTACATCTCTTATATTTTGTTAAATGCAGCTATGTCAACGCTTTGGACAAAATCTTCTAATTTTTCTATTTCTTCAGTAAGCCAATCAATAGAAACTTTATCATCCTCAACAACACATGATATACTTAATTTCTTAATTCCAAAAGCGACTGGGACAAGTTTAGAAGCTCCCCATAGTAATCCTTCCAAAGTAATTTTTCGGATTTCCACTTCCATAGCTCCGAGGTCAGTTTCATCATCCCATGGCTTAACGTCTAAAATTAGACTTGACTTTGCTATTATGGTAGCTTTAGTTGATTTCTTAGCTTTATAAGCGGCCAGTCGTTCCTCTCTTATGCGCACAGTCTCCTGAGTTTCTTCTTCACTATCAGAAGCAAATAAGTCGACATCATCATCCTCTTTCAGGTTACCATTGGAAATACTCAGCCGATTCTCAACGGCTTGGAGGCGCTTCAATACATCGGAGTGTTCTTGTAATAATTTAACAAATTTAGATCTAAGATCCGCATTTTCATTTTCTAGTAGCAATATTCTGTCTAGAACCTCCGACCTGCTCGTATCATTGGTAAAATCAATCTGAAATAAAGTATTTTTAGTTTATTAGAGACCAAATGTATAGTTCAACATAAAAAAGTAGATACAATTATAATATAGAAAAATTATGTACGAGAAATTGTTAAGAAAGTCGTAGGTCATATAGTGCTTTTCTCTATCGGGAAGGTTATTAAACGAATCTTATTAGATCCACTAGAAACTTTATTCCATTAATACTTCCACTTTATAGATCGAATTGTGCATTGCATGAGCCATTTATTGTCCTATGTTCGAACTATACTTTCCTGTACCTGTGCAAATAAAATACTTTTCCTGTGGCTAGTTATATTTTTGGTTTATTTTCCACAAATATTAGTCTAACACCAATCTTCAAAGTTCGCGACCGGTTTGGTTCTACGAGTAGTGCGACATGCGGCTGCTCCCCTCTGTTGGGTCTCTCATAGACCACTTAATTGATGCATTCACATAAACATGTCAACAACATAAACATATCTATCAATGCATAGATGCATCAATTAGCCGTACAATCGAAGCTTACTTTTGGAGACAGCGAGTCTAAGAGATTTAAATGCATCCTAACCTACAAATTATTAATCTGTCCAACAACCAGGGATATGGTTGCGAGACAAAGTAAACACAATTTAAGAAAAACAAAAAAAAATAAAATTACTTTTACCTTTTCCAGAGAGGTCTGTATATGTTCTCTAGCCTTTGCAATTTCGGACACTAAAGGGCTGTAGTGGTGGCTCACCTGCAGCGGTGTAACCTTAAAAATAAGACCAAAATTGATAAGAGTCTTGTGTGTTTGCATGGAGTAGATCGAATTGGGGCATACATTTGTATACCCGGTACTTAATGAGTTAAAGGGTACATATTATAGGGTATATTATATTTGTGTTCGAAGTGGATGTATGTATGTACATACTTACATATATGTACTTTTATGAATATCATATATGTAAAATGTATGTATGTAGAATCGGAAGCATCTATTAAGAATAGTGTTCTTATACTTTCGACTATTCGGATCACGGAAAAAAGGAACTTACCTTAAGTACGTCTTCGTAAAACCTTTTTTCTGCTAAATTATATCGGCCCTTATCCGTCCAAAACAAGTCCAAAGCTTCCACTCTCATTCTGATTTTTTTTTTGCACGTTGGTAAATAGGACGAATAGAAATATACAAGATTTCGATTTTGAAATTATACAACAGACAGATGGCGTCAAGATGACGACGGATGTTCACTGTCCTATATACAATGGAACGAAGGAAACTGGAACACAAACTTGAAATTTATCCATACGAAATACTTTATTTGTGTTCTCGTAATTCCTAATATCCCATGAAAGTTTTCTTTGACGAAAGCAACTCATGAATACAACAAAACATGAGATTCTTATTGGTATAATTTAATTTTAAATAAAGTAGTAGTAGTAGTCAGTAGGCATGAAAAAACTACAAACAATCAATGCTATCTCTATCTAAATTCATATGGAAAAGCGTCGCTAAACTAATTTGGAATGCTCAATATTGCCAATATGCTTCAGCAAATACAGTCAACCGGCGAATCATGAATTTGACTTGTCAGCTTAAAATGCAAGCTCGTGGTGGGTCTGGTGGTTGACTTTATTCGGCAGGCATATTGCATGTTTGCAGTTGAAAATAGGAGATACAACACTTGTTCATTGCATTTCCGCACCGTTGGATCGGACTTATTCAATAATGAAGTGCTTTTTGCATGTAGTACGTTTATACAAGATTTGCATTTTTTTCAAATTTTTTTTTTATAAAGAAACACAAAACAGAATATCCCTAGAGCATGAACTCTGCCCAGTTTGGTCACACTGGGCATCGAGCAAAATTATCGCTCTTCTGTCGACATTATATGTGCGGCATCTATTATGCACTAGGAGTTAGGTATAGTGTAGTACAATCCCTTCACAAATACATTAAGCCAGTTTTATGAATATCATAAAATCATTTTTGTGAACACTGTAACAAAAAAAACTACCTTATTTTTTATTGTGTGAAAAAGAAATACCGCAAACTCTACGAAAAAGATGTGCGAAAATAATAAATAAATTTCCTGTGGTCTTCTAAGATTATGTTGCTTTCCATAACACGAATCAGCTATTAAGTCGCAAAACCTGAGTCTGCAAAAGTGCTGGTATCAGATTACCTGTCTTCCCCTGAATTAACAAGCGTTTCAAGAGTTTCATAATATATACCAAATGCATTGTCTTGTTGAATACAGTCTAGTAAAACTAAAATTTTTCCTTTAATGTTTTCTTATCAAGTTCCAAATGCTATGTCTGTCAATCGATATATTATATTATTCTTATTTTCGAAAGTCTGGCAACTTCTAGATTTAGACGCCTCTAAGAACGCGGAAATTTGAATTGGCCTTTTAATTTATAAATTTAGAAATGGAGGACTTTGAGAAAATTGAAAAGATTGGAGAAGGCACCTATGGTGTGGTTTATAAAGGCCGCAATCGACTCACAGGTCAAATTGTGGCAATGAAAAAAATTCGCTTGGAGTCTGACGACGAAGGAGTCCCGTCCACTGCTATCAGGTAAGGCTAACTCGTTTTGAACACCCCAACATTTGTTCAATGTTGCCTTTTTTATGTAAGTGTATTATTACACGTTATTACATTCTCTCTCTCATGTGTATGTCCCATACATACCTAAGTGTAATGTCTCTATTTATTTATGCTGCATTTTGAACGGGGCTATGCTTTCAAAGCCGAGTGTGGAGCTTAGCTTAGATATTTTGATACATTCGGATGTATATGCATATGTATGTATGTATGTACCTATGTACATTCTAAAGGCACACAATTAAGAAAATGCTTTTAGTTAAACTACAAACCGAGATGAGTATAGCGGCTTAATGGTATATGTGTATATGCACATACATATGTATGTACATACAGTAGGCACTCATATTATTCGTACACCATGATCACTCTTGTCACTAGAGTCTAGTTTGAACAAATATAACTTGGCGTACGGTCAACGTAAAGAGAAAGAGTTGCAAACAAAAAGCAATTAAAATTTAAGTATATGAAACGTACAATTAACATTTTTTTTGTCTTTATGATGTCTAAAACCCCTTTCCCAAGGTATTGGTGCCCTATGCACTAATATTGACACTACATTGACCAGTTCCAAGTGAGAGCGGAAGCGACAATAGCAATGTTTTTTTTATTGATCTTGCTCTTACGGATTAGTACTTGCAAACGTTCCTTTTTCGGTCACGTCTATATTATTTTCTTATCGTTTTTATTTTAGAGAAATTTCTTTACTCAAAGAACTAAAACATTCAAATATCGTCTGTTTGGAAGATGTATTAATGGAGGAAAACCGCATTTACTTGATATTTGAATTTTTATCAATGGATCTTAAGAAATATATGGACTCGCTACCCCCAGAGAAACTTATGGATAGCAAACTTGTGCGAAGCTATTTGTTTCAAATAACAGATGCAATTTTATTCTGCCATCGTCGAAGAGTCTTGCATCGGGATTTGAAACCTCAAAATTTACTTATTGACAAAAATGGCCTAATTAAAGTTGCCGACTTTGGCCTGGGAAGATCTTTTGGCATTCCAGTACGCATATACACTCATGAAATTGTTACTCTGTGGTACAGAGCACCCGAGGTATTACTGGGCTCTCCACGATATTCATGTCCCGTCGACATATGGTCCATTGGATGCATTTTTGCCGAAATGGCAACGCGGAAACCCCTTTTCCAAGGAGACTCTGAAATCGATCAATTATTTAGAATGTTCAGGTAATTATACTGCTTCATTTTAAATTATTTTGTTTGATTTAACATTTACTTACTTTCACTGGTTCGGTACTAAAATGATGGTAGTAACGCCTCAGAGGAAGAAAATGTAGTTGTGACGCATCGAGCAACGTTCGTCTTAGTTTCTCATAACAATAACTAATCTTAATTTGCTTTTATTATTTTACAGAATTCTCAAAACACCAACTGAAGACATTTGGCCAGGCGTAACTTCTCTTCCCGATTATAAGAATACTTTTCCTTGCTGGTCAACAAATCAATTAACAAACCAGCTTAAAAATCTCGATGCCAATGGTGTTAACCTTATTCAAAAGATGCTCATTTATGATCCAGTGCATCGTATATCAGCAAAAGATATTTTGGCTCATCCCTACTTTGATGGCTTTGAAGCAGATTTAATTTCAAGCTAACTTTCGTAATATTGATTCAAATTAAACATTTTATCAACCAAAAACTTGTTCATATTTAAATTTACATGATTTTTCAAAGTAAAGGGGACTGGGGCATACCCTCCCTGAGTTGAGGTAGCTCGGACTGTTTAAATTTAGTACAAAGTAGTGTGAGTATTTATATGGGATTATTCTGATATTTTGTTTTAAAATCCAGAGATGGAAAGCGCTCTTAAGCAAGCCACTCTCTCTACGGCAGATCTGTTTGCATGTATATTTTATAGGACTTTTTATGATTATGAGATTCTGATATATTTACTCTGATATACATGGACGGTGAGTGCTAATGCATCCTAGTGGTCGAAGAGTCCATTATGGGTGCATTGAACAGTTTATACTTATATACATATGTATGACGAGTCTCTGTAGGAACCAGAAAGCGTAATACCACGCGTCTTTATGTCTATGGGCCAGCCACAGACCAGAAGCTGCCCTGCGTTAAAGGCTTTTATATCCTGGGTTCTTGTAACAGTGCTAAGGGTGGATTTAGGCTGGCCAAGACATTCTCTTGTACAAGCGGTAAGAAAATTGAGACTCTTAAATCCGTTGCGTACTGTGCCGGAGACTATATTAATCAAATTTGTCTCCTGTTCGGATAATGAATGTTGGAAATATTGATTTGTGTCGTGTGGAAAAATTGCGGTCCATCTATACGTCGAAGCCTCTCTCTCTCTCTCTTAAAGGCGGGCCAGAAGTGCCCACAGGTTATCATTTTCACAATTCTTTGTAAATTCCTTCAACAGAATACGCCCACTAGTCGTAGCTAAGATCAAAAGGAACTGATCAGACCAAAAAGAGGCTTTTTACGGAACTGAATACAGCTCAAACGTTTTTATTTACTAATACACATAGCACAATATAATACATAATCAACATTATATATATAACATTTCAAATAAATGTATTATTACAAACCAAATTATATTGCATTGGTTTGCTGCCATGAGGAAACATTTCTATTACATGTAGTTAATTTTTAGAAATGCATTTTGCTTTATTGTTCATCTTTTAAATTGATTGTATCAACGTTGAGACTCTTGGACATAAACGTTAGAATGTCCGTTGCCTCCTCAATTTTCTTCGAGGTGGGTTTGCCGGCACCATGTCCTGCTTTTGTATAAACCCTCAATAACAGAGGATTTTTTTGATATTTGGAATTGCGTACAGCATCCTGCAAAGCGGCAGTAAATTTGAATGAATGCAAGGGGCTGACCCGATCATCGTGATCGGCTGTCAAAATCAAAGTTGATGGATACTCCTCTTCATTGCTACTGGGTGTGTGCACATTATGTAGTGGAGAAAACTTGTAAAGATTTTCAAAGTGCTCCTTTTCTGATGGATTTCCATAATCTGAACACCAGGCATGTCCAATGGTGAATTTATGAAAACGCAACATATCCATTACTCTGTTGAATATTAAAAATGTAGTGTATTTTTTTAAATGAATTCAAAAACAAACAATTTGTAGTGCACATGAAAATATATACGAACCCAACTTGTGCAACAGCAGCTCCAAACAAATCGGGGCGTTGATTGATGCAAGTTCCGACAAGAAGCCCTCCGTTCGAGCCACCTTGAATAACTAAACGGTCTTTGGAGGTGTAATTATTATCAATTAAATACTCAGCAGCTGCTTGGAAGTCGTCAAAGACATTTTGCTTGTTTAAAAGGCGACCACCATTATGCCATTTCTCGCCATATTCTCCACCGCCACGTAAGTTGGGATAGGCTAATACGCCATCAAATGTATCTATAAACATAAGTCTTTACGATTGGTTAGATAGAAATTCAATATTATTAACAATACTTACCCAGAGAGTCCAAAACAAGGCAGCATACTAATATTGAAGCCACCATAACCGTAGAGAAGGCAAGGTCTCGGCTTAATAGTATCTCGTTTCGTACGAATTATAAACATGGGTACCTTAGTACCATCCTTACTTTTATAAAATATCTGTTCAACAATGTAGTTTTCTCGACTGAAACCTTCCAAGTTGAGCTTTATTTCGCGAAACACTTTTGGCGGCTGCTCTGGGGTTTTAAAATCAAATTGATAAATAACTCCAGGGCTCAAAAATGAAGAAAAATTGTAAAAAATTTCCGAATACTTCTTCTCGCCTGACGTTCCTACAATGGTACCGATCTCTAAATCAAATTCTCGCAATAGTTTTCCAGTTCGAAGACAATTGGCTTGCAAAACGGTCTAAAATGAAATCAATTAATTATTTATTATCTTAATTTTTTGGTTTAATTTGCTTACTTTTACATCTCTAATATAACATAGCAGTAGCTTGTCTTCATCCACGCACCTAACCCAGTCTAACACATCAGTCTTGTGCTCCTAAGTGATTGAATACGTTAATACGTTTGTTAATTATAATGTTATGTTATCATAAACAAATTAATTACTTACTGCTATTAGAGTTTCCCAATTGTTTTCTTCTGGTTTCTCGAAGTCAATAATTATAACTTGATAATTGGGTGCCGATTTATTTGTACGAAAATACACCTTTGACCCTTCGTTGGTAATATACTAAAAAACATATACATGTAGGAAAATATTTTAAATCAATACGTTAGATCAATAAATACCCCACAAATTTTATAAAATGCATGCATTGGATTTGTCCGATCCGAGTTTGAATACGTGAGTACCCCAAACTCCAATGGTACTCGTACTCTTAACATTTTAAATGTTTAGAAATAAAACTAGTTACTTACATCATAGTCTGCTTCAAATTTCTCCACAACTTTTTTAGTATTTAGTTTTGAACTGATTGCTTTACCCGGTTCAAGGTCTGCAAAGTACACAATGTTGTCTCGACAATCCTTGACGATGGCCAGTATTAAATATTTTCCACAATCAGAGACTACAGATTGACTGAAAAATAAATATGTTAGGTTTAATTAAATGCATACCCAAACGGTATTTAATGATTAATTATTTTTTAAGGATTGGTCAAAGACATTATCTAAAAATGATTTAAAGGACATCACCGATAGCTACAAAAATTAATCTTACATGCGCCAATTAGGTTCCTCCGGAAATTCCACAACAAGGGTATCTTTATCCTGACTTTCTCCCAGTCGATGATAGTATAGTTTTTGATGTTCATTTTGACTTGTCTCAGAGCCATCTGTTTTCCCACTTTGCTCAGGATATCTCTATATTAAAATTATATTGGTATCAATAAAAACGAGGAGGAACGTTGAGAAACGCTGCTTAATCAGCGTCACTACTTTTATGTCCGGTACTCAGTCAGTATTTACATACATATGTACGTATGTATGTACATGCATTCATAGTTTTAATATATATACATTTTAATCGAATAATACATTTTAAATTCAATATATGTAGATATGTATGTATGTACCACGTGTGTATTTAAAAATATCAACCTGTCTTTTTACTATTACTTACACAATAAAAAAATCCCTTATTATCTTTGGTCCATGATATTTCTGAAAACTTAACCTTGTTAAGTATTTCATCCAGGTCTTTACCAGTCTCGGTATTTCGAATAAGTATCTTGATCCAATCGGACCCACTTTCACTTAATCCATATGCCATAAAGCTGCCGTCATCTGAAAATGACTTTTGAGCCAAGGCAATTGTACCATCATCAGATAATTGATTGGGATCGAGGAATTCTTTGCTTTCTCCACTCAACGATGTTTGTTGATACATAACGCTCTGATTTTGCAGACCGGTATTCATAAAATAATAATAATATTTTCCATGTTGCATGGGGCAGCCATATTTGGCATAATTCCATAATTTGGTGAGTTTTGAGTTAATTTTTTTCCACTCATTGCAATTTTCCAGGAACGGCCGACTTATATTATTTTGAGACGTAACAAACACTTGCGTTTCTGTTGAATCCGGATCCTCAAGCCAACGGTATACATCTTTCAATTGAGTGCCATGGAAGGTATCTTCCACAGCTTCGTCTTTCCGAATAGTTGGATATACAATAGGCTCTATGACTTTTTTTGATAAAGCCAGAGGATTTTGATCAGCAATTTTTGACATTTCTCGTAAACCTTTGATAAATTGTACACACAAACATACACATGTAAAAGAAAATATTAATCATTGCTTTTAATTGTCTGTCAATCATTATCATTAAATATCATGCAAATAACTTACAAACAAACCGAGGGTGTGAGGTTCGAGGCAAAAAATCAAGTAAACGTTGAAATGAAAATGAAACCCGGAAATTTCGATGCATTTGCAGTTCTATCTACAATAAATTTATAAGAAACTCGATAATTCGTTCCGATATTCTTTAAGGTGTTTCAATAATTTTTCGATATATTGGGTACTCCTGGGTGTGACTAAATTTAAAAATGTAAGGACTGTTCAGACCTGGACTGCGTCATGCTTCTTTGCGTCTTACAGGAGACGCTGATTTTTGCTACATAGATTAAGCATAGGGGCCTAGTGATCGAAAAAACTTGCTTGGCTTTCTAATTCATGTGCGTCTATTCGAAATATTAGTTTGCTTTTTCTCAATTTTGCACATTTGTTCGAAAAACAAAAAACCGCTGGACGATAGAAGATGTTTGTGCAGACTCTGCACGACCTATGGGAAGAGAACATACATGAATTTCCAGTGATCGTATATGAGAAAAAGCTGGAGGAGACTGCTTAAAATTCGGGATATTTAAAAAAAAATAACTCTTAACTATTTGAAACCCGGCAATAATATTTTAGTACGACAATATATATCTAATAGCTGGCTAACAATGTTTATACATTAAGGATTGTTATTTAAAAGTGGTGCGAAACAGTGTTCCTTATAGCTCCAAACCGTGTGTTCGAAATTGGACTTGATCGGTGTCTGCAGCTTCCTTCCGTCTGTCAGGGGCTTCTCAATTATGGGTGGAGCAGATATCGTGAAGGATCTAGCTGCTGGAGGTGGAAATTCTTCATGCATGCTATAATAATAATCCAATCTGGCCCTTATTCATGGATCTGACAGATTTGAACAAAATTTTCGTATGTATATAATAATATATATAATATGTTAATATCAAATATAAATATATATATTGTATGAATTGGGCGACGGAAAAGTTAACACGTCTGAATACGAGCCCTTGATATAGGCTAGAAACCATTAGTGTTCCATTTTATCTGTTCCAAGAAAATGAACCATACCGAATTTCTTAAAAATAATTGCAACCTTGTGAAGTCCGATATTTCCGGTCACGCTTGCGGTTTGGTTCTTTCTTTCTTTTAATTCTGTCGTCGCAATAGGGTAAGCATTTTTCTTCTCCTAAAATTTCGAAGTTTAGGGAGTTAGACTAGCGTAGATAATTATAAGAAATAGATTCAATGGAAGTGTAACTTATTGTGCAATATTTTACTCCTTGGTTCAGTAAAATAAAAGCGGTGCATAACATTTAAAAGCAGTTTAAAATATCAAGGCATTTTATTTAAGGTAAGTTATAAGTTGTGTTTGGGCTGTTCGATTCTGAGCAACTGAGTGTGTACCCATACATTTCCGCCTTAAACTGTATCAAAATGTAACTTCCGACTTATATTTCAGCGCTACAGACTGTAATCATGCCTCAAAATGAGTATATGGATCGTCACAGAAAGCTGTACGGAAGGCGGCTTGATTACGAAGAGCGTAAACGTAAAAAGGAAGCACGTCTTCCTAAAGAGAGAGCCCGTAAAGCGCGGAAGTTACGCGGAATCAAAGCAAAATTGTTTAATAAGGAGCGTCGAAATGAAAAGATTCAAATTAAAAAAAATATTCAGGCACATGAGGAGAAAAAACTGAAGAAACAAGATGAGAAGGTTGAGGATGGAGCTTTACCGCATTATCTGCTTGACAGGGGAGTCCAGTCAAGTGCTAAGGTGCTGTCCAATATGATCAAGCAGAAACGCAAGGAAAAAGCTGGAAAGTGGGACGTGCCCATACCTAAAGTTCGCGCTCAGTCAGATGCTGAAGTGTTCAAGGTTCTAAAGACTGGAAAAACAAAGCGCAAAGCATGGAAGCGAATGGTTACAAAAGTGACATTTGTGGGAGAGAATTTTACTCGAAAACCACCTAAATTTGAACGTTTTATTCGACCAATGGGACTGCGAATGAAAAAAGCACATGTGACCCATCCAGAGTTAAAAGCAACCTTCCATTTACCTATTATCGGTGTTAAGAAAAATCCAAGTTCACCAATGTTTACATCGTTGGGTGTCATTACCAAAGGCACTGTAATAGAAGTTAATATCTCTGAGCTGGGATTGGTGACACAAACTGGAAAAGTAGTGTGGGGAAAATATGCACAAGTTACAAACAACCCAGAAAATGATGGTGTTATTAATGCAGTACTTCTGGTTTAGTGGATCAAGAAATATCTTTTTAAACTTAAATTTTGCCAATAAATCCAGATCTAGACAAAAGAAAAGCGTTTAATTATAATATTTAGTGTTTTTTTATATTAAATTTATATATTAACTTGGTACTTTGAATTATTTTTTTCAGTTTGGTGACGACTAAGCCATGCAGATCTTTGTTAAGACCCTAACGGGCAAGACCATAACTCTTGAGGTCGAACCGTCGGATACCATCGAAAATGTCAAAGCCAAGATTCAGGACAAAGAAGGAATTCCTCCAGATCAACAGCGTTTGATCTTCGCTGGCAAGCAACTGGAAGATGGCCGTACCCTGTCTGATTATAACATTCAGAAGGAGTCCACCTTGCATTTAGTACTGCGTCTTCGTGGTGGCGCCAAGAAACGCAAGAAGAAGAACTATTCCACTCCTAAGAAAATTAAGCACAAGAGGAAGAAGGTCAAGCTAGCAGTCTTGAAGTACTACAAGGTATATACTCCTGCCGACTTGGAAAATATGATAGAGATCTGTTCTTGGAATTCTTGAGTTTTGATCTTGCGCTTGGTTGACTTAACTTCTTTTTGATTGACTCCATTACTAAAGTCTGATGATTTAACTCTATTTAACATTCAACAGGTTGACGAGAATGGAAAGATTCATCGTCTGCGTCGTGAGTGCCCTGGAGAGAATTGTGGGGCTGGAGTTTTCATGGCCGCTCACGAAGATCGTCATTATTGCGGAAAATGCAATTTGACATTTGTCTTCAGCAAACCCGAAGAAAAGTAATTCAAATGCCAAACGGCTGATTTTGAACATTTATGTTTGCATTCAACAAATAAAGATTGTAATTGATTTACACAATTGATAACAGAAAAATATACTATCTTTCCATTACAAAGCTGTGCCAATAGCTTACAAGTTCTTTGATATGATGTATGTACACAAGTACGTACATACCTTTGCTTATTCTTTTTTCTTTTTCATGAGGCAGCATGCGAGCGAGAGAGAAGAGGCAAAATTAAACATGTGTTAGAAGGGGTGTGGGGTTTTCACTAGACATGATCTGATAGATATGGCCATTCTCTGCGGAACTGCGTTTTTGGTTTCCTCATATCTTCAAAATTGTGGATGTAACCGATTTAGGCCTTTGTGGGGCTTGTAACTTGAAACAGTGTGATACCACATCAGTCTGGCTGTAAAATATTTTATGGGTTCTGAGATCAAGACGGACGGATGGACAGACATAGGGTCTGAAAAGTATTCTATCTGTGCGTTACATTAGTATGTATGTACACAAGTACATCCATATTGCGTAGAAACATAATGTTTGATCGAGAATCGAATCAAATTAGATTCGATGCGAAGAGTTAGCTGGATCGGTGAATATGCGAAAGTTTTTATTGAAAATGAAGTGCATATATAAATTCAAAAATATATTCCTTGCTTTAATTCTTTATAGAATGTGTCCCGAAATATAGCAATAAAAGGGAGAGCTGTTTTCTTCTTTAAATGGATTGGCAGTCGAAATGGAGTATTATTTCGGAGAGAGGCTGCAGTCCGACAAGAATATTATAGGAGCTATTCTCCAAGGGAAAGTTCTGCGGATATTATAATTAGCTAAATTTTGCAAATTATTCCACCATCCCGCTGCGATATTCCTAATCTGCTCGTTTCTTTGCGAAATTTATTCGATCATTTTCCAATACAACCATAAATAAATGCACTCAGATCGAAAAATGAAAATTCCTGAAAAATTCAAATTATGACTGACAGGACAATGGAAAAACAACAACAAAAGACATCCCAACAGAAACAAATAAGCAGGAGGAGCACAAAACTTAAAAACAAGAACTTAAATAACAATGGAAGAAAGAGCAGAGAATGCATGTGGTAAGTTTGATAGATTTATATTTTATTTTTACATATTATTAATATTTTACACTATTTGCAGCAAAAGAAGAGAACGGCAGGTGGAACTGACAGAAAAATATTGCAGATTTGCGTGGATCCCAAAATAACATGGAGAAAAGGCACCTAGAGAAGCAAAAGAGGCACTCTTCCAGGAGATAACCAACAGCCAAAAAAGTTCCAAACTAAATTTATGCATTTTCCAATGAGTTTCAAATGAAGGCTTTGATTGAATTTAGCTTATACAAGTTTCTATTGCCGATCGTACCAACTTTGTTGACTGATTTTAATAATTTTAGTTTTATATTACTGTAAGCAATAAGTTGTTTCAGTAAGTTCCCAATTTTCATTAACTAAGCAGTTGACCATATTTAACATGATGTGCAAAGTGCAACAAAGATAATGTTGCCATTGTTTGTATGATGGCTTTGGAAGCTTTTAAATGTCTAACTTTACCAGTTTTTGTATCATGGTGTGTGGGGGGTGGATGGTGCCAGTGCGAGCCGATGTTTCACATATTCCGACTATTTCCAATGCTTCTCCGGAAAGGTAGCGATATTTTCCATATCATTTGTATACATATAAAATATCGATAGTTTTTAACAAATGTATTAGCTTATCGCGTATATTTTCTGGCTTTTAAGTTTGATACATTTAATCAAGTAATTAACATAGCATAGCTTATTGTATACAAAAAAAAAAACACGGAAGATACATATTGAGAACAACTTACAATACAAATATCAACCAATTATTTACTCATAGTGTATAAAGAAAATTTCACATCTACAAATATACGTGTTACGTGTACATATGTGTACGTATGTGTTTTTATATATTGTTTGTTGATATTACCTGTTAGGTAAATATTAAATATTCCTGTAATAATTCCACTAAGTGCCATATTTTGATTCAATATAATAGGAAATACATGTTGCAGTAATACAAATTTTAAGTAAGCAACTGGATTTTTAAGTATATCGAATGGTATGCATTTTAAAATTAGTTGTGACATACATACATTCATATTTACACTCATACAGACAGTGTGTGTACATATGTATGTATGTTCATATATCTGCATACGGTTTATGACATACAAAGAAGGTTGATGGTCAGTTTTTTACTTTGTGCACAAATCCCATACAAAAATGTTCTCCTTAATTTTCTCTTCTAAAAAGTTCGCCACAAAAATTGTACATTTTGTATTTGTAATTTGCCTCAAACAAAATTAAGTTATTGAGAACAACATATACAAACATACATGTGTATGTACATATGTATACATATAAGACACATGGGAAATAATTGGAATAAACGTCATAAAAGTTAATAAGTTAGTCTTCCCTCGGACACTTCAAGCTAAATAGTTTTAAAATATTCGAACTTGTACTGTTAATACATGCTGAGACGTACATATTTATGTACATACAAACACACATATTTACGTAAATAAATATATACATTCATATGACATACATATGTACATGCATATGTAACTTTTTGTTCAAAAATGTTTCATGTTGCTTTTAAATATTAAATAAAAAAAAAATTTAATTAAATCCGAACATATTGTTAGGTCTGTAAGAAGCGCGTAACGAAGTATAATTTTACTTTTTCCTGGCAGAAACAAAATTTTACAGGTGAAAATTCACCTGAACAAAATGTTTTCAAAAAATATGTACTGTACATACATATTTTGTGAAATTTTTGTTTGCTTATTTTTCATGGTAAACTTTTGTGTTTAGAAATACTAATTACTTTTTACATTGTTTGTACATTAACAAGCTGGCTCGGGTGATAAACCCATTAAATATGGGAATTCCACAGAAAACTATAGAGCTGTTGTCTCGTGAATTTTTCCAAAAATCGTATTTTAATAAAAGTTATCGGACAAGAAGAAACAGTGAAGCGCTTGATTCTTAGAAGAATACTTGACCTGTTGTTCACTGCTGACTTACTATTAAAATTGATAGCATTTGCTAAAGGTTCCGCTTATTTTAATCTGATCAAGGAATTTCAATATATTTCAACCTCTTTGGGGTGTTGGCTCTTTAAAGAAAACCATTGGTGATATGTAAAAAAGTATCTAAATTGGTAATATAACTATAATTATAATTATTGTAACGATCTACTAAAACAATATAACAGTTCACGATTTGGAAGTCAATTTAATTAATACCTTCAACATAACCATTAAAACCATCAAACCAATTCAAAAATCAGATTCAAATAAAATCTTAAACCATGATGATGCTGACTTTTCAGCAGTCTAATTAAAAAAACCAAAAGTGTTGGGACCTGGGACCCAATTCTATCAGAAATCATAAAACGGTTATGGTCACTCTGATGAATTAGCTGTGCTTTGTACATAGTGCCAACTGTAGTTCCGAATTGACAGCTATTTGGAAATGTTGCGTCTCTTTTCTTTGTTTTTCACAAAGTTATTTCCTACATTTTTCACTTTCCACTCCAGGTATAATTGTCAACTATATACATAGGTATTCCTGAGATTTGTGTCAGCTGTTCTCTCAGTCCACACACGCCCTAGATATTGAAGTATTGAATTGAATCTGTGGATTACGTTCAGGTGGCTGGATACTAGAGAAACGAAAAGGTAAACAACAAATTCCTGGCACAGTTTTTTAGTTACCTACCTATCTAGTGTCTTTAAAAACATCAAAAAATTAACGAAACTCAATTTCAAACCTTTGATACATGTTATACATGCTTCTTAAGCTTTTACATATAATTTTTAATACATTTTTCTTTTTAAACAAACAGTCAGACACCCGGGTATACTCATACTTTTCTGTTTTACGTATTCAAACAAAAAGCTTAATTTTTTTGTTATAGGTGCTGCGTATTCGCATATGTTTGTGTTATTTACAGTGCCTGATAAATTGTACTATTATTTAATAACTATGTTTAATGTATGTAATGTAATTTTTGTGTATCCAGCAGTTTTATAGTGATCAATCACAATCAGCACTGCAAGCACTTCGTTAATACCCTGAAAAATGAACGGCATGAGCAGCAATGAGGACTCTGTGGAGTGTCCTTTGTGTATGGAGCCACTTGAAGTAGATGATCTCACCTTCTTTCCATGTACCTGCGGATACCAGGTGTGTATAATACCTACTACATATGTACAAATTGATATATAAATATATATAAAACATTTATTTATAGATTTGTAGATTCTGCTGGCACAGAATCCGCACGGATGAGAACAAGTTGTGCCCGGCATGTCGAAAAGAATATCCTGAAAATCCTGCAGACTTTAAGCCATTATCACAAGAAGAAGTAAGTTAATGAGTTACATAATTATGATAAAAAATAATATGATTTGTTTTAGATGATTGCTTTCAAGTCGCAAAAGCGTCAAAGGGATCAACAACGGAAACACAAGATAACAGAGAATCGGAAACATTTGGCTAATGTACGAGTGGTTCAGCGCAACTTGGTATTTGTCGTGGGTTTACCGCCTCGACTGGCGGATGCAGACGTAAGTCACGATTTAATCTAAAAACTTCATAATTATCAAAAGATATTTTCTTGTTTTAATTTTTAGATATTAAAAAAGCACGAGTATTTCGGAAAATATGGGAAAATTCATAAAGTCGTTATAAACCCGAGTACCACTTATGCTGGGGTGCAGGTAAGATTTCTTCGATTCAGAATCTTTTTTTGCTAGATACTTTGTTATAAACTGCTGCATCCATCCGCACAAACAGTACGTACATTTTACTGTGAAATTGTCGTTTCGAACTTCAATGTTGAGCAAACTTCTCTGAGGAACTTTAACTCTAATACGACATGAGTTTAACCATTATAAACTTTAATTCTTATCCAAATTGCAGGTTACTTCAAATGTAAACACTTAAATATAATGAGCAGATAGGGAAATTTTTTGTTCTACGACAAAGGGCAAACGGAGTATCTCTCAAGCGGCAGCGATGTTTGGCGAGCATACAATTAGCTAGACATTTTTCGAGTCGTTGGGCGATCTTTTACTTTAATTCTTTGCTGCAGATGACATTGTTTTGAAACAATTCGATACACTGTCAACTCCAGGGTGAACTTCTATTATCTTTCCAAGTTGCCAGTCATTGGGGTATAGTCTGTCATCCTTGATAACCGCTAGATCATTGACTTGTAGATTGTCAGTTTTATGTCGCCATTTTGGTGGCCTTGAAGGTGTGATAGCTAATCGGAACTCCAAAGATTCCAAAAGACAAAAAAGATTCGACCTCTCTAGTGGGTGTTCTCAGCTAAGCCAACTTATTTGTTCCTTTGTTGAAAGATTTAATGTTTCGGTGAGAAAAATGGTGATGGCGGGAACCGTTGTCTAGCCGCTTACCTTATTTAAACAATTTATCTTGCAGTTATTTTCATTTCTTTACACTACACTCGGATAAATCGATTACACTTGTTGATTTGAAATATTTGTTTGACTTAAAGGGTCCATCAGCGTCCGCCTATGTTACCTACGTTCACAATGCAGATGCACTACGAGCTATACAAAGTGTCAATAACATAATGATAGATGGTCGCCTTATAAAAACCAGCTTGGGGACAACAAAGTACTGTAGCCATTTCATGAAAAACCAGCAATGTCCTAAAGGGGATTGCATGTACTTGCACGAACTGGGAGATCCCGAAGCCAGTTTCACAAAAGAGGTTTGAAGAATTCTCTCAAGAATTTTGAAGCATCCATGAACATTTTATGTTTGTTGTTTTTAAGCAAATGCATCAGGGAAAACACCAGGAGTATGAAAAACGTTTACACGATGCTCTAACTGCATCTTTTGGACAGAATTCACCAGGAGCTGCAAACTGTAATGGAACACCAAAAACAAATGGTAATTAAATATATAAATAAAATGAACAAATGACTTAATGTTATGACAAATATATTCACAATTAGCATCTACTACGACGGCGTCTTCAGCCCCAACTTCATCGTCATCTGTGTCCGCTGCTGCAAGTGTTGCCTCAAGTGCAGTAAATGTTCAGCAAAAAGAAGCTTGGCCTAGTTTATCCGTCTCGCCAGTTAATGGAAAAGAGCCCACTGCAAGCACAAACACTAATGGAAAAAATAAAAAAGACAAATTTCGAAATGAAAAAACCCGACACGAAAAAGTCAAATCCAAAAATAACAAAAATAGTGCAAGCTCAACTTCGAATACATCAAACAAGGAAAACTTTATTCCAGATGTCAGAGATATTGAAACAATTACAAGAGACAATGCGGAGACAATTGTTTCGACAAAAACAAATTCAAGCACTACATCCAATCTATCAAGAACAGAGAGAAACAAAGATAAAGAGTCTTACCATGATCCTATTTCTAGTGAACAAAAGGAAAATAAACAAAATGTTAAAGTTTCACAAACAAAAACCGAAGTTGAGTTCGTAAAAGACAAGGATAGTTCAATAAAACTGAAGAAAAGGGAAAGTTGTGAAACGACCTCACAGCAAACGAGATCGGAATCTAGCGTTCAAAGATCGCTAAGTTCTTGCAGTGAAAATAGCGAAGGACATGTCTCAGAAAGCAGCGTGAGTGTAAAGAGTTTACCTGTTGATTATCAGGAGAGCAAGTGCAATATTATTCGTTCTGAAGACAATATGGATAATGTAGAAAGCATCAATTCAACAAAGGAGTCTATGAATGTCGACTGTAAAACAGTATCAGATTGTACATTAGTAGTAAACGAAAGCATAAATTCAGTTGAAAACAGCACTAATAATAATGAGCTTCATTTACCACAAAGTCCATTGAATCCACCAGAAAACGGAATCCCATTGTCCGGTATAAAAATATGCAAAAATCTAAAAAATATAATTTATTAATGATTTAATGTTTATTTCAGATGAGCTTTCCAAGCTAAATATTTTCGATGATACCATTAGTTTCTTCTCGTCTTCAGCAGCATTCCAGCAAGCTCCAATATTAAAAAATAAAATAGAAGTGGAAATGCGCCAGTCTCATTTGCCTGACTTAATCAACGGTAACATTTCTATTTATTAGTCGACTCCATCAAATATAAATGAAGCATCAATAGCTCTTTCCGTCTGCTTGCCTTTATGCATAATAGTAAATCACCCTTACCATATTAATGCGAAACGTTGTGAGATGCGTTTGTACGTGTCACAATCTTTATACTCGGTACTGAGTCAGGACAATATATACATTTATACACTGTTAATGGACCATAGATACATAAATATATACTGACTGAGCCAGTCCTAGGGCTTAAACCCGCGAATCCACAGCTATGAAATATTATAAATAAATCCTCAAGCGCATTCTTTGCCCTGAAGCAAGTAGCTGGGACACGTTTCAGCTGGGCCACGTTTCGCCTGGTCCAGGGGATGTGACCAGGCCAAAGATTTGTATATTGTCAAAATATTATTATAACACTAAAATACATAGACAGGTAGAACCAGATAAATACTTATTTTAAGTAATTAATGTAGTTTTTCAATTTCAAGTAATAGTAATGTTTTTTTCTTGTGATTTCCGGTTAAAACTTCAGATATTGATGGAATTCAAAAGGCCTCAAATACAAATGGTAATTATTTTTTATATTCGATAGTCATAATCCTTGCCATTAACGAACCATTGCCCTTCAACTGATCATCAGCTGATAGCTATAATACTGAATTCAAATCATTAAAATATGAGCTTACATTATGGTTGGAAATTTAAGTGTCTATTTTCGTAATCAATATCCCCTGGTTCGTTCCTTTAAAGATGAATTGCTCGAAACTGGAAATCCATTTCGAAATATTCATCGAAAAAATTCATAGTCAGCTATTGAACGGTTTGTTAATTGGTTGTTATGGCATAAAGTAATCCATATGATGCACAGCATTATAAATTTGTATTCAATTGAAATCTTCTTTTAATTTAACTAAGAATGGGAAGATGCTTTTAAAAACGTAATGCTACGAAACAATAAGCAAGTAGAGGAGCAACTTTTGCAGCAGCAAAATATTCACCAGCACCAGCACCATTTTCATCAGCAAGCAATGCAACAACAGGAAGAATTTCTTCGCATGCATGAACTACAAAAAAGAAACGACATGGCAAATAATATTGCACTCTCGCAAGTAAATGCTCCTTATGCTGGTGAGTGGCATCGAAACGTGGCAGGATGCAGCTGGTTTTCAATATATATATTTTGTTTATTTTATTTTAGACATCCTTAGCCATTTTCGTGGCAACTCAGTTGATATTAATAGAGTTCAAGCCTTGCAGCACCAAATGCAACAGAATGCCGGAGAAAATGGGACTACGCCGAATAATGCATTCGGCGGTAATATGTCAAAGTTCTTTGACTTTCATAAAAGTCAACAGCAGTCCCACCAGTATCCTTATGGTCATACGAGCCAAATCAACGGAAACTTGGATGTGAATGATACACAAAGAGCAACATCACTACTGGAGAACACTCGACTAAATGCTCCATATGTTGAAACTGGTAACTTTAAATGAGTTTTTTTCAATGTAGAAAATTGTACAAAGCAAACATTTATTTCTTTACTCAAGGATCTAACACAAAATCGCATATTCAAAAGCAAAGATTAATTGGAATGTTTGAAACTTTGGTGAGTCTTACTACTTTGGATAGCTTTATATTATTGCTGCCAAGACTGCTGCCAAACGAGTTTTGTACTTTATTTCTTATATTTTTTACAGTCCCAACCTCCAAACTCGCAATCTCAGCTGAATCGGTTTCCTCAAAGCACTATTATTGATGATGATTTAGGTCAGTTTATTGAAAGCTTACAAATTATATTTATTTGAAATGTTTTTAATTTAGGTTTTGATCCTTTTATTGAAACTCAAAAAGGACTAGCTGAGCTTATGGAAAATGAAGTTGTTCAACAACAAAGTATTAATAATGGAAACTCCGCATTAAAATTACAACAGCAAGCACAAACTTCACATCAGCAACGTCTTGATAACATTCAACGGGCTCGAATGCCGCCTCCGGGCTTCAATCATATGAATTCCTTAGGTTTCGGAGGGGCATCTAGATTGCATTCTAGTAAAATGATGCCTTTTTTGAGCAGCAGCTTAGTAAAAAATGGTAGCCAAGCGCAGCAGCATCAAGTGCCTCAGGCAACAAACTGGAACTCGAATTTGCCAGCAATGCACCCGAGTCAAGGACAGCTCATTGGAGATGCACAATTACAACATCAAATTGCTCAAAATAAAGGTTTGTGCCCTTTCTTTATTTTATTCTCTCCACTCGCCATTTAAAAATGCGTGAGATTTTTGCTTCAGACTGCAACGAAAATAAAGGTGTAGGTGCATTTATGGTATAAAAATACAAAATAAAAGGCGTCTACTCAACAAATGAATTTTTAACAGTTTATAGTTCTCCTGACTGGACTGCCATGGATCCGGCTATACTGTCATTCAGACAGTTTTCATCTTTTCCGCAAAACCAAATGCCCCCACATCCTCAGCAGCAGCAAGACATTTTTTTACAACATTTGGTTCAACAGCCAAATGCTCAAGGTAGTATGATTTTCGGAGAAAAGGAGCAACTTAATTCATATTTCTGTTTAGGTTTCAACACTCAACCACAGCAACTTCTTTCTGGAATGCCCATGCCCAATAACATTATAAATGGACAACAGCTGACACAACCCCAGGTCAATGCCAATGTTCAAGGCATGCTTGAATTCTTAAAAAGCCGCCAATTTGTTTAGCGACATATATAGATTTGTTTATTTGTATTCTTTATGAAATACTTATTAAATTAAAAATAGATCAAATAAAATTCGAAAATTATGAACATGTTTTTTTTTAGCTTTTTTCGATCTGAATTAAATATAGTTTTATTTTAGATCAAAACTAAACTTAAAAAACTTAATATTCTTGATCGAGTCTTGACAAGTCGGTACAGCTGTCTGTTCGTCCTAATGAGCGCATAGTTCTCCTAATTCATTAATACCCCAAATCTTTCAGAAAAAGTTGGTTTGGTTGTTTAGGGGAACAAATTGTTCGATTTGGTCGAGTAGTGAAATTTGTTAAGCTCGACTACACTTTTCAACTAAACATTTTATTGTATAGTTAACATCGTATAAGAAAACCTACATATTTAATGCAACACTTTTCACTTAACACTCATCAACAAACATCGATAGCATAATTTTTCAGAACCAAGACGCAAGAACTCAATAACGCAACCCAACCCAAGTGTGAATAGGTTAGGCACGTGTTTCAAAAATTCCCAACGTTCCCCTGATAGGCTCATTGTGCAGAGGCATACCCTCTACAACAAAATATCGCAATCACCGAACTGAAGTATCTGGTCAGTGCGGAATTATCGTCGTGCGGCCACCTAAATCCCTATAGCGATTAAATAAATAAAATAAAATTATTTTTGAAAGCCAAAAATGTATCGAATATGTATATTTTCGATGAAATTTTATGGTAGAAGCAATTTTAATGTAAATAGCATACGGTCCATGGCAGGACATTCAAAATGGGCCAATATAAAGCACATAAAAGCAAAAAAAGACGAATTTAAATCGTCCCTTTTTGCGAAGATAACAAGGCAATTGCGGCTGGCCATACAAGACGGTAAATCGGCAGATCCAGCAATTAATTCCATTTTACAATCGGAAATAGACAAAGCACTAAAGCAAAACATGCCCATGAGTACTATACAAAGAACTTTAAGTCAGTTTAAACATGTAACACAAAATGTAAAAAAGCACCGCCTGGATATCCGATATAAGAGGAATGTATATATCATATGTATAATTTATACCGACAATTTTCCATCAACTAAAATGGATGCAGCGTCAACAGTAAAAAAATCTGGGTAATTGTTCGATATCATTTCCGTTTCTTATATAAATACTTTAGTTGTGCTTAACTATGCCTTTTATTTTATATTTCAAGAGGAGAATTTGTGGATGTCGGGCACATGTTTCAGGATTGTGGTTTGATACAAAGCCAATATGATACATCGAAGCTATTGGATGGCCAGAGCTTAGAAGACAGAGCAGTTGAAGATGCCATTGAGATCGAAGCTGAAGATATTCAAATAGTTGACATAACCACAGGTTATATAAATGTATGTTAAGTATTATCTTTTAATATTTATAGTATTAATAATACGCTCTCTGGTTTTCTCAAATCGTTAGTTTGAATGCACTGAACACATCTTAAATTGTTATTTTCATTTATTTACTTTCAGTTTTTTTGCAATCCAGTCAATGTTCACAGTTTAAGTACAAAATTATCCAAAATTGGTTACTCTATCGAGAATAGCGAGAGCCTATATGCTGCAAACGTAAGATGTGTAGATACAATTAAATAAATAAATTTGTAACCATTTTTTTATTTCAGAATGTGGTGACTCTGCCGTTAGATGAAAGAAGAGCCTACGATATATTTAAGGAAAAGTTACGGAATATTCCAGGTTTAGAAGAAATTTATGACAATGTAGCATATGATGCGCTTCCTAGTGATATGTAGACGGACCATGTGTTTGTATTGGAAAACAAAAATCAAATCAAATGTTGTTGTATACACTTTATTTATTATCAAAGTATTTTATGCATACAGGACGATTTAATTATTCTTTATGGGAATGTGAAGTGATTGAGAAGTCCAAACGTAATAGAACAATTGTAAATAAAAATATGACATAAATGAAACCACTAACCAGTAAGGGTTCTTGAAGCAAGGACACCTTTTCGAAGCTATAATTAAGAGTAAAATCAGAAATGTGACTTTCCACCAAATTAGACTTGGAGAATGTAACAACCGGGCGGCCAATCGTATCTAAATAGGTGTGCACCAGCTGATTTGGTCGTCTACTTATTTGGTATGGTGTCGAGAATTGTACATTTGTGCATCCCTCTGGTAGAATAATCTTTATAACAGCTTCATCGATTACCATATTATCATAGATATGGTCTATTAAGTGCATCTTTAACTGATATTTGTTGCCATCGTTGTACATATATTCGTATGATGGAACATTATAGCCAAGAGTATATTTTGTTTTCCATCCACCGAAAAGAGGAAACCGTGGCCTTAGCTCAAGTTCAATAAAATCGCGAACTAAGTTCATGTTTGATGTTGAAATATTGCCATTTGTGTCTCGGTAATAGACCCCAGATGCAGATGCCGGTAAATAGGTTTTATATGATTTTACAGCAGAGTGATCAGAGCGGCCTTCCTTTTGAAAATCGTATCGGGAAAACGATCCTTTCAATTTAGCTCCAGCGTGAGTTAATTGAATTTCTTCCTTGATTGCGATGTTACCCCAATGAGATAATTCAATAGTTCTTTCCAATGCGTTAACTGTTAGAAATGGCGTTTGATTTTCATAGTGAATAACCAATTCTTGCTCAGATAAGGCTAATAAAAAATAAACAAATAAACATTGTTAGGTTAATGGATATTCAAATAAAAATATATGTTAATTTACCTTCAACATCTTCGTAAGGCCCTAAATTTATTTTGTTTGATCCAACTGTATAAGGTTTTACTTGGGTGTGGGATAGTATATTCGCAGAACTGAGTTTAACATTGGTTTTCTGCACGACAGTTTTATATTTCGAATAAACGTACAATCTTCCATTATATCTAACCAATTGCTTATCATTTTGTTCAATTTCTTCTGGATGTGGGCGTATGTTTTTCGAGGAGACTGTCTCGATTGCGAATGATTTCTTTGGAGAGCCCTTTGCAAAAATAATAGTGTAACTTTGTTCACCATTAATTAATTCCTTATTTTTTCGTAGTTGGATATTTTTCTCCGTGTCGTCTTTCAAAGAAATAAATGAAAGATTGGGCTCCCCTACGAGGAACACGTATTCGGTTATGGGTTTGCCGGTTGTTTCCTCAGCTGAAATTTTGATTGTGGTTTTCACAAGTTGTGAAGACAAATCCAACAGTCTTTCCACATTCGTGTTTATTATTTCTGCATTCGTGCTTGAGGTGCACAGTAAACATTGTAAAGCAAAGAAAAATAAATACAATATTTTAAACATGGTTATTTCAATGACACGTAAATCAAATGGTGATGTACGAATCAGGACACTATCAATGGTGGATACATTGTGCGGACCTATCGATAAGAAATACTGTCTCACTACAACATCTTTTAAAAATATAAGGGGTACCCCCGAAATTGCTTAAAACCCATTAGTCAAAAGAAATGTATGCAATCACTGCTATACTCAATATTTACTCATTCAACTTCAAGTTCTGTGTACTGCATAACTCAAAGTGTAAGACGAATTCTGAGTTTTTAAGTTACCGTAACTATCGATATGTGAATAATGTCAGTGTGAATGGGCCAAATAAAAATTTTCAGTTGAATTTTTTTAAATATTTACTAACTGCATGGCATGGCATTAACTTCGTCGCCGAAGATAACACAATCAGCCTTAACTGCAGAGTTCGGTAGCGACTCCACCTTCGCTAATGCGGATGGACTAGTTTTGAAATGGCACTCACAAATAGAAAATACCTTGTTTACTCCTTGAGTACCGGCTAAAATAAACTGCTTAAAAGTTTTCAAAGTTACATTTTATTCGTATTGATTTAATATGTGTTTACGTGTATTCTGATCCATTTCGGATTATTTATACTTTTCTTAAGGTGTATAGTGTTTAGGATTTATTTGCCAAATTTTTAATTTTTCGTCTATCCATGCTCTTAAGCTAGCAACGTTTGTATAAACTCCGGGGATGTTTTCTTCACCGCAACCAATTCCCCAAGCTACTATGCCAGCTGACTTAAACCGGTTTGGTTCACCTTTAATGGGGCATACTAATGGGGAGCCACCATCACCTTTGCAAGTGTCTTTATCCTTTTCACCGCCTGCACATATAAAACTTTCATGCAATATGAAATGCCTTCCGAGCCGAGTTTCGCGCAAGTTTGTCTGGCATTGTTGTCTCGGCATAACAGGCAAGTCAACCTTTTTCAGAATGACTTGATATTCGCCATCTTTTCCAAATTTGTTTTTTCCCCAACCTGTCGCAAAGCAACGATCATAATCAAATACATCACCCGAGCTCGGCAAACACACTGGCTGAATGTTCTGCTGTGAGGTAAACGCACTTTCCAGCGATAGCAGTGCAACATCATTATAAAGTGACCCCTTATTAAATTGTTCATGATACACTATTTCTTTCACATAACGGTCCTCATGTGGTATTATTTCTTTTTTTGTTTGAGTGTCCCATTCTCCTGCTCTCACTAAAAAGCATAAAAAAACATTATATTAGATAATAAGAGGGGAATGTTGTGAGCCGCGATCAAAAGCGACTCTACTTTTAGTTTTTAAGTATTATAATAATAATTATAATATAAATATGTACATACCAACAATTGTGTTTGGCTCTTTGTTATGAACGCAGTGAGCTGCTGTTAAAACAACATTTGGCGCTATTAAAGCTCCTCCGCACTCATATAAATTCAGTTGAGCTTCCTCTCGCAAAATTGCAACCATCCATGGGAATTCTGCGAACTCTGCTTCTTGGTTCACAGCTCCAGTTATTTTAAAGCCAATACCGTTTGGATTTTGATAACCACAGCCTTTTGCTGCATCGGGACGTGGTACTGTGATATCAGGTTTATCCACCTAAATAATAAATGTAAATTTATGAACTTAACGCATAACAAATTATATTAAAAAATACCTTGTTTGAAAGATCACAACATAGATCCAAATAGTTTTTACACGGTGCCGCAGTATCAATTCGGATGTCAATTATATTTTCCCCACTGGTGTTTATTGTGTTGTTTGTACATAACCATCGAGGCACGCATTCTTTCTGGTCTCCACAGGACTGATACTGGGCAGCGGAGATTGGTGAGCGTGTTGGGTCAACAGTAGCAGCATCGATTCCAGTTTTTTGTGTTGTAGGTACCGATGTTTCGCCTGTTTTAAAAATATCCGCAATTAGGTTGTCAAGGGATGTGTCCTGCCCAACACAAACATATAATATGGTGCAAAAAACAGCACCATTGAACAAAAGCATTTTCCTGAAAAAAGAGGTAAGTATAATATCTCTGTTAATTTTTGACCCCAAGTGTAAGCAGACTGTTCGTTCGCCTAAGCTCCGTACCGTGGGTGCAGGTTATTCTGAACTCTAAGCAATCCCATTGTCTAAAAACATTACTTAAATACAATTTAGGTTTAGACTTTTTTGTAGTCGCTAAAGGAATTAAAACAACGGAATTAAAGGAATTAAACATTAGTCTAAAAGAAATTCATTGGGGAACTGCTAGCAACTCAAATATTGAGATACTTCAGCGTTACCAATCAAAAACTTTGCGACACATTGTCAATGCTCCGTTTTACGTATCTAATGGATTACGTATCAAAGATCTGAATATTCCAACCATTAAAGAAGAAATAAAGAAAACTAGTAAGAAATACATCGACAGACTCCACAACCACGAAAATAATTTAGCCTTAAGTCTATTAGACAATAGCCTAACAGTAAGAAGACTGAAAAGATACCACATTCTCGATATCCCTGATAGATAAATCCAACAAACTGAAAAGATGTTATATATAATAGCAGGGCTCATTGGAAAACTGCTATTTCTGTTAATTGAATATTAATTATACAATTTACTTATTGTTTAAAAAAACAGATTGTAAATATAAAGAGAGAGAAAAAAAAAATTGGAAGATAAAACTCCAGACTTGGATCGAAATCTACTGTTAATCCTAGGTTTTTAATAGAAAAATGTATACATGCATTAAATAAATACTATAACATTTTATAATTAGGAATAATCTTCACTCTGTTAAATCTTCATTGCCAATCGTCTGTGAAGAAAAAAGATTTATGTACATATGTACCTTGTGCTCTAAGAGCACATGTGCGCAACGAACAGAACTGAAGGCAACGTTTTCGACCCTATAAAGTATACATAAATATATTCAGCATCAGCATCAATAGTCGATGTCCGATGTACCATAGAGATTAGACTATAAGAGCTTGGGCAACCAAGTTTTCTGACCACACAAAGGGCGAACATCTGCTACATCCGCAATTTTAAAGATAGAGAAAACTAAAAACCCAGTTTCGTAGAGAATGTCTAGGGAATTCATAAAAACTTAGGCTTTTCGGTGTAAGTTTATCCGGGGATTTTATCCATGTCCCTACATATGTGGTTTTTATGCATTTGAGAATAATAATATTCCTTAGTATAACATATACATTTATATTTCTGTTAATAACTTTATTAACCCAACACACTGATGCACAGATACATATGTATATGTATGTGTGTATGTAGACATTAAACATATGCAGTTGATATTATATAATTAAAATAAAATGAAATTCGAATACTTTTTCTTATTTATTACACCCAATATACAATATAAGTAATTCAATATTTTTCGGTTATAATACATACTCAGTTAATTCGATTGAAATCTGAACTTAAATTGGTTTTATGAAGTATGGCAGCTGATGCTTTGTATTACTTGGCAATGACTAAATGACGGAGCTAATTTGATTTCTGAGTCAATCTTTATTGGAAGATACTGATAGAGAGATCACACCACACAATGCGAGGCACTTGAATAGCATCTATGCAAATTTAAAATAAAAAGAGCGCTTGGCTCCTAGTGACTGTATAAAACTAAGAAGAAAACAGTCTAAAATAGGTATTTAAAAATATACGAATATTAATAATTACCTTCACTCTTACATTAATTTTACAATTTAGTTACAAAAGACTGGCCTTGTTTGGTTTTTTTCGGTGGTTGCTTTTAGGAACCACCCTTAAAGTACCCTCAATTGAAAACATCAAAGGACGAAAAAGGACAATATCGAAATATTTGTATGCCGTCAAATATAACTACAAGATATATTTTTTTAAGTCGGTAAAAAACTTATTGAAAAACAAAAATGTTTAAAAGCAAGCAAGAAGGAAGTCTGGTGTACAAATGTACAGTTCGTCTACTCGATGATTCTGATGTAGTAGAATGTGAATTTCAGGTGCGTTTATATTTAACAATAAAATGTGAATGTTTAAATTGATGCATTAGAAATGTATTTATTTTATAAAGTGAACCTTACGTGTGTAGTTTAAGTAGTTTGGTGGAGTCAGAAAGAGTCCTTTCCGACCAATAAAGAATGTACATATGTACATACATTTATTCTTAATTTTACATTTATGTTAGAAGGATACAAATGTAGGCATGGGATAAGGATATAGGGTGAGCCCGTCAACAGTTTATATAAAAGAATTCGGGTAAAATATCGAAGAGATTAAAGGAAAAATATTAACAGATATTAAAATTTGCTGCTTTCAACATAAACCGCAATGGGAAGTGGTTAACTAGTCACACAGAATCTTATTGACTTTTTTGTTCCATAAAATGGGAGACTATACACCTCCTTGCGGGGTGTATCTGTTGACATATCTTGACTGAGTGGACGATCCCATTGATGATGTCACCGTCCTGCATGTGAGCAATTGATCAATGAGCATCACCAAGTGGCGGCCCACCCAATGGTTAGTCAGGGCAACCGTAATGGCTCCCGGCTCGACGTTGTTGAAAGCTCCATCGTTGTCGAGGAAGGTAACTAGAGTTTTCCCTGAGGTGTAGAGCTTTCTGTATCCCAAAAATGACTTCGAGAAGGGCCGTTTCCGTGGATTTTCCTTTCCGTTATACGTGTTGGGGGCCTGACTGAATTTGAGGGTTGATGGTTTTCCTCAGTTGTAACACGACTATTCTCACAAAGGCTTTGAGTATAAAGGAGGATAGACTAATAGGTCTGAAGTCCGTGATAGGCTTTTCCCGCATTTGGGATGAAGACAATTTTTGCCTTGAGCCATGGTTGAGGAGTTGTAATTCATTGTTAATTGTTCACTTTTGCACTTGATCGCACTTTTTGCATTGAAATGTGAGAATGTCAAAAACAGATCAGCTCACCGTCAGAGCATCCAACTAGTTTGCTGTTTATTATAAATTTATTGCCTATTCGGCATTCGCTGTGCATAGGGTTACTTCAGAAAGTTTTTTTTACTATGTTTGCTTTTTGTAAATTTAGTTAGCGAATAAACAGAACGAAATGCACTTTTATACAAAACGTGTCTAAATATTTAATGAACTGCTCAAAACAGGCGTTTCACAAAGGAATATATTTGTTGGACTACTTATGTGGAGAATTGAATATAAAAGAGAAAGACTACTTCGGTTTGCGATACGTTGATGGGTCAAAACAAAGAGTAAGTAACTGTTAATAAAAATACCTACGTACGTGTGCATAAACTTATTAACTTCTTAATAGCACTGGTTAGACTTGGCCAAATCCTTAATAAAACAAAGTAAAGGTGAGTTATAAATGTCAGCTTAAAGTAATCTTCATATATCTAATTAATTTCATTTTATTACAAGACCTGGATCCTATTTTATTCTCACTAAGAGTAAAATTTTACCCCGCTGATCCATTTCGTCTAACTGGGATCTCTCGAATTATGTTGTATAAGCAATTAAAAAGAGATTTAAGACACGGACGTTTGTACTGCTCCTTTGGTGAAGCAGCCGCTTTGGGTGCTTTAATTGTACAAGGTATATTCAATATTTAAGTTTACACACGCACAATTATTATTAATTTTATTTTTATTTTAATTATTCAGGGCACATTTAAATTAAGTCACTGCCGGCCTCATTTGCAAGAACATATTTTTTTAGGAGCCCACAACGTTCCACAACGTTACTCCTCTTTTTTGTTGTTGTATTTTTATAGCACTTGTAATACTTACGAATAAAAATGGACATACTTGTATAAATTACAGAGGAACTTGGAGACTATAATGAGAAATTTCATATAGGCGATTATGTTTCTTCACTTGAATTGGCCTTGCGGCAAACGGAAAATCTCGAAAAGAAAATTATTGAACTCCACAAAAAGCGAGAGGCTGGACAGGATTCCTTCTTAGCTATTCACGATTTTCTGGGTATAGCTCGCACACTGGAAACCTATGGAATTGAACCGCATCCTGTTAAAGATCACCGTGGATCTCAACTGTATGTTGGTATTAATAATTCGGGTATAAGCACGTTCATTGCAGGCAAACGCTCACAACATTTCCGTTGGAATGAAGTGCATAAGATTAACTTTGAAGGGAAAATGTTTATTGCACATTTAAGTTATACTGATGCCAGCCGTGAACCTGTATGTATACGGAAATAAACTATTTCATTTTTACTACAGCTTACATTGATTTATAGAAAAAGCACACTATTGGATTTAAATGCCCATCGGGAGCTGCTTGTCGATATCTGTGGAGATGTGCAATCGAACAAATGCTATTTTTTACGTAAGTTTGATAAGATTGGACAGATTAATGCATTCGTTGGTAAATTGTAATCATTTCAGACTGCCCAATAGTGAAAATGCTGCCGTTGTTTCTGGTGGAGGTTTTTTCTCCTGGGGTACAAAATTCCGATACACTGGCCGAACTGAGCGAGAAATATTAACTGAAAATATAAATGCTTTACGCGAACAAAAAATAAATGGTTCCAGTTCGAGTAAACGAAAGGCGAGCAGTGTTCCAGCCACTCCTTCCAGTCCCCAGGGAGAATTATCACAAATACGTAAGCTAATTTGCTATTGACCTCTAAATAAAAGGAGTCCCAACAGCCATAATTTTTTAACAGGTTACAGTAGCTTACCTCGTTCAACAATGTCTGAACCGTTGGGCTCCTGCAATGTACAAATGAATCGCAATCACATTTATGGCGCTCATCCGCAGGATCAGAACACTTGCATAATCGATAGCAATGGATGTATTCAAATGCCTATTTTAGAGCCCGTTTGCGAGGAGTCTCGTTTACGTTCTTCAAACCATGATAGTGCCAATTATTTTTCAAAACCGTTGACTGGATTTCCATACCGAGAGTTGACCGAACATTCCTCCACTGAAAGCGGTAGTGGCTATGATCATTCCAGAAAACATAAAGAAAATATAAAACCATACACGGGCTACGCGTCTAGACTGTGCTATCCACAAGCTAACTCTAATTCATCAGCCGGTATGACAGTCCCTAAGAATGTTGATAATTCTTCGAACATGCATACAAATTCCATTCATGGTGTGAAAACTTTTCGCAAATTTCATTTATTGCATGCCTTTATTCCATCGGTTATTTTCGTTGCTTTCGCGATGGCTGGAACAGCTGTATTTATTATGGAGTCAGAGTCAGATTTATTTGATCAAATACGCAATTCTCCTGAAATGATTTGCCTACGCTTCCAATATTATCAGCCTTTAAAAGATTTTGTTTTGCAAAAGTTTGGTAAAAAAGATTAATTTGATTGCTAATATGGCTTTTAGTTCGATTCAATCTTTAGAAAATATTAAGCAAAGGTATAAAACTAAGCTGTTCTCATAATTCTCATAATGAACATTTAATTGAAGTCCTCAGATTTATTTTTATAAACTGTACGACCTACTTTTCCAATGAGAAGAATGATCTGTGATCCTTTAAAGCTAGTAAGGAAGATTGTAAAATGTAAAATGTAATTTATTGACACACATCTTCCATTAAAAATATACCTTGGCATATTCTTATATTAAAAATGTGTGTAATAGATTTATTTTAGATGATTATTAAAAACAAAAACATGCTTTCATCTAACTGTAAATTATGTTTCTCTACTACAAAATATTCTATAACACTGAATAAAGCCATTTTATAATACCTACTTTTCCTAACATTTGTTTGGATTTATGTGACTTTGTGTGGGTGTGCATTTTTTTGTCGCCAGATCTAATGGGCAGAAAAAGCATACATATGTATGCATGTATATCTTCTTGCCTTGGAAGCGTATAGCTTAGCTCGACTTCGCGTTTTCTCTGCAACCTGTCTTTCTACAGCCGATTGGAAGGTGGCTAAGGTCGAGGAGGTCTATAGCCAGAGGCGCCAGGTCATCCACGTCCTCAACGAGGAGTTACTTGTGTTCCTGAAGGAATCCGGGGAAAAGGCAGATATGGAGCTTGAAGGACAATGCAGGAAGGAAGCACGGAATTATTGGATAACTCCATTCAGGCGGAAAGGTAATGCCATTAATATGTGCTTTATACCCTTATAAATTGATCAAATTAGTACCGAGTATAAAGTTAATAAATTATAATCTCCATATAATCTGTTTTCGTTCGACTGCATGAACAAGTTTTAAACCTCTTGCGCTTGTTTCCTTCCGTGTTTCTTGTTTCTGTCGACAAATAATAGATTCATTCTTTCTTTTGCTGCGGTATTTCTAGTATTTAATTGGCTGGGTTTCTGATATATTTCCTGCTGATCTGAGTACTAAACTGCTCAATTCTAGCGGCAAAATTGTCTGACGAACAAAAAATCTTATCGTTTGTATGGGTTTATTAGCTTTGCTTCTGTCGTAAGAAAACTTCGCGCATCTGAGCAGTGGGCTAGAGATACAAAAAATTCCCATAGAACAAAAATATCATCAAACAATTGTAAAGCCCCAAATCTATCAGAAAAAGTTGGTTGATGTTGTGCGCATGTCCAACCGTAAGAGGAAGAAATAATTACATACGGAAATATATATGTATGTGTGCATATTTCAATAAACATTAAGTCCAGTTGATGCTATAATGTTAGCATAGAGAATTTAAAATGCGTTACTATTGGACTTTTCGGGTGATTGTATATATTTGTAAGTTTTACTACCAATCAGTTATATGAATATGTTCACGCTGTGCATTTATAAATCGTTTTTATATGAACTCTTTTTTTCCAGTACTTTCGCGAGGAACGTCCCCAAAAACTATATATTTTGATGAAAAAGTATCAGTTTTAGAGTATGCAAATACAAGTAATGAATATATTGCGAACATTAATAAGCCACTCAATAGAGGGCCTTATTTTGATACTTCCGCAACCAAAAATGTCACATCTCTCGTGGGGAAAACGGGACACCTGAACTGTCGAATCAAGAATCTGGGCAATAAAACGGTACGTCATAACTTAAATAATGTCTGTAGAAAATATTTAAAATATGCCATACAACAGGTATCATGGATACGCCATAGGGACTTACATCTGTTAACTGTAGCAGAAAGCACATATACATCGGACCAGCGATTTACTTCCATTTACAATAAACAGACTGGAGACTGGTCTTTACAGGTGCGTGAAATACAGAAACATTAACTGCGGGAATTTACATTTCTGATATTCAATTTTGTATAACACTTCGTATATTTTAGATAATGTTTGCACAAATCAGAGATTCCGGAGTATACGAATGTCAGGTATCAACCACACCTCCAGTTGGGTATACCATGATATTTTCAGTTGTAGGTAAGTTCAACAAAATATATGAAACTAGCAGTAACTTATTCTAATTCGCTGTTGCACAATCTCGTTGCATGGATGCTGGGATTGCTGTGATGAAGAATTAAAAATAAAACTGAATAGAAGTTTTCGATAAGTTTAACTTCAACATAATGTATGGAGCGTTTGAACGCGACTCACAACGCTTCTACTATTTTATTATACATATTGCTATTGTAGTTTGAGCCTGTAAGCCATTTATATATTTGAATGTTCCAATTTGAATTAAATTATAGAACCTATTACTACCATTCCTGGAGGTCCTGAACTGTATATTGACATGGGATCAACAGTGAATTTAACGTGTGTCGTAAAGCATTTACCCGATCCACCCTATACAGTGCATTGGACCCACAATAATCAGGTAATTAAGATTACGATAAAATAAAAATGACTATCTTCAATAAACCGTTCGGTGTTTTCAAGGATATAAATTATGATTCGCCACGAGGAGGAGTGTCAGTAATAACTGAAAAAGGAGATATAACTACTTCATATCTCTTGATTCAGCGAGCCAAGATATCTGATTCGGGAAAATATTCTTGCTTACCATCAAATGCAAATCCAAAGTCGGTCAATGTTCACATACTTATCGGTAAGCACTTTTCCTTTCTTATAGCTTTAAGTTTCAATAAATCACAAAACTCAGCAAAAACAAACCATTTAACATTTATTAAAGAATTCTGTTTTTTCATGGCATATACTTTTTACACCGTACGCGTATACTTTGTTATGAGTACGAACGCGTTTTACACCGTTCCTCCTCGTTCTTATATAATCTTAAGTGAAATTTGAAGCCGCGGCAGCCCAATTAAGCTTTTAAGCCAAATATACAATTAACGCTCCATTTTCTTTATTTTTATATAGGTGATCATCCTGCTGCCGTGCAAAGGGCCCATAGTTTACTTCCCTATAGTTGTAAAATGCTAGTTTTAACCATTTTTGCATTCTTGAAACTTAGCATTTAAGTATAAACATACGTATAGTTTTGTAAATAATAAATACCTTGTCACATACAAAAACTGTACATTGTTTCCCTTTTTTACGGATTTAATGTTATAGCAGCTCAGAAGCGACATTCTGCTTTGAACACTTTTTTTGTGCGAGGGGACGAAGTTGAAAATCTAATGGAAACTCTTAATGTCCTTTATGTTCAATGCTCAAGGAACTACCTACCTCAATACAGGACACGTTTTTCACAGGATCCTAAACAGTTGTATAGCTTCGTAAACAGCAAGCGTGTAACGACTGCACATCCATTCTCGGTATAAATTCAAAATACGTAGAAAAACAGTAATCAGGTAAACAACTTATTCTCAGAAAAGCTACTCTGGTCATCTGTATCCATATAGTTTACCAAGATCGAACGACATTTTCAGCCCCTTGTCAATGATCATTGCATTATGAGCTTCGACAGGTTAGGTCTGCGTTTTTTCGGGAACTCCCTGACGGAGCTACCGGCTATGTACTCAGGGTACTGCTTAACCCATTCACTCCATTTATTAATTCTTCAAGCTTTTCCCCCAGCGGGAAGGAATCTTTTATAATTTATTTCCATAAGAAAGATAGCAAAGGAAAGATGCAAAAGTCCTAAAATGATTAAGAACATTTTAACTCCGCACTTGCACAACAACCACAAATCGTTTAGACTTCACATCCGCCTATTTTACGCTTTATTCTTTCTCAGCTTGGGCGACGCATTCCCAATGCGGCCCATGCCGTACATACTTACCCATTTACAAACTTTATCCAGAATGAGCCCTATTTAATCGTACATACATGTATGGCTTTACTGTTGTCTACATTACAAAATTTACATGAGTTTATTATTAAACATTAGTTTTATAACTACTTAAATAAATATCATAGTACAGTATATTTACAAATTCGATAAGATTAGCCAATTGCTTAGCAGTTTGATTTACTTTTCTACATCACCAAGAATTATAAGTCCGTAAGTATTGATTACAGGCGTGTTGATTCACCTGAAATAAATATAGAATTAAAAATATATTATTAGCAATATATTCAAAAATACACATAACATTTTTGTAAAAAGTAAATTTTAAGCTAATAACACTGATCAGCGCTTAGTAATGGATGTATACCCGTTATGTATGTATACATGTACATATACTTATTACGCTAAATCGTATCTTTTATATGATCTATAAAATATATTTTTATAAATCTTTCTCTGTATTTTGTTCTTGTTACGCAGCCAAATATAAGTTTTTATACATAAACTAGAGGGATCGTTGCGAGTCGCTGCTATTGCCGCGACTCTAATTTTGACAAATTATGTGACAAATATATCATTTTTGAGCCGCTAACAGACTACCATCAACAACCGTTTTTCTCGAACAAATCGTTTTTTTGGTTCTGGGTACTAGGCTCGTTTTTTTATATTTTTATGTTTTTATTTTTTGGTGCAGATGATGGAGATGGGTTGTGATTTCTTGTGATCGTCCTGGTGAACACACATGATCAGCGTTTTTAACGCAAGAATACGGACCAGTGAATTCGTGCCCTATCCATTGATTTTGGATTATATCGATATATTAAAAATTTTGTTTGCTAGATCTTACATTACACATTAACACATAATTTAAGATCGTTCTCGTCCGCTAGAGACGCTGACTACACGAGGCAGTGTGCGAGAAAAAAGAATGAGCAAGCATAAGCCGCACGGAACTGCTTGTTGTTTGTCTCGTATCTTTGAAATTTTGGATGCCACAGATTTTGGCGTGCCTAAATTTTGAAATAAAATTTGTTCAGTGTGAAATCACACGAGTCTTAGCATACATTTTTGGTGTTTCTATCTCTAATAGTCTCTGAGAACTAGGGGTCAAACAAGATGGAGAGATATGGCCATATACTTTCTGTTACAACTGTTAAAAATCATAGTAAACTCTTCAAGGCTATAAATATGAGATTACTGGTCATTGAAGAAGGCGTAAATAGTGGTTTTGTTTTAAGTTTGGCAGAAAACTCACCAGATTCCCAATCTTCCTCTCCATCTTTTGGAGATGATTGTTTATATGTGATGTATGAATCATAATTGATGTGTTTATTATCATTTATACTTCGAGTATCGGAGGTGATATTAATTTCACCATTCTGCCAAGTGGTTAAGTTACTTTTTGTAATGGACGGTGGTTTGAAAGTATGTATATTTTTTAAATCCTTTCCTGTGGAATCATTATTCAAGTTTGATACAAGAGGTTTGTAATTGGGTTGTTTGCGTTTTGACGCAGTCGAGACATTTTTTAAATTGGTTGTTGTGTCGTATTGAATTTTAGTCTATGAATATTAGATTTTATATTACATATATTTCGTTTGGGCTAAAATATGTTCAGACTTACCGATATATCCTGGGTTTCCAATGCGGCTGCTGGTTGTTTTTTCGATTTTTTATCATCATTAAAACACGCTTCTCCCTCAAATAATATGGAAATCTGTAAAAGGAAACACTCTTATTTTAATATTCTAAACTTTGTAGAGTTGTTTGTAAAGGAGAATTTGTTTTATATGGATAGATACAACAAATTTGATTAGATTCCATACAGCCGTTGCAACATATGTACATGAGCTTATTCTATCCTGTATCACTACAAGAAGTGCGACCACAAATCAAAAATCTTAAAAATTAAAACGAGGAGGAACGATTTAGAATAACATGATACCCTGGAGTGCTCTCTGCCGTCTCATTGAAGAGTAATCGTCCCCCACTTTTCCGGGAACTGCCCGGCTCTGGGAAACCGTAGGCTCCAGCTTCTTGGGACTGCTTACCTCACGGAAAGGGATTGCCCTTAATTCACAATACTTGCTTGCCACGGTCTTGGCAATTAGAAGGGGCCCATGCTTCATCAAAGCGCACCTATAGTAGGTCAAAGTGAGCTGGGGAAGGTTCTCTACCCAGCTACCGCCTTAACCTAACTTAATGAATTATATTTAAAATGCCTAAAGACCTTTTATAAAAGGAGAATTACAATAAATATTGAAGCTTACCTTGAAGTCTTCTGAAAACAATTTATGTTTACGGTCTTTATGAACATAATCGATTTCTGATTTGTTTAAAGTGTATGTACATTTCAACAGTGTTCCGTCGGACTCGCAAACTGGAAAATATAGATTAAAAATAGAGTACAGTTCATAAAAGAATTGGATGTTCTTTTAATAACTAGTTTTTATCTTTTTATTCAAAGCCTGTACTCAGCTTTTATGAATGTAATTTGAATTAAAGAATCGAGTGTGAATATATATTTACCTGAAGAATTTTGAACGAAGAATGTATTTAGCCAAAAATGGCAAAATGGTTTCTGTGAAGACTTTCGTGCAAATTCAAATTTTATATCACCGGCTACCGATAGAGATGGATTACTTATTTTCAATACACAAGATTCTTGGAAATCAATAGTCCACGTTTTCGGTGTCTATAAAAATAGGACAAAATAGTTTTATGATAAATATATTATGTAGGTGGCCCGTATGGAAAAAAATGGGCGTTAATTACAAGGACATGCTTTGACTTTATATTATTAAAACCCTCAATATATTTTTCAGCATCTCTGATATGAGGAAACCATTTAATAACAGACTATCTAATAAGGTTCAGGTTTCTTTTATGTTACACACTTGTGCTTTTACATTTTCTGTTGTAGAGTCCTGTGGTACAACTACTGTACATTGTACCGTCCCTAGGTTTTGCAGCAAACTGGACTCCGAAAATCGTATTTCACAGATCTGGAGAATATGAATTTAAAAATTAGTCTAGGAATAATTAAAAATTGAACATTTTAAACATATACATACTTTAAGGATTTTTTTTGAATATGGAACACTAGAACAAACTAGGTTTGAAAAATACTGAACATATCGTCGCTGAGATGGGATTGTGACACCTTTACGATCCTTTGTACGTTTTACGTCATACCAGGCCAATGCCTCATCAGCGGATTTTTGTAAACCACTGTACAGTAAATATGCACATATCATGGTACCTTAAAAAAATAATTAAAAAATAAACTTGTTAGTTTCGATTTCATTGAACGCATATTTAGAAATATCTTTCGTACCAGTTCTCCCTTTTCCAGCTTTACAATGAACGGCAACGACATTTGATACATCTTCCTTAAGCCAAGAATCCACATCTTTACAAAATTGTTGTATTAATTCAATCGTTGGAGGATTATGATCTTCAAACGGAAAAATTGCAACTCTCTGAAACATACAAGTACAAGTTATTTATTAATTGATACGAATTTTCAAAGTTTAGCTTACCCCATGAAATTTATCGGCGTTATACCTATAATTGGATTCAAGACACAGATTATATACTTTGTAATGATCTCCATGGTGTTTTTCTAACAATTCGCGAACCTCTGTTAAAGAATTTCTATATATGCTCTCCAGTTTACCTGGCGCTGGATACCCCATGGCAATTATATTGTCGTAAATATCTGTTAAATGAGCAATTAAAAAAAAATGGTCAACGTTTTTTCTCAATATCTTTTTTTGTTAATATTTCTATGGCTGTACATTTTTAAGTTAAGAGGTATACGGAATATATTTTTAAGTAGTAATATATTTTTTACAATAATAATAGTAGAGCTGATGTTCTTACATGTAAGATCCAAGTCGTATGGACCTTCTTTGTACCGAATACGTTCTTTGCTCACTACATTGCGTATCACATTCGACATTAACGATATTGTGTTTGCCATTTTGTTCTCGTTGATGTGTATTCTATTTATTTAATTTTTTTAGTTCCAGCATTATATCCATTGGGAAAATTATAGGTTTTATTCTCGTTGAGCAATATATCCATTAAGAACTTTATAAAGAGACGTTTTTCTCATTATTAATACAAAAAATTCCTAAAAAGAAAACATACAAAAACATACAATATAAATAGTGTTGGGCAAAATATATTTATTTGCTATATTTATATTAAATATGCCTGCGGTCATAATAATAGTAGTGGCAATATAAGCATTCAAATATCAACAAAAGATTGCTAATTTTTCAAATATATTGTGATTATATAGTACATAAATGATCAAGAATCATTAAAATTATCCGAACAAAATATAGAGTTAAAATCGCTTAAAAAAAGGAGGTCTTCAAAAAAACAGTGGTATAAATGTTACTATGAGATTACACTAAAAGAAACTTTATAAATATTAGCTCACTAAATGTTGTCCCTTTTCCTCAGGACCTACAACCTAACCTCTCGGGAACCCTACAAAACACCACTCCCTGTGCAGAAGCCACACTGCACGCAGAAATGTGTGTGAGAGAGAGGAAGAATGAAATAATAATGATCCAAACTGAACCATACATTTTTAGACAGTGTGATTTCACAAAAGACGGTGGAAATTTTGGTTGCTTTGGGCGGACAGACACACTTGGCTATAACGAATCGGCTGTTGATGCTGATCAATCTTTGTGGGGTTGCCTTCAAACCCATCACCTTTGCCGGACGTTGAATAGTTCGATATATAATTTACAAAACGTTGCTGCGTTTTACATCTCATTATTAAAATAACATGGCAAAAATAAGTTACAAAGGTGTGATGTAACAAATTACTTGTTTCTAAGTTTATTACTATGATCAAAGAATATACAACTACATATATGGTATTGCATCAGGAACAAATTCCATTTCAGTTTTCTTTCGATGATTCGTGGTACGGGCACGCAGACTACGCAGGGTCATTAAATTATCTTTTAAGCTATCCTTCGCCTCTTACCGCAGATTTTTTACCTATAAGGTTTTGTCTGCTCCTCAATTTCTAGTATCAGTGAGTTCGTCTCAGAACAGGCGAAGAGGCAAAGCCGAGAAGGCAGCATGCCGCGGTCAGAGATAAAGACAACAAAATTAAAACCCCGCGCGTACCATCTGAATATGTATTGCTTTTTGTAAACTGCTTTTTGGTCACTCATAAATCAGTGTGGTATTTAATAGTCTTTGATATGATATACAAATAATACGAATGGGCTTTTGTAAGAATTTATTTTAGTAACCAAAAATACAATTTAGATGAATGAAAACCGAATAGCAGTGCGAAAAGAACATTTTTTGTTTGTTGCTGGGTGTATGTTAACGTTATGGGTACGATGCTTTCCTGTTTGCGTTACATTTGACTATTTTTTTTAGCAGGTTTGTTGCCGTTATCAAACTATACTTTTTTGAATAACTAAACAATGAATCAAAAAACATTGAAAACATGTAAACACCAAAACACTAGAACTATCACAATCATTTAAAATTTGTGATTTTACATTTTTGGTCTTTTTGTGAACCTCCTTTAATGAAGCACTTGCTAATTTTGCACTATACATAGATGCGTAGACTGTTTGACATTTTGTTAACATGTACGTACATATGCATATACATTTGTAAGTGAGTCGGAAAGTTATCAATGATAAACTAAACGTGTCGAAAATTCGGTGTGCAAAAAGTATACCATAACAATACCAATCGAGAATAAAAATGAATATAAATAAATATGTATATACATACGTATGTACATTTCTAAGATGTTCAATATACTACCTTCTATTTAAGTAATGAAGATTGCTTTTATGAAGCCGTGTATGGTTTTGGATGGATTGTAACGATTTAAATGCATAAAGAAACTTGTCTTAACCAGAAATTTAAGCCGGAAAATTCACTTTTTTGTAATTTTTAACATTTTGGCCGAAACCATTGGAACTTGCTTTGAAAATAATATTTTTTCATCACTTAACAGTTGGCAATCCGTCTATAACATTTAATATGATACACCTAACCATTTACATATCTAGATAAATATTTGCATTTATTTCATGTTCACTTTGTACATACATTTGTATGCATAAACAAAAACAGATTCACAAAATCCACAGATATTTCACACAGCTATCAACTGCTAAATATATGTATATATCTATACATACATACATATGTACATACACTGTTTAAGGTATTAAGGTTGATAATTTTATGTACATATGTAGAACTTTAAAACAGAGTCTGTTGTCATAACTTTAATTTAAGTGGTTATCACATCAAATTTACTAAGCCACGTAGTTATTTAAATTATGGTAAAACTTAAACAATAGCTCATGCTTTTTTAATATAAATTTATCAAGCGTGAGATCTACAGGGTGATCACAGTGGGAAAAACGTACATATGAACATATAATATCATAGAAAAATGGTATACCTACTTAAGCTGTCGTGTGGGATAGGCTTACTTCTATGGTTTTCTGTAAGTGGAAAAATATGAATTATGGTCATACTTTAAGAATTTACTAGCTGAGAGATCAGAGAATCAGATATATATATATATATGCATGCGTCAGCTTGGCTTTTGGTGTTTTGAGATTAGATTTTGTTAACTGACCAGATGTAAAACAGATGGGAGACAAAATTATGTATTTTAACATATACAGCCACTAAGGCAGCAAAATTGTTTTTGAAAAGTATAGCATTATCGATTTTTTCTACAGCAGCGCTGCGGGATCACTAGGAAGCTAAACAAGACATCATCTGACTGCAGACTCTATTTTCGCAGCTACTAAGTTAGCAAAGTCTGATGTCATAGCACCACGTGTGAAAATGCTGCTGCATAGTAATTTCTAAACATAACGAGCTGGAGCTAACATGTTAGGTGTGATCAGGAATACATTTCTATGAAAAAAATGTACGGTTTTCAAATCGTAGTCCCTTACCATATGGAAAAACGGATCTGGATATTTTGAGATTTAAGAGTCAATTCGCCAATTGTTGCAATTTGTGATAGATATAGCATACCTGGACATTTTTCTTAAATTAATTCCAAATCTATCAGGTTTATTATACCCGGTACTCAATATTATAGATAGATGTATCTTTAGATACATTATATATGTATGCATATAGATGTAGTATATTCGAGAGCCCCAGAAACGCAAAGATAATAATATTTATAATAAACAACAACATAAACAACCAAAATGGCAGTATCTTGCTCCGTACATTATCTTGAATGAACATATAATCTTTCAGATCGTTGAATAGATCTGGTTATGTCTCATTATCAGGTGGAAGTGCTTATTTCAGGTTTATTTCATTTATGTCCAGCTGGAACGGATTTATCTTATAATCCGTTACTTTTTAAATTAATGTTTATCATGGCTAACTTTGTATGTAAACATGGACGCACTTTGCACCGAGCTATTATATTGCAATTGCTCTCAATAAAAAAGTTAGAATTTCTTTAACGAGTACCTTATATATATTTACATAAGTTTAATTAATAACTCGATAGTACACTCGATTGTTTTTTCAATGTTACGCTTCACTAATAAAAACGTAAATATTTATGTATTACTACACGTTTAAATGAAATGCCACAGTATATTACGAATTAAATTATAATATGGCTTTAAATGGATTTGTTGAGTTCTTTCAAAAGGGCAAAGTACGATAGTTAACCAATCAAACTCTTATACAGAATCACCCTCGACAATTTCATGTTCATTACAAAATATATATATTTTGCAGACTTTTAGGCCAAAAAAAAGATTTGCGGCAGGAACAATAAGATATTCTCTCTATAAGCAAGCCCAGGCTAGTCTTCAATCTGGAATAAATTTACGTCAGGTAGTGCGGTTACCTGCAGGGGAGAACATGAACGACTGGCTGGCTGTGCATGGTAAGTGGCCACAATTCACAATCGAATAAGTTTAAAATTCAAATGATTTTATTTTTATTACAAAGTTGTTGACTTCTTCAATCGAATCAACCTTATTTATGGAACTGTTTCCGAGTTTTGTGACGAATCAACTTGTCCAACTATGTCTGGAGGATCACGCTATGAGTATTTGTGGGCAGATGGAGATATGTAAGTTTTTACGTTCCCTTCCCAACTAATATCACAAAATTATAATCTGCGTTACGCTTTGTATAATTAATTGTCGTCTTGAACTAAAAAAATAACTCCGCCACAAAATGTACTGTGCTGTATGTTATTATGTCTATGGTCAACATAGCTAAAGTTGCTATCAATCAAAAGGAAACCTTATAAAAGTTTTAGGATTTAGGTTTTAGGTTGGTTTGGACAAAGGCATTAAGTTTGCTTAAGAGATAGGGAGACGGGTTCTCTCCCCAGATACCGCCTTAACCTAGGGTAATGCATTTTTCTATGGCACGTGTTTTATTGAAAATTATAGCCATCGTGCAAAGTAAAGCTCGAAGCAGAAAATAAGATATAAGCCCCAATCCATCAAAAAACTTGGTTTGGTTTGACACCAAATTATTTAAATTGTATTTAAAAAGTGATATTAGTTTGCTGGTTAATTTTTTTTCTTTACTAACGATTGCAGCTATAAAAAACCAATTGCTCTTCCGGCTAAAAAGTATATTGAACACTTAATGGACTGGATTGAGAGCCAAATTAACAATGAAGCCTTATTTCCCGTATCCACTGGTATGTATCCAAATCAAGTACCGGGCCTTGCCGCGTCTTACAACGTTCCCGCTGGTTTTGTGCTCCAATAAGTACATAGTTTTGTATATTTATCCATTTATCTTGAACAAAATACTCACTTATACCTTTGCAGATGTTCCATTTCCAAAAACATTTGTTGCACTTTGTCGCAAAATTTTAACGCGATTATTCCGTGTTTTTGTACACGTCTACATTCACCATTTTGATAGACTCGTGAGCATCGGCGCTGTAAGTAAATTAAATTGTTTATAACCCCTCGATTTCCTTGACCCTGTAATAACTGGAAGTCATAGATATATATACATATGTACGTATACTCATATGATAATAAATAAATATCAGGTATAGAATAATCAAATCAGTCCTCAGAAAATGAATTAAATGAGGATTCACGTTTTGCTCGACCCCGTTGTTATCGTTCGTTTTCTTTCGAAATGACCAGACTTGTTTCCCCGAAACAAAATCAAAAGCCAAGAAACAAATTGTCGGTCTAGTAATCTCTTTCCTCTGGTGTTAAAGTATTCTCTAAAATAACCCCCTAATATACAACTCATTTCAAATGCTTAGTGCAGCGAAATGACTTCCATGCGATGTTAGCTCAATAACTAACATGCTTAAACACTTATTTTTTATTTACAGGAGGCGCACGTCAACGCTTGTTATAAACATTTCTATTATTTCGTTAGAGAATTCGATATGATATCAAGCAAGGAATTGGAGCCATTGCACGAAATGACGTCCCGGATTTGCAAAGACAAAGAGTGAAAAAATAATAGTATTTGTGTAAATTGATTTTTAATGTTTCGAATACGGAAATATTTCTTAAGAGATGCGACATAAAATTATATTCATATAATTTTTGTATTTTAAAAAGTTGAATCATATATTTTAAAAAATAAATGAATCTGAATGTGGAGAATAACAGTTTCAATGTTTTTCCAATGTTTGTCTGGAAATGAAAGAAGTTTTAAAGGTTGAAACATTTTGACAAAGAGAGTGGTCATTATAGCTGTTGTCACAGTGGATAGTTTTAAGTTAAAGAACGTTCCCCTTCTTTTTTGATGTAGTTTTTACCCAAAACAGATTTTCAATTATTCAAACGGATCGGATGGGAAATCATGGTCTGCGATGAATGTACGATAGCATTATCAAACATTATTTATTGCAAAGATGGTGTATGTGTTTAAATATCCACAACAATGAATTAGCTGAAAACAATTGGACGAAATTTCATTCATGCAACAAAAGTTGAAGTTCTTTTCGATTTTTTTAGCCGTATATACGTATACGTATATAAGAGGGAGTGGGCTAACCGACCCACTGACGGAGCATTGCGAAGGGGAGCAGCAGATCAACAGAATTTCTTTCTTTCGTTAAAATGCATAAAGAAGTACAAATGTTTCCCTTCTGGAAAATAGGTGCTCGGGTTAAATAATTTTTGTAGAAAACGCTTCCTGTTCTCAACCGCTTCTACAATGTTTCACTGGGTTATATTTTGACAGCGCCATAACAAATCGTAAACATGCAAACAGATCTATATGTATGTGTGCACACATTAGTCGAATTCCGCTGAATGTATATAAGAGACCGGCTGGTTCCAGAGCAGAAAAGAGGCAGAACATCTTATGGCGATATTCATCTTACTATTATTAGTCTATTTTTGTACTAATACTGTCTTTGCAAGGACTCTTGACGTAGCCCCAGTGTAAAAATCTCTTAAGGAAAGCCTACAGTAAGTCCAAATCGGTTACTGGAGTACCCATGATGATGGACTATTCCACTATTCCCATTTAAGTATTATATTGTTATATATTGCCCCCTGGCCACTCATATAGTTATTCCTCGTACAATACTGCACACATTGAACTACACGATATTAAGTATTTTAAAATAAGCTTAAGATGGATAATTTCAGTTTTGGAGGAGTAGATTTAACAAAGGGACAGATTTTACAAGTGTTATTACGTATATCTGTTGCTTCAATGGTTACATATTATTCTGTTAAATGGATGATGAGCCAATTGGACCCTACCAGCAAAAACAAGAAAAAAGCCAAAGGCCTCGCAGAAGAACAATTGAAAAGGTAACTAAATACTTGCATTTTTAAGTATGTACGTAATATTTTGTAATGACGTCTGGAATTTATAGGTTGAGTGAAAATGATGGATTAAAAATCAATTCCCACGACTTTAATGACTACGAATTGATGATTGCGTCACACCTTGTTGTTCCAGCTGACATTACAGTCAAATGGAGCGATATTGCAGGATTGAATTTGATTGTTCAAGAGCTTCGTGAATCTGTGGTTTTACCAGTTCAACATAAAGATTTATTCAAAAACTCCAAACTGTGGCAGGCCCCAAAAGGTATTCTTCTCCATGGACCGCCTGGTTGCGGAAAAACGTTAATTGCGAAAGCTACGGCAAAAGAGGCTGGTATGCGATTTATCAATCTGGATGTTGCCATTTTAACTGATAAATGGTACGGGGAATCGCAAAAACTTACATCGGCAGTTTTTTCACTGGCAGCAAAAATCGAGNCGGGCGCGTAATTCAAATGACCACGAGGCCACCGCAATGATGAAAACTCAGTTTATGATGTTATGGGATGGCCTAAGCACAAATTCCAATTCGACCGTGATTGTAATGGGCGCAACAAACAGGCCACAGGATTTAGACAAGGCAATTGTTCGCCGAATGCCAGCACAATTTCACATTGGTCTTCCATCTGAAATCCAGAGAATAGAAATACTAAAATTGATATTAGAGTCTGAGGACTTAAGTCGGGATGTTGACCTAAATCGTTTGTCAAAGCTTACAAATGGGTTCTCCGGATCAGACCTTCGAGAAATGTGCCGGAACGCATCAGTTTTAAGAATGAGACAACTAATTGGGGATAAAACTACATCAAGCGCTGGTATATCAGCTATAGACAAGACAAAGTTACATATTACAATGGATGATTTACTGAGCTCACATTTAAAAATTAAAGAGTCTAAAATGCACACCGGTAGTATGTTTTTAGAAAATAGAATAGAGCTAGATTAAATTAAGCACCACATTTACATACATGGTAAATAAATGAATAACTTAAACCATACCATTTTAATGAGTTTTATGTCAACCTTTATTTATGCAAATAATGAAAATGAACATGGCCTCAATGTGAACTCAATAACTCCGTGCTGGAGATATAAGTTATTTGCAGAGAGGTTGCAGTTGCGGAGCTACCAACTTTATCAAGTTATTGAGAGGATATTGAGTTTTTTTTTTGGTTGCTCGTATTTTCTGCCTTTGTGGAGCATTAAAAGGCGTCTCAAAATGTTGTAACAGTGTGATATCACATGCGGGTGCTCTAGCTACTAGGTTTGAAAAGTGGGCCACTGCTTTCTCTGATAGTTTGAACCCCAGTCGTAGCATACAGTTGATGTTTTTTCCATGGTAAGTAGCAAACATGGTAGGTCAGTTGGTTAGTTTTTCATGCAATTTAAAACACATTGAATTGGATTGGATTTGGATTGAATAATTATGTAAATGCTTATTTGAAATATGTATGTTTAATAATTATTCAATAAACAGAAGAGTAATTTATTTCAAAAAGGTTCATGGGTTGTATAATATGTGTTTCAATCTTAAATCGACTTTTCCTTTATATTGGAGATCATATGGTATGCCAATTATATATGTATATATATACCCGTGCTTCCATTTTCACTTCATTTATCCTGCTGCGATTTGATCCAAACAAACTTTTATTATTTTCAGAAGACTCAAAACTTTTAGACTACCAATTTACACTTTAACTTAGTTTCCGGCGTAAATCACAATTAAAGTACCAAGCCACAAAGCCAAAAATTTGTCAAACAAATAATTAAGTGATTACCCACTAGAACGAACAGTTTTTTATTACAAGTAGTTTCAATAAACTCAACTGCTGCGCAATATTAAATAAAAACTTTGGATAATCTAGAAAAAGTGAAATTGGAAACACACCGTATTATGATTTTGCCCCCAATGAGAGATTTTCATTTTTGTATCCAAATGTGGGTTCACTTTGACTTTGCAATGATAAAGTTGTTTTATTATTATTATAAATGATCAATAGACGCCGAGTTCAAATTACTTCCACCCAGCTGATTATGAGCTATCATTAATATGTCCTTCTTTTCTTTTGGAAAGCGTAATTCTCGACCAGCCATGCGAGAAGTCTCTAGCTCCCGTTCCGCCAAAAGCAACTCCCTTCTGATAACGCCAGGGCTCTCATGTTCACGAGCTATCCAATCTAACGACATCTGTGCACGCATTTCGTCATCTAAACTGCGGTTCGAATAGTGCGCCACTACTTCTTGCCTTGAACAATGACGTTCTCGCATGGCCTTTAAAGATCCATTCCAATGCAGCAGTTGGAATACAGTCATCAGTTCTTGGAATTCCAACATGGTTCTTCCCTTATTTGCTTCCAGCATAAACCTAAAATAAAACAGGATATAAGTTAGTTTCATACCTTTAATTACCCTTGAAGAAGTATTTTAATGATACAATTAGAAGTATATATGTATGTATTATATTTATTTATCTTACCTGAACGCTTCAATGCCAGACTCTGTTCCATCATTGCCTTGTTGTGTTGATTTAAAAGAAGCACGTGCATCCTGTACTGCCTTCAAAATAAACTCGTCGCTAATTCGACGCGACGGATGCTCATTAAATACAGAGTTCATTAAAGCAATTTTAGCAGAGCTACGTCTTGCTTCCGCCTTTGTTGGACAGTTCTAAAATGGCAAACGATAGTATACAGTTTGGTTCTTATATCAAAAATTCTATGTGTACCTGAAAGCTACCAAAGCAACTACCCCCTGGCAGTGTTACGAAACATACATAAGGCTGGCTATTGGACGGGATCGATTCGTATATTACAAGTGCGCCGTTTTTAAGGTCCGCTCCTCGCGACTGTTTCATTTGCCAAAATTCTTGAAGTGCTTCCACTACATTTACTAAAACACATGACATTCTTTTATAAAAACAGACATTTTCTTACAAACTTTAAAATTCAAGCGTACCTCTATAATCTCTATCTTCGTAAAATCCAGTTACCGTGGGTAAAACCCAAAAGGGTTCCTCAGGATATACCATTATGAAGATACTTAAGTAAGTATTATATTGAAAAAAGATTAAAAAAGTTGCATTAAATATTATTGAACTAAAAATTAAAAAGAAGACTTGTCTACACAATGAAAAAATAATGATCAATCTAGTGGGATCATACATACATAAATACATAAGTATGTACATCAAAATTTAATTTGTTAAAAATTCATAAATAATAAAACTAAACACTAAACAATTCAAACGAACGTAGTGAGACACGCTCCATGGCGTCTCTATTTTCATACCCTGTACTCAATAAGTATATAAATAGATACATACAAGCATATGTGTATATGTATATACAAATGTACATATGTAATTAGACTTTGCCACCTGTTTTCGTCCGAGACCCCACTGCGCGTCAACAAAATATTTTGCGAAACCAAAATCAACTTATGTATGTACATATGTACATACATTGTACAGTAGTAGGTGTTTGGGCTATACTGTAAGCAGTAAGTTACATGGGTGACATGAAAGAATATTAAACAAAGATCAGCTGGACAATGAGAATATTTTATTTATTTTCAGTAATGTCATGGAAATGTACTGAACGTTTTTTCAGCAGATATGTATGTACACACAGATTTATGTATGTATGTAAATGCATGCAAATGTTGTTTCCATTCATTCTGATATTCGAACTTTCCTTAGAATTTTAACCTTTTGTTTTAAGTAAGGAAAACTATGTAAATACACACATATGTATGGATGTACATATGTATTTGCATCTGTTGATGTTCTGGTCAAAGGCCGAATAATTTGTTGATCTGAGTACTGAATGTGAGGTGTTTGATTGCTTTATTTGATTGACAAATTGTCATATAAACATATGTACTTTCATATGCAATTGAAAACTGTTCTTGCTCAATCCTAATAGTCGTGCCTGATCTCATTGGATTCACTTTATGTACACACACACACACACACAAATACATATATGTACGGCTAGTTTATAATGGACATTTTAGGGGAGTTAAATAAAATTTTCGATTGTGTTGTAGCTCTATTCCAGTATCGCGTTATAAAAAATCAAAAAAATATGTACATATACATACATATGTGTTTAAAATGCACACAGATATTATTTTTTGTTGTGATATAGCCACGTCTTTAAAGATACTTATGTATGGTATCACAATACATACATATATGTATATGCACAAACCTTCACTTGCACATTTTTTCTGGTCGTATGTAAGTTTGTTGCTCAAGTCTTTTGATCAAGACCTTTTGAATTATACATATGTAAATATGTATGTACAATGTCACTAGAATATACCAAAAATGTATATATTTATTTAATTAAGAATTATGTTTGTATGTCCTGTTTTATAAGCAAGAATATTCACTTATCAATGTACATATATGTACATATAGTGCCTGTATGTTTGTTTTTGCACAATAATCTATGGTAAAGATGTAAAAAAAGAATACATTAAAATTCATACATACATATGTAAATAATTAATTATACATTAATATGTATGTATATTTATCACTATTATTTCATTAAAGAGTTAAAATCAAATCACCATCAGGTGAGAATTGAAACATTCAACTAGGTTACAAGTCAAAATTGTAACTGAATTCATGATTGTGGTTCTGCACAGGTTTCATGTTTATTGTGTCTTAGGAAAATGGAGTTCGAAACCATGGTATTCACGTAGGTGCTTAAACGCTGATTTAATTTAGCCGTATACATTAAGGTGTTACGAAGCGTAGCTGTCAAATATTAATTTAAATTGAGCGAGTTAACAAAGCAGCAATAAATGACTCCTTAATCACAAATACTTTGGATTTCTTTCGAAAATTATAATAATTTTCTTAAGCTGTTAAGCGTTTAGCGTTAATAGCTGATTATTGCCAAGAGGGTTCGATGTCACAGTACGATGTATAATATTTTGGTTAGCATTTATTTAATTTTGTATACAAAAAATGTTTTATAAAATCTATTATATTAAAACCATTCTTCTTTTAATATTGTTAACATTTGTCTAATGTTTTTCATTTTCTGATATATGAAAAAAATGTTGAACGAAAGTTCAACCACCAAAAATTGTATATATTGGAATTCCATTTACCTAAAAATCATCTTGACCCAGTTAGTCAAAAATATTTAATAAATATTTATTATAGAACTTCAACATGACGACATCTTTCATGCCTAGTTTTTGCGCGGAAGTACGATACTTTGAACGGTCTTCAGCCTCGTTAAGTCAGGCTCTACGTTTGCCTCATACGGGCCTCCCAAAAGCAGGTGCGCAGGATTGTTTAAGAGGTGAATCAGATAAATACGCTGATGTAGCCGATGTAGCTTATGCAGTAAGTGCCGTCGGGTAATCCGAAGTGCGAGAATGCATACAGATGTACAAGGTGGGTACCTCAGTGGACACGCGGGTATCTCCCAGACGACAAGAACAAGAGCAACGTATGTAACCAGAAGCACTATATCAGATTGGGTTTTGATTAGGCCTACTGTCGCATACCTTTCTAATCAGGAAAACTGCAACCAAGTGAAATTGTTGTTTTTCAAATAGGTATTGCAAATACGTAGTAAAATATTTTTTTTCATGTGTGTTTTTGGGATTAGGCTTTGCTTTATTTATCAGTATGCTTAAGACATCTATATACATATGTTTTTGAACTCCTTTCACTGTGGGGGGTTGCCCCCTAGTGATCTATGTTACTCTTATGTCAGAAAGAAGCAAGAAGTTACAGCGTTTCAAGAATGACAAATAGCGACTCTATTTAAAGGCGTGACTATAGGAGCGCGTCACAACGTTCCTTCTCTTAAAATTAATAAAATGTTTTTAATGTTATGCAAAGTTTCTTAGTCCCTTTTCTCACACTCTGAATACGTCTGCGAATACTATCTACTATATTTCCAGGTCCTCGCTAGGAAGCATGTCCTACTTAGTTTGAATTCGGACCTAAATTTCATCCATTCCTTTTGTGTATGAGTGCTAATATTTGGCTGCGTAACCAAACAAAAATAATACACATTTTGCATTTTTATTGCACGAGTGTAAGAAGATTTAGAGCTTTAAGTTATGAAAGCAATGATGAAAGAATTAGAAAGAGACTATTAATGGCATTCTTGTGATATTATACACTTAGCTGACAATTTATACCACCTGCAATTGAACCGGAGACTGTATTATAAGATCCGTGGGCTTTTCATAACGAATTAATCTATTTTGAAAGATTTTGTGATCTTTGTTGTAATCTGCATCTACTACGAAAACTTCTACTACTTTTTCTATTGTGTAATGTTCATTTTTTTCGGTGTCAATCAGTAATAGGTTGCAAATTTTAATAAGGCCTAACTTCGATGGGGAAACCGATAGTGGAAACTCTGCATTTTCTCCAGCGTTCACTTTATCCAGCATGAAATCAGCACACCCTGTATATTGACACTCCGGAGATAACTTAGTATCTAGTCGAACGTGCAATTTCATTGTCTGCTCGGATGTATTTGTCACTCGACAGTTAAAGGTAAATATTGTTCCAATTTTTACTGTATTTGTAGCATTTAGGATTTCTAACCGTAGATCCTTACATTCGTAGGGCTGTAAAAAACATTGTATATTTAAATATCAAAATTTTAAATCAAAATGCTAGTTGAAGACCTTACCAAACGCTGCAATTGACTGGTTTGCAATCGTCCTTTCTCACCGAGATTTGACCGCCAAACGATGTCAAGTTTGCCTACATTGCTCAACTGTCGAAGAACATGTGTGTCTGTAGCTATATGTGGTTTTGGCTGTGGGAAATATTAATATATTGTTTCATTTGTTAGATTCTTACTTATTACTTACTTTAATGCAATAAAGAAACTGACAACTGTTGTTAGGTTGTAACATGTTCTTAGTATTAAAAACAGACTCTCCATTAGGCAATGTATTTAATGGTGTTACTATATAATCTTCCGAGCTATCCAATTCCACTTTCTCGAGACAGAACGGACTGGTGGTAACATTTTGTATTTGAGCCTCTAAATATATTTCTTCAATTTCGGCATTATAAAATTTCGTTTTTACGTCAAGTGGTTTTAAGACTTGAAACTTGAAAAACTTTCTTAAGGATTGAGCGTATCCTGCTGGACTCATATAATTGACCTCGCAAACAAGTCTGAAATAGTGAATTTGACATTAATTTTAAAACATTGTACTCAGTAAGTATTTACGTACATATGTGTTCCAATCTCTTTTACTTCATATCGTATAACATCATCAATAGTGCCCCCAGGTTCCAAAGTTATTGGAGACTTGCTATTTTCATGCAAGGATAAATTTATACGCGTAGTGTTTGACTGCAGGTCCGTTTTAACGTTAATACATTCAACAGATTGGGAAGAACAGTTGTGAACACAAATATAACTAGAGAATGTTTCACCAAGATATATGTTTCCAAATGACTGTGGTAACAACAACACTTGACCTGCCGACAGTGTTTCAGAAATGCTTCCAGAAAATACATCACCATAATGTTTAGAAGAAAAGCGTTGAACCAAGTCTTTATGTTCACAACTTACAACTGGCCCAAGTTCAACTAAAGTCGGTCGCATTAACCGCATAACTGTAATACATATTAAATCAAAAAGGTTTATTAAAGATACATCCCAATAATTTTATTTAATGCACTTATTGTAATTATTACCTTTTAAAGCCAATAAATGTGCATCGGGTTCTACTGTGTCCATTTTGTACAGAATTATAATGTGTGGAATAAGAAGGTTGTGTTATTATGATTAAAACAAAAACGATGTCAACAACATTGAATTCACACATTCGTGTTATGGCTGCTTACACTGGCATTAGTTACTTATCGATAGTTAAGGCAAGTCAATAAAGCGAAGTACCTAGATTAATAAAAACAGATGCTAGCAAAGTGTGCAATTTAGTTTTCTAGAGGTTGAGTGAACTCCATTCCGTACGGTTACACGTAAGTGAATTTTAATGGATGTAGGCCTGAAATTACGTATAGTGTGATATTGCCGTCGATAAATTCACCTAGCCGGTTAATAGATTTACCTTTATTGGAATATAATTTAACAATGCTTACGGTTTGTTTGCTAGGTACCCTGGCAGAATATAAAAATAATTTTTTTTTTTCGAGATGATAGCAAACTAGCATGGAATACTAAAAAATACCATCGGCTGCTTTTCTATAAAGTAAATAGTAGATATAAGTAAAATATAAAATATAATATTTCTAAAATAATATATGAACTGGCACATCTATATACTGCATGGTTAGTGTCTGAGTACTACAATATACGAAATGTAAAAGTATCGATCAATATCATAGTTGTGAACTATCCAATGGTAAATCGATCTTCACCAACCTTTCGAACATACATATGTACATATATGTATATGTACGTACCACCCACATACAAATATTTATGAATGGTGTCGAAATCAGTCCAAAACCCCTATTGCATTCATTTATTATTAATGCTTTAAAATTAAAAAATTAGTCTAACGCTGGTATGTAAAGGAGCTTTATAAATTTGAATTTATTTGTTCGCATCTGTAGTACATTTTACAGTAATCATAACATATTCCGCACTCAGGTATATGTACATATATACATACACATGTACATATACACAGTCTTTCTTGAAATCACTCAGCATTTGAAGTTTGAAAAGTTGTTATACACTTATATTAATATAAATTAAGTTAATAACTTAAAAGTGCAATGCAGAAAAACAAGAAACCGCATGCGCAGCACCGTTATGATGGAAGAGACGGATATTGTGATGCGTGTTACTTAGTAAATGTTCGTCGATCAAACAGCTGTCTTGTTTTGCGAGCATTTCATTCTTGGTTTATATGCAACAAGTACATAGAGCATTTACATTTGCTTCGTTCCCTCGCATTCGATACGAGTCTGATTTTAAATATTACGCTCTTCAGAACGTATTTTTTGGAACGGCACGGTCCCAGATTCAAACGCTTTAAGTCCATACAAAAATGTTCGGTGTAGTATAGCGGGTCTGGTTCTATTTATTTTAATTAATTTTTTAATGCACCTAATTGATAAACAAACATTTTATGGTTAATTCTAGCAATGATTTCCGAAGAAGACCCCATTAAGAAGGATAGTTCTGTACGGGTGGCTGTAAGGTGAGCTTAAACATGTAACATTAACTCTGTGAAAGTAACACTAAAATAGTTTTTGTGGACAATTTGTAATTGCATTTTGGTATTTCAGAATTCGACCTCAAAATTCAAGAGAGCTCATGGATATGTGCCGTATATGTACATCAGTCACTATTGGAGAGCCTCAAATTCTTCTTGGATCCGACAAAGCTTTCACTTTTGACTTTGTATATGATTGTTCTTCAAAACAGGTAGTTCGGTTATAGTTAAACAAACTTTAGTCAAACAATTTACAAATTCAATCCTTTTCCTCAGGATCAAATATATGATGAAACCGTGAGGGCATTGGTTGAGAGTACGCTACAAGGATATAATGCTACAGTACTTGCATACGGCCAAACGGGATCAGGGAAAACATACACAATGGGAACTGGATTTGAGCGCGAATCTGATGACGTTAAACTTGGTATTGTACCTAGAGCGATTCAACACATATTTGCTGGTATCGAAGATTTTGCAACTACTGCCAGTGAAATGTCGCCTGCCAATGGAAATCCACAGTTCAGCCTTGCTGTTCAATACATTGAGTTGTATAATGAGGATATCTTCGATCTCTTAGACCCATTTAATAAAAACACGAGTTTTAAAATTCATGAAGCAGCCAATGGACAAATCGAAATAACTGGCGCATCTATAAAGCCAATTAGCCATCCTCAAGATGCATTAAAGTAAGTACCAGCTCAACTTATATCCAGGTGTAAAAGTGGTGACTCGTGGGAGCAAGACTCAGAACGTTCCTTCTCGTTTAAATATTAAACTTGTCTTTAAATGTTCGTTACAGATTTCTTCAGCAAGGTGCTTTAGCTCGAACTACTGCATCAACGAAAATGAACGACCAGTCTTCACGATCGCATGCATTGTTTACAATATTTGTGCGCAGGCAGCGTTTACTTACGCCTACAAACGATGCGTTGGATAACGACCTAGAAACATTGACTTCGAAGTTTCATTTTGTCGATTTGGCTGGTTCTGAACGCCTTAAACGGACTTTGGCTACGGGAGAACGTGCACGTGAAGGCATCTCTATCAATTGTGGACTTTTATCTTTAGGAAATTGTATTTCAGCGCTTGGTGATAAATCCAAAAGAGCGTTACATGTGCCTTATCGCGACTCCAAGCTAACACGACTACTACAGGATTCTTTAGGTGGTAACAGTCGGACTTTAATGATTGCATGCGTATCGCCAAGCGACCGAGACTTTATGGAAACATTAAATACATTAAAGTATGCAAACCGAGCGAGAAATATTAGGAACAAAGTGCAAATCAACAAAGATCAAAGTTCTCGAACTATTTCACAGTTGAGAAGAGATGTTTCAGCTTTACAATTGGAATTACTAGAATATAAACAGGTACTTTTTAAGCAAATTCTGAACCAATTTGTCTCAAACACTCTGATGGATTTTTCCCATAACGTTTTATTATCCAGCCTAATTTGATTGAAAACGAATTTTTCTATTCTTTTTAGGGTAAAATAGTAGTAGACTGCGAAGGAAATGCCACACGCTCGGACACGTTTAATGAAAATATTCTGCTCTTATCAGAAAACAAACGATTGAAGCAACGCCTTAATTCGATGCAAGAGACAATTAACACATTAACTGATCGAAATGCGCATCTGAAACTAGAAAAAGATCTAAATAAATGGTCATATGATCCAAATTTAGATTTAGATAAAAATAATGTTGTTGAATATTACATTAAAGAAATCGAAAAACTAAAAGCTAAATTAATAGAATCTAAAGAAATGCAAAATCAACTGAAAATTTATATTGGAAAATGGCAGCCACCACTTAAAAATGTTTATAACGGTAAGCATAACTAAATTCCGAGTTTAGATAATTGTATTTTTACTTCAATCATATCCAATCATATCCAGCAGATCAAGGAAATATTATAAACTTGGCAAAAAAAGGCTTGGAAAGGGACAAAGAGTTATTGATGTCGCGTTCCTTGCCAGGGATACAAAACCAAAATGACAGATTGGAAGAATCTGATACTTCCAGTAGCGATTCGGAAGGTAATTTTCGTATATTCGTATGAAATATCTTTGTACTTAACATTTGCATTATAGAAGAAGGAGCAGTGGCAGACTTGAATGACATTAACTCAGACATTGAAATTAAAAGTAAATTAATTGAGCAACTCGAGCTGTCACAGGAAAGAATGGAACTTATGCGTCGGCACTATGAAGAAAAACTTACTGTGCTAAATTGTAAAATTTTGAACACCCAAAAAGAACGAGATGAGTTCTTGACAAATATGGGTAGGTGGTAATGCGTTTAAATATAAAAAATACACATTTAATAAAACTGGCTATGTTTCAGTTTCATCCACATCAGTATCATCACAATCAAAAGATAGTTTAAAAAAAATGAAAACAGATTATGAACGCAAGATCACAAATATGCAAAGTGAACTCAAACGATTACAACACGCCCAGACAGAACACATTCGACAGCACAGAGAACTTAAATCACAAGGAGCAAGAATAAATACCTTACGAATTGAACTGGAACAATTGAAGTTCACTAAAGTAAGACAGTTTTATTCTTCTGATGTTTATCGAAACTAAGTAGCGTTTTCATATTTGCAGGTTAAATTGATGAAATCAATTTCAGAACAATCTAGTCGACATAAAGAAGAGGATAGTAAAAAATCAAAAACAATTTCGAAATTACAAGATGATCAGCGTCGACAAAAAAATGCATTATTATCTTTAAAAGAAAAAATTAATGCCAAAGATCAAATGTTAAAGCGAAAAACAGAAGAGGTAATTGCCCTGCGTAAAAGTCAAAGAGGCCGATTAAGCCAAAGAGGGGCTTTCAATTTAGTATCGAAAGTCGGAAAATCCACTCGATCCACCCATCAGCAATGGGAAAAGTTGTATGGCTTCATTTTACACGCCTCAAGAACAAGGCAACTAATCACACAATTGGAAAAAGAATTGCAACGCTTAATATTGGAACGGGAAGATCTTTGTCGTGAGCTGAAAATAATGCAAAATGACCAAAACGTGGATAAGACATCTGAAGACTTCAATGAACAAGACAGCTTAAAGACCAACATTAGGTATCTACAAGAAACCATAGAACATGTACAGCAAGCCATAATGGAATTTGAAGACAGTAAAGACACTTCTCAGAGTGGCATATATAAGATACAGAATTTTTTGGACAATATTAGAACCGTTGAAGAAGCTAAATATATTCTTCAAAAGCTTTCCGACAGTGCAATTATACTGACATGTAATTTGGCCATAGCGGAGACCCATTTGCAGGAAACTGAATCTCTCCTACAAGAAGCTCAACAAGAGAACAGCATACAGCATCAGATATTACAACATTTTCTGTCGCAAAACAGTAATATGCATATATCTGATGTCTTTGTTTCTTTAAATCTCAAAAGCAATATAAATACATTGAGTCACAGTTCTCAAAAGTCTTTAATAAGTTCTGGAACATATGATGTACCAAAAGAGGATATATTTGGAGACTCTAAACATAAAGACACAACAGAAATAAGTAATAGAACCCCATCACCTTCTGGAATCGACACGTAAGAATATAAACTTATATAATCTTTGGTTAATATTGTTAAAAATAATACTTTTGTTTTATTATTTTACTGGTAGCTTACCGGATATTTCTTCCAAAATTCGACGCCGCACTGCTCAAAAACAAGATCTCCTTTTTGGGGACAATACAATTCCTCTAAAGGTAAAATGCCCTTAATTTATATTATGTACTCAAACTATACTCTTCTTTATCGTACAGACTGACAGAATGTCACGTTCTTACACACAAAATGATGTCATCTGTGATAATCCGCTAATGCGAGTTTCAAGTACTCCAGGATCTTTATAGATATAACACGTACAAGATAAGTGCCTTAAATAATTCATAATAATTGTATGCAACATAATGTAACCTTTTTAAAATGTGGAATTAAATAGCTTATTTGCTTTTTTAGTTTTATCTTTGACTTGCCGTCTAAGTAAGCTTTAAAATAAAAAAAAATGTATAACATATTCGTAGTGGTGTTTATTTGTGACTGAATATGAAGAGCTAAGAAAATGTCCGTCGCAGGCACATGACATCGACCACAAATCTAATATAACCCTTTATTCTTCGAGTACCAGGCATAGAAAAAAGGCATAAGAACTAGAATCTATACTTATATGTATTTCAATTCCAAAAATTAAAATGCTTAGCGTCATATTTATTTCATAATTCAAGCAAGAAGCTTTTTGATATCGTCGGTCTCTGCGGCTTCAATATAACTTTTTCCATCTGGAGTGGTATCGCTTTTGTTTGCTCCCTGTTAGACAAAAAACAAAGGTAATTAGTTTCAATTTTGTCGAACAAAAATTGACAGATCTTTATTATTAATCCAAACCTTATCCAAGAGAAACTTGACGCAGCTTGTATGTCCTTCCCAAATAGCAGCAAGAAGCGGTGTAATGCCATGTTTATCCTTTTTCTATGTTAAAGTATATAATAATTGCAGTAAATAAAAAAGATTACAAGAAAGGGATCCTAGCTAGAACTAGTTTTTACTATTTTAGAACATGTTTGTGGTCTTTGGTAAGTCGGAGAGGGGTGAAAGTCGTACGTAGACTTTTGCCGGTTAATGTATACAATGAGTGTGTGCATATGCACATATGTACATACAAACATGTTTTTTAGGAAATGATAGAAGAAAACTTACGTTAACATCCGCTCCTTTAAGAATCAAGAACTCGAGAACCTTTAACTGGCCAAAATCGGCAGCATAATGAAGTGGGTACCTTCCTTTAATCTCCTCATTTACTTTCAGAATCTGTAAGTAAAATGGATACAATTAAATTAAGTTTTAATGCTTGTCTACGAACACACATCGTTTTTGAAGGCATCTTGCACAGCATCGAATTCTCCGTTTTTAATAGTCCAAATAACTTTTTCACTCATTTTTATTAATCATACGAATGTTTTTTTATGTTGAGAAGACAAAAGCTTGCGATATTTTACTACAAATGTTTTTAAATATCGATCAATGTATAAACTTTACAGTTATCGATATTAAAGTGATATACGACTGTAGAAGGCCTGTCTCCAGCATCGCGATAAATTTTATATAACCAGCCATGCATTTCCTATTTATTTTGTTTGTGCGTGGAACGTATCTAGCACAGGCATACGAATCAGCTGCGTTTTGTAAACATGTATACTGAAGTGGCACTTTGAAATTTAAATTGAGAATAAAAAAGTAAAAAGAGGGTAGTTGAATTAAGAATGCATTTGGGATTTTCCAATAATTCATACGGTTCGCCAAATGTCCATTATTGTCCGGGGTTTTCATCATTCATCATTTTTAAACCTTCCCTTTACGTTTTTTAACTGCAAGTAAGGCCCTTTTCACAATTTACACTGTTTACAAAAATAAACAGCTGATTCGTCAGCCTGTTTTAGTTAAGTTTCACGCTCTGACGAAATATATAGCAAATTCCTGTCAGGAATTGTTCACGGTGCTGGAGACAAGCCTATACTAGACAAACGAAAAGGCAAACGAAAAATTCCTGGAGCAGTTTTCTTACGTTTCTATACGATTGTGGGGCATTGAAGTTTACAGGATAAACGCCTGCCCTAATGGAAATATTCAAATTCAAGACACCGTCTCAACTCTGTTTCACTTGAGATTCTCTAAAACATGCCCGTCGAACAAAAAACTGGTTTGACGAACACAAAAAAAAGTAAGTTGCTCTGTCTAGTGTAATCAAACAGTTCTTCATCAACAATTTGTACTGTCACGCTTCAAGCAACTGATAAAGTGAATGAACATTAAATCGAAGCTAAAACCAGAAATTGTATATATTAACATATATATATCGGCGAAATATATCGCCTTAGCAAAGTACGCCAGATCAGTCTAAATTTTCAGTGTTCTATTTCACCCGTCTCTAAATTTATTAGAAATGTTTATGCTGACCCTCACAAAACAGCTGTTTAGCCATTCAGGTTGATTATCATCATACCATACCATACCATCAAAATGCTTAAAACCGCTGTCAGCCGCTTGTTACAAAATAATGCAGTAAGTTTAAATAAAGGTTATAAAAATGCAAGAACATTCGTAACATTCTCTTGTTTTAATAGGTAAAATGTGTTGCCAGAACAAATTCTGTTCGGAGTATCAACCTTATTCCCATGGTGGTTGAACAGACTGGCAGAGGAGAACGGGCCTATGATATATTTTCACGACTGCTAAAGGAACGAATTATTTGCCTAATGGGCAACATAACCGATGACATTAGCTCTACCGTGGTTGCTCAATTGTTATTCTTACAATCTGAGAATGTTAACAAGCCAATTCACTTATATATCAATTCTCCCGGTGGCGTTGTTACTGCTGGTCTAGCCATTTACGACACAATGCAGTATGTCAAGCCGCCTATAGCAACTTGGTGCGTTGGTCAAGCATGCTCAATGGGTTCACTTTTATTGGCGGCAGGAGCACCGGGCATGCGGTATTCATTACCTAATGCCAGAATTATGATACATCAACCATCTGGCGGCGCACAAGTATGTTTACAAAAAACAATTTTTCCTTATGCAACCATTTTTGAAAAATTGATTTACTCCAGGGTCAAGCCACTGATATTTTAATACATGCAGAGGAAATAATCAAAATTAAACGCCAACTCACTAGCATATATGTCAAGCATGCTAAGAACTCGTATGAAGAAATGTGCCAACGAATGGAGCGAGATCATTTCATGACCCCCGATGAAGCCAAGGTACTGGGCATTATTGATCACGTGCTTGAACATCCACCAGAAACTGTTTCAGACAGTGGCCCGACATCTGATGGTGGTATAGTTGCTGGCAAATCTGTTTCTGATGAACCCCAGAGGAAAACCAAGTCAAACTAGGTAGCATAAGACGTCTTCAATTGTGCAAACCAAAATTCAAGCTTTATCTTTCAAATTGAAGAGCAGATCATAAGAAAACTATTTTTTCAATAATTTTGTCAGTTAAAAAATAAATATATACAATATATATATATTTATTTCAAATTGTCTATTCAGACAACTGCATTTTTTCTCTTTAGAAAGCCTATCAGAAAAGATAGTTATTTGTGCATACGAAAATGTTTTTAGACAGATTAAGAAATTATAAATCTATGCTTGACTTTTATTAATCCATTTGATCCATTAAAATTATTTCCGAGCTCAGGGCCTTTAACTTTGATCCATTAAAATAATCTCGGAGCCCCCAGTGACAGAATCCTTCTGAATATACTCGAAAATTTTAGACAGTTCCGGAGTTTCCTTAATTGATTTTAGAAAATCAATTAAATGCTGATTTTTTTCTAATTGAAAACAAATTTGGGTTATTTCTTACGACCAGGTATGAACGATTTTGCGACGACTTACTTGCTTTGGGTATTTGAGAGAGTGCAGACACGGCGCGAAGTGCGGAGCGCTTCAATTCATCTTGCTTTTCGTATTCCTGTTTCACAGAATTGGCTTTCACCTTATGTGTACATGTATCACGCAGTTGTTGAATAAATTGATCAAGTCCTAGAATGGGAAGAATCAATTAGAATGGGTATAACCATATTTTAAAAATAGACTTTACTTAGCAAAACCTTATCCGGACACAAGACGGCTAAACGAGCTGTCATTAGGTATGTCAACATCTTAATATCGTAGTGGTCGCAAAGACCGGCTTGCACGTGATCTAAAAATTGCATTACATCAACACGATCTAAGCCTTGCTCCAGCAGGGTGTACATGCACTCAAAAGCAGCTTTACGTATATCAAGACCATCGTCAACTGTGTGTTTAAACGGTCCCATTTCCACCTCTCGTATAAGTTCACTTTTAACTTTTGTTTCAGAATAGAGCCATGGCAAAAGGGTTGGCAGCAAGTCACGCACCAGACTGGGTTTGTTGTGCACAGCAGAGTTGAAAGCAACAAGAGCAACTCGACGAACTTGTGGCTCTGGGTCACGCAGCGCAAACAGGAATTCTCCAATGCTCTGCTTGAGAAGAACATCTATTGGCTGTGGCTGATCGGAAATGGTGAACTTAATTGAAGAGACAACAACAGTACGCATAGTAGCACTCTCCGAACGCAAAGCTTGCTGTAATTGCGGCAGTAATTCCTCAGGGTTAACCAGCACAAGCTTACCAAGGCATTCCGCCACCACATTGCGTGAACCTTCTTCTGAACACTCACAATGCTTGAAGAGCTGTGTCCATATGGATGGTACTGATGGTAACAATTGTGCGAGTCCACTAGGAGTTACCGAAAGAGAAGATATTACTTCTTTTAAGGAATGAAGAAGTAAATACTGCCGCTTAGGCTGTACTTCAATCTCTTTTAGAATGAGCGGTAAGTATGTTTGCAAACTTCCAACAGACACCGCTCCAAGCGCATGTGACGCTGCTGCTTTCACGTCCTCGGAGGTTGCACCAAAGCATTCGATTATAGTTTGTGGGAGCACTTGTATGGAGCTCAGATCAAAGTGGCGACCTATTTCCCCAATTGTCAATAAACAAAATATGACTTCTGTATCGTTACGTTTCTGTAGGTCTGTTATCAGTTTTGTGGCCAATGGTGTCGCTACTTGCGAACATTGTTGAGTTAGAGCAGCAATGCACTTGGCTGATGAATGATATGCTTGTTTATGAAGTTGTAATTGTTCACTTGGGGACGTGGTTGAACTTCTAGACGACATGTCACCACCGATCAAGACTGGTGCCATTAGTTTTGACACTAGCGAGTGATAGTCCAAACCAGGCAACTGCGTTTGAACCAAAGCTTGAAACAACTCCAACGTGCAATTTAATGCAGCTCCCTATAAAGATATTGTTATATTAGCTGTAAGCTTAAATAAAAATGCTTTTACATACCTGCAACAAGGGTGAACGCACTAGGATAAGTACTGATGGTAAAAACTGTTCGTGAATACCAACTAATGCTTGCGGCTGCCTTTGGGCTACAGTACTCAGGAGGGTTAAGGAATACTGAGCTACGTGTAGATCTGTATCAGATATGAGTGGTGGAATTTCTACTATAGCTGTCTGCAAAAGATTTGGTTCAAAGTTGCTTGAATAGTTGATAACAATTTTGTTAATCAGATCCAAAGAGTGGAGCTTCAGGGCACGATGATTCTTGCGCAAGAATGTACCTAAAGTCGGTAGTACATCATGCAATATCGGCGTGAGATCTATACGTAACGTAGATGCTGCAATCATAGTCAGCGCTTTGACACTGCTCAGACGGGTCACTTCGTTCTTGAGGCGTTCCATAAAGATTGGTAGGCAAACGCTCAGTTCGGGTTTTAGCATATCTCCCATATTAGCAATAATTTGTCCCATGCATGCTATGGCTCTTTCCTTCACCTCTTGATCTACATCTGTTACTTTTAACTTTTGCAAAGTGCAAGAATACACTGGACCAACGAAGGATGACGCATCGAAGCCAGATTTGGAATCATTTGTATCCAATGGTCGAATTACTTTAACAAGTTGCTGCAGCACCATTAATGCTTCTGTGGCAATTTTGTAAAATGGATCGAAAACTGAAGTCACTACTAGAGGAACTAATGACGGTATGTGTGGATGAAACACATTCGGTGGATGACCTTGAAGTAGAGAGTAAAGAAATCCTAGCGACTCAATTTTCATGTTACTTGTCGAGCTCTTATCATTTAACGAATAACTTATGCCAGGCACAACGCTATCCAAATGGGGACCCAATGCTCCTGGTAGTGAATTTAGCAGCTCTCGCAGCAGCAAGAAGCAATCTTGACGCGTTTTCATTGATTTTTCTCGCATTAACGGTTGCACCGCTTTGACGATTAGTGGCAGCTGTTCCATCAATAATGAAGTTGGGCCCGATATTTGATCCATTGAGTCAGGGTCTGGAGTCACATCATCGGTCAGGCGGGTGCTCTTAAGCAGTGCGACGTATGCGTGAAAAATATCAGACTTTACATTTTCCTCTCTTTCTTTAAAACGAGCTATTAAAGCTGGGCTTAAGGTACGATAAAAATCTTCAATAAGTTCTTGTCGAGTTGCAATTAAAACTTCCAGACACTTGGCTGCTGCACGTCGAACCTTCCAGCTCATGTCGTCATCGTCACTATATTCCTCGCTGTCAACGTATTCATCATCTTCGGTATCCATTGCAAATCCAGTGTCACCATCATCGGTCTCATAGTTGTAGTTTGGGTCATATGTAACATATTTAAGACAAAGCGCAAGAATCTTTTAACAAAGAACTCGAATGAATACATAATAAATCTACAAAACTGATAGATTACATACCATCGATATATGTGGATGTATGGCATCGGGACAACGCATAACAAATGCTTCACAGGCCTGTAGGCAAAACTCACGTAATTCATCGTCATCCTGCTCGCTATATTGCTCCAGAACACGCATTGAGCGTTTAATAGTGTGATTACAAAGACGATGTCCAGCCTGTCGGCTACCTCGATACACAAACGTTATCAAGTTAGTGATAATAGTGATAACTATCTGATCTTACCATATTGAAGCTAAACACTGAATGTATGTTCGAATTGTAGCAGGGTTTGGTGGTTTTTCGAGTCCATCGAGAAGATGATCAATGACGCCATTGTAGGCATTGGAATTGGCTTGAATTAAAAGGAATGAGAGTGCTACGATGGTACGCTTTCGTACAGCTTGACGGGATGAAGCCAATTGTGGTATCAGTGATTTTAATATGGTGCTATGGAAGGGAATTAAAAACTCTCCAAAACGAGAAAGTAGATCTGCCAGAATGTCAAGAGACTCTAATTTTACGGAAACATCTTCCTGAAAAATTAAAAAATTACAAATTAATTACGTGTAAATTATTTGAAAAGTGAATAAAATACCAACCTTTTCAATTGCCGTACTTAGTTTGCCTGTTATGCGCTGGCAAACATTTGGGGCAAGAGAGTTCGAAGACTGAGGCAGTTCGGCAATTACCGTTTTTAATCCAATACTCGAAATATCCCGTAGCTGTTCTGTGTTTGACATCATATTGGCACAGAGGGAATCAACAATTGTCTCTACTTGGTTTTCTTTTACCTTGTTGACTAAGGGGCCAAGACACTTGACAGCCAGATTCTGCACTTCGCCGTTTTTGTCCTCCAACAATTTCAAGACCATTCGCACAACTTTTTTTTCCGAGTCATCATCAAGAATAATACTATCCTTTTGTAATTCCATCATTAGATCGTTGGTTGCCATAAACCGAAAATCTTTATCGGTTGAGGTCATCTGCATGTGTAAAATTCAATTATATATGTATTTCATTCATTGCGAAAATAAAAATCTGTACGTACTTTTTCCAGCAAATTTGCAATTTGGTGGTATTGATGGGACGACATGATGTAGTCTTTGCAAGTATTTATCAAGCGTTTATATTATAAATAAGTTATAGTGAGGTAATTGGAAATAAACTCCACTAACTTTATTTTACTGGAAAATTGTATACTAAAATGTTCCGGCAGAAAATTCGAAGCATACCAAAAGCATTTTGGTTATCGATGTATGAATTATACTCGTGCACGAGTTATGTTATCAATGAGAATATCGCCATAAAGGTTGTAGATTTGGAACACTGGAATAGAAACGGAATCAAATGCAATTTTATAGCTGAAGGATAAGGATATATCCAATTATATATATATTCAGTTAAATACGAAAAACTGGGACTATCCCCTGCACACATTTTAATTTCGATAGCTAACAAAAACGCCATAGAGAAATAGATGGTGTAACTTCAAAGAAGATTTTAGATCTGTCCAGTTGTTAGCAAAAGATGTGGCTAACCCAATTTAGCTTCTTTCTTGTTCCATATTTTATTGTTCCGAACGGTTGCGCACCCTACGGCGCCTACTTGACTCAAATATTCGATCAAGTTTTTAATGTGACTTCCATCACTACAATATAAATATGCCCGCTATATTTGTTTGAATTCATTATATTGTATTGTATTTGCATTTGTTCAGCATAAAATTATTGCAAAATGGAACCGACTTGTTTGGCCAAAGAAAATTCAGGTATGTTTCATTAAAACCCAATATATGTATTCACTTTTGTATATTTTGACCTCTCATATATTTATTTATATTTAGTGCCATCTATGTCCATAAAAAAGAATTTGTTGTCTATTAACAATAGTACCATAAAAAAAAATGCCAGAAAAGTAGTACTAGGAAATTTGGATAATGTTCTACATCAAAACCAAACTCCATTTAAATTCGACTCCCAGAATATATCATGCCCTAAGAGCGTTGCAAAATTACCACTTCAGAATCTCCATAGACATCTTAATGAACGCGGAGAAGACAATCTGAAAATTATACCTAGTTACTTGGGACTCTACTCTTTGGCTAATGAAGTGTGCTCCCAGAATGCCTATGAAAATATATTTGATTATATGGACTTTTCAAATACGAAGTGTTTGAATAACTGCTGGAGATGTAAGTCACTTAAAAATATTATATTTATACATAGGTGCTCGTAGATCTGCCCATCAAAAATATCTTGCTGCCAAGATAAGAGCAGAGCAAATTCAATTTGTTCATTTGTTACGTTATGTTCTCTTAATCACAGAAGTGAATCAAAAACCAGTAGCGAGAGCAAACCCAAAAACTACGGAGAAGCGTAGCATTTAAAAACCATTCTTAAAATAATTTCGTAGAAATTGCTTGATATATAAATATTTTTTATATGTCTGCATCTAAACCATTCATTTTTAAATTGAATGAATTTCATTCATTCATTTTTAATTTTAGCGATTCCAGAAATATGGTTGGATAATCTATCTGGTAAAGATACCTTTACTGAACAATTTTTAAACAATCTAGACGGCTTGGTAGAACATTTTGAAAATGATTACTTTATCTCAGTTTGCAATGTTTTGTGTGAAAACGATGAGAGAGACGCCTGCTCCCAAGAAGATACTGATAACACTGGCACTGAACACTGCGAGTATAAATTGGATTTACAAATGCCAATGCCAAATTTAGATGATATGGATATACTATTTTAGAAATGATAAAATAATGCACTCTGACGTTTTGTCGACGTTTTATCAGCTCCTTATTAAATTACTTTAATTATGTTTTAAATTAATATTTTGTTGTTTTTGCTGTTCGCAGTGCACAAGTTGAAATCGCCAACAGTATTTCAATAATATATTAAAAGCTTAAATACCATAAAATTAAATTATATTTATACATAATTAAATACAATTTTTAATTACGTTTAGTTATGTTTAGTTCGATAATTGTGATTTGTGAAACTGTCAATATATGTATAAAAAATATTGTAATTTATCCCAGATTTTAAATAATCTTCTTGATATTTGTAAGCGAGTGTACAAGTTAGCCAGTGAAAACCTGCGGTTGTCTGAAAAAAACTGAGGCCGTAGTTTCGGTGTTCAGCGGCTGAGTTCTCATGCACAAGTTTCCTGGCCAGCAACTGTTTGATGTAACGGGTCCGCTGAGTAATATGATCCCACGCACCCGGCGCGGATGCAGCGCAGACGGGGCACTTATGTTGGGTGCCGTCTATAATCATGTCATTTGATTGCCCGCTTTGCTAAACACGCTTGACGGATGTGATCTGATACCAAACGCTCAAGATGTGAGTCAAACGTGTCTGAAATGAACAGCAAGTCATCAAGGTAGACGAAAGATTTTTAAAAGGCATTACGGGAACAATTTTTAGTAAATACCTGAAATATTTTTTACATTGTTTAGTAGCTTAGAAAATGCTAACTTTAGCTTACTTATACAATTTAACTAATGTTAGATCTGCACAAAAATAAAATAATATGAACTTTCTATTTTGTTAATTGTGTAATTTGTAGTTTTATACAATTGCATATGCAGCGTAATTCGCAATTCCACATAAGTTTGAGCCTTTCTTCAATCTCATGTATCCAGATTCGCCCCAACGGGCACCCCACCAATTTTTTAATATCCAATAATCCTTTCCGTATCCCATTACCAACATTGCGTGATTTACAGATGTGGATAAGCATGAAACATCGTCATAAATACCGTCGCTAAAAAAAAAACAATTTGGATTGGATTTAATTATAAAAGTATGAGGAAACTTACCTGTATAATTGAAATGTTTTTGGAGTAGCATTTATTGACACGGCAACAGGACCGATATGTGCAACAGCAGCTTGAATTGCCTGTTCATCATTGACTGGTAGTATGGCCCAAGAAGTAACATTAACGACGGAAAGGTCGCCTACAAACTGGCATTTCCCTTTCTGTAAATTAAAAATATAGCAATTAAAACTATACATACAGGGGTGGCACAGAAATCGCGAACGGAATGGGAGTCAGCGGAAAGCAGCTCCGTCTACAAATTTCAGAGATGCTTCTGAATTCCGAGCGATTTAATTTCTTAGCTTTTTCCTTCCATCTTTCATTACCTTCGAAGCGTATTTGTAATCATCCGATCTCATTATGCCGCCTGTGCTCTGTAAGTATTTTAAAGTGTTTCGTAAGGATCCACCAATGCATCCTTGATTTCCATGAGACACACTACAATCAACAATTTGTTGCACGCTTAAGGTTAATATTTTTCCAGTTCGCTTAAAAACCTGTCCTTCAATGCTTTCAGCAATACTAAAAGCGTAGCATGAGCCACAGCTTTGTTGATTCTGTGATGGGGTTGTGAACCCTTTCCTCCGCCAATCCAAACTTTCGGGTACGTTACTCATTTGTGCCGATCCAACTATATCAGCGATGTTATCGTCCGCTGCATTTGATTGACTTTTTAATAAGCGTAGAAAATTTCTTAAATAACCGTCAGTACTCTAAGGGAAAAATACATATGAAAGGTTACCACGAAATTGCATATGTATATAGTAAATATAGTTATACGGGGGTGTCACAAAAAACTGTACAGCTGTGACTCAAGAGGTTTAGAAAGTTTCGTTTTCAAGCATCACTACATATGTATACTACGGAGTTATTATTTTCAAACAAGAAAATATATATTTTCTTTTTATGAACGAGATAAACGAATTTTAGTGTTTACATATTTTACATGTTTATACCTACCATATCAGCCATAACATTTGTTGCCAACCTGAAGCTAGTCTGACCGTCCTGATAATTTTTGTTATGATCTTTTATTATTTTGAAGTTTGTCTGAAATGCTTTGAAACTACGCATTTCATCAAAACCATGAACGTATTTCTTGTTATTTATCTTCTGTAAAATATATTTAAGCATTCATTTCTGTTTGCAAATTCGGGCAAGGTCGCTCCTACCTTAAATTCTTCGAATTCATTTTTAATGTCTAGACTAGAATCATTTTCCATGTTAGAGGCATTAAGATTTGATAAAACACAGAAACTATAAAATATTAGAAGTTTCAACATATTTGTAACTTCTACACAATTTAAAAATAAATAGTTTAACTTTAGAGAAAAAAACTGCGCCCAGTAAATTTATTAGATATTTAAGCTTGATACATTAATAACTGTGAACGAAATAAGATATCTTGATGAAAAAAAAGTAGTCTGCCCGAGTAAATTGTAATACAGTGTCTCGAAGCGTTACAATAAAGTGTAAAGCTTTAACTTTGTTTGTTTATTAATTATAAACTTTTACTACTCATATCTCCTAAATTAAAAAATTTTATAAACCTTGGAACATGATCTAGCAGATACGTAGTTTGTATGTGTTAGTTATATTGATAAATATTCTCATTATATTTTATTCAAATTACTCACCACCTCTTTTCGACCCACTGTGCGACGCACGAATAGCTACTTACATATTTATTAACTTTCAAAATACAAAGTCAGCATTTCATTTTGATGAACTAATCGAATTTTGAATACTCTTTTATATGTATGTTAAACCAGGGGGCAAGCGCCCTATTGTGGTTTGTTGTTTGACATTGTCTGCCATCGTCTGCCTTTTCTGTTTTAGTGTTTCACATGGTGGCTTTAATGTGCAGCTGGGATTCTTAAGCCCATTTTGTGGTATACTTGCCCTTTGATGTTATATGTGGAACTGTATTGTTGACCAATTTGCTTAGTATTATTTACCAGTTCTGTTAGGATGAAACACATCTGCATTCAAAAATCGCATTCAGGAGTTACCACTTACGTCCCAATGGTTAACATATGTGAAAAACTGCGTTTTCATCAAAACGCATTGATGCCCAACGCGGCCATGGTGTACGCAGCTCTGCTTGTTGGCTGGCTCTGCAAAAGCTCTGCATTCAAGTGAATACCGCTATTAAAACAAATCGAAACCAAAATGTATGTATGTATATATCGATATTCCATTTCAATTCTATCTATCTAATTTTGTTGACATTTTTAAGCAAAACAATGTCAAGAGCAAGTGATTTAATATTTAAAACAAGAAAAAGTATGTAACACAAACAATTACCCACATCAAAGAAAGGTCGTTGTAGGGAACTTATCTTAGCGTATTTAGTGTCGAATGCATTTATTTAGTTTAAAAATCTATACAATTACCATACGTACATCAGGAACAAATTGCATTTCAATTTTCGTGCTATACAATTTAAACAATTTATACAATTTACTTATTGTTTAAACAAACAGATTGTAAATATAAAGAGAGAAAAAAAAAAAATGTTCGTGCGACAGTTTGCACGGAATACTGTTATTTATGTACATACATATGTATTTACATTTGCTTTTTCTGCTATCTGCTACGCCTATAGAACTGTGTAAAATTAAGAGGTTTTCTGGTCAATTGTTAATAATACTGTGGTTTTAGTATTTACACCAGTTACTCAAAGAGTAAATAGGGTAATGTACAGCACGACCCCATAAAGTAAATATATTATTGGTAATCATCAATCCAAGCTTATACGAACAATTGTATGTTCAAATCTAACTTGACTTCGGTTCTGGCCTTCTTTTTCTGTTATATGTATGTACATATATATTTTTAATGCCTCACATTTATATTGAAGAACTTAATATTATCACTTTACCTAATATTAAAACATTTTATATTTTAGCTTCTGAAAAAATCTCGGAAAATGTACACATATTCGCTAATGACCCCTCCCTAGCTTTTTTTCGAGTTCAGGTACGATTGTTGTTGTATGTTGTTCCGTAATCTCGAATTTAAAATGAGTTGAATATATTATTTTCCTACTTCAATTTACCCTTTTAATTTTCTATACTTTATTTTCATTATATATTTCCGATATTACTGCATTTAAATAAATCTAGGAGCACGTGCGGAAAGTATTACCAGCGATATATGAAAAACGTGAAGAAGTGTTCCAGTTGCAAAAAAATCTTCAGGGACACTGCTATGACATGGAATATGGAGTAGAGTAAGTCAATATGGAGTAGAGTAACTTGATACAAAATTAACGTTTGAACATTGCGATTTTTATTTACAGAGCACTACAAACAATAGAAAAGTCGGAGCCCTTATTTTCCAATGTGCAAGCAATTTTAAAAAATGCAATTTTTTTAAAGCAACAACTTGCTACCGAAGAAAACAGGATGAAAGTATTAAAAGAAAGCATAAAATCCTCGGTATACAAGAGATTTTCGGCGCACCTTGCCCTAGATCTTCCTGACTTGCCTGACTTTAGTGGTGTAATACGGGACACGAGTCAACGAATTGAAAATAAGATCGGTCCAAGTAATGGACGCGATGCACAATCTAACTTAGGAGAACTTCAAAGGTCCTATACCACATTACACTAATTGTTTATGGATGATAAAAAATATAATTAAGAACGAAAAATAAATACTAAATAGTTCATATTTTTTCACAGTCTGTTTTTTGCCCATTTAAATTGTATTTTATTTTTGAAGCACTTGCAAAACATTATTATTACCATTTAAAACAGCTATCAGCAGGGCTTATTTATGAGAACGCTTATGAATACGTTGTCCTACCGTTTCATCAAGTTGCAATTATTTGTTTGGACGTTGATATTCAATGCCTGAGCCAGTAAGTTATGCTCGGAAAATAGCAAATACGATGGACAAAGGAATAAGGAATACCCTGTTTTAATTTTCAAATGAACAATCAATTATATCGATAGAGCTAGTTTTTTTGGCATTCATCGATAGTGTCATCTTCTGCATCACCACCGGCTAAGAATAATACAATTAATTTTTTGCATAGAAAATATGAAATCTGAAATTTTAGCAATAGCTTGCGTAGCTTTATCGCTTAGATCCATAGTTTCCATGTACTCATTCTCAGGCTTTGACTCGCCTCCTATGTACGGTGACTATGAAGCACAGCGCCACTGGCAAGAAGTCACCATTAATTTGGAGCCCATACAATGGTATACGAATAGCTCCAATAATGATTTGCTGTACTGGGGGCTAGACTACCCCCCACTTACCGCACATCATAGCTATTTAATGGGTCGAATAGCTAAAATTATTGATCCTCGCTTTGTCGAGTTGCATAGAAGTAGAGGTTTTCAATCTCGATCGCATAAAACCTTCATGCGACTAACTGTTTTGCTTGGAGACGTTTCAATCTATTTACCCGCTATCTTGGGAGTTTGTGTTTGTATAGATAAAAGCTTTCAATGCAAAAGTAAACTCTTTTCCTTCATGTTGTTGGCCGCCTATCCAGGCCAAATGCTTATTGACAATGGACATTTTCAATACAATAACGTATCGTTGGGCCTAGCTGCTGCCGCTATTGCTGCAATTCTGCATGGCAAACAATACATTGCAGCATTTGCTTTTACATTAGCGTTGAACTACAAACAAATGGAACTTTACCACAGCCTGCCGTTTTTCACATATCTGTTAGCCGAATGCATCGCACAAAACAGGTACGCTTAATAATACTATGGTATGCTTAGCACCTATAAATGGTACCCTACAATGTTCATGAATTGTTCATTTACATTAACATTTCACCTTAAAGAAGTATTCAGAATTCAATCGCTCATCCTCTCATATTTATGCCTAAAGCTCAGAGTCCAGTCCAAAATCACAAAAATCATTAAATACCACATTGCAGAGCTTCTATTATATTACAAAATTCAGGCAAGCTCCGGTTTTCACTTTCCTAATTACTTTCAAAAACGCAACAATTAGTTGAATCAATTTTTTTCTTATCTGTTAGCATTACCAGCTGGTTCCTTCCTTGTGAAACATTTTTCTTAGCCCTACCTCAAGCTTTTCTTGGAAGTAATTGGTCAGTGACAACAAGACTTTACATATTCGTTCTTATCGATAGATCGGAATAAAATCTCTATTATAATGTAAAGGGTATTTGAGTTAATTGCATTATTTGTATTTTATTTTTAGATTTAATTATTTTCTCGCTTCCTGCACCCGGTTTCCGGCACAAATTTAATATATAATATATATAGATATATAATATAATCACAAATATTTTCAGCTTCAGATTATTTGCAGTTAAACTAGCAAAAATCGCAACCATTGTTCTAGCTACGTTCTTTCTAGTTTGGTACCCCTGGTCCGGATCGCTTCAGGCAGTGGCTGAAGTGCTAAATCGACTTTTTCCTCTCGGGCGCACAGTATTTGAAGACAAAGTATCTAATTTTTGGTGTTCATTAAATATAATATGGAAACTAAAGTAAGCCCGAAACAATCAAAAGAATTATAGTTTATAGAAAAAATAATTTATATGTTTCAGGCAACATGTGTCGAATCATCACATGGCACTAGTATGTCTGGGTTTCACCTTAATTAGTTCTCTGCCAACTAATATCACACTTTTTAGGAAGCGATGTAAAATGGGTTTCTTATTATCCCTTTTCAATACTGCTATTGCTTTCTTTTTATTTTCATTTCAAGTATGTATGAGGAAGTAAACTTTAAACCACTATTTTTTATATTTCAATACGTTTCTAGGTTCACGAGAAGACTATTCTGCTAGCTGCACTACCAACGTTATGCTTATTGACATGGTGGCCAAACGAAATTATTCTCTTTCTCGATGTTTCAGTGTTCACCATGTTACCACTTCTGGAAAGAGATGGGTTGTTAGTACCATCACTTGCATGTGTTTTAATCTATCACTTGATTTGCAAATGTTTTTGTTCTGAAACTAAACCGAGTTCTGAACTAAAAGCATTTTTAAATATATCCAAAATCTTCATGATCGTCATTGTGGGAGCTTCACTACTTATCAAAGCCCCTTCAAGGTATCCAGATCTTTGGCCATTAATAACGTCTGTTATAGGTTGCGCATACTTAGTTTTATTTTTAGTTTGGGGAAATTTTAGACATTCGACCTGCACCTGCAGGACTGTTAAAATAAAAAGTATGTAACTAAACAATAAGATTATTTATTTCTTTTTTATATCCATATTTTAGTTTGTCATCGGTCATCTAAATTCAAAACTTTTGATGACTCTTCTGATGAAGATAATTCTTACATTTAATAGAAGTTGGATTTTTTCTGCCAATGTCAAACGAATCGCAAAAGTTTTTACAAGGGCAAAAGCAACGAACTTGTGCACTTGCCAATCGCCAAACATTTCAGAATACCTTAATACCTTTCCTATGCAGAGAAATTCTAAAAGCATGAAGAATCAATGGATAGGGGGGCAGTTGAAACAACTGTCCACACAAAGCCGCAGCGTCAGAACTAGGTAGAGACATTCTGCCGCCAATTAATTTCTTAATTCTGGCTACAATAATGATCCCATCAGATCCCAACCTGAAAGATATGGCCATTTCCTACGTTACTGCGTTTTTTGTTTTATCGTAGCTATAAAATTTTAGATGTCACAAAGTTTTGACCTTCCTGAGTCGGAAACGGCCGGGGCTAATTTTGAATTACCCTTGCGACAGTGTGATATCACAGCAGACTGGATGCTAAATTGGGCTGCTGTAACTTTTATAGTCTCTCAGTACTAGGCGCTTCTCAGGAAGGACACAAATATGTACATACATATGTGGCAAAGAATAATTTTGGATGATGTATTTGCATTTGCTACAATTCTACGCTTTCCAATAAGATTTTGATAAGATTAAGATCCAATGAAAATTCGATCTTTACCGATGAAGCCCAATTCCTAGCTTTCGTCAATGTTTAGGGCTATTATCCCGTTAAGAGGTTCCTTTTCACAGACATTTTTCTACTAGAATACGAACACTTCGGACATACAGCGGCGCCAGACTATGAGATATGTACTTGTTCATTGGAGTGGTGACCTGGCAGCTCCTGCCACAATATTTTAAGAGATACAACTTTTAGGAACAAGTTCTACGGCGTGGTTAAAAAGGCTAATGATTAAGAAGACAAAGAATATTACAATTGTTAGGTTTTTACATGTATTATTGACGAGTTTTTGATTTTCATTTCCATAAAATGTTTACAACACAAAAAGTTGTACCGATATATCTGCAGTAACTGACCATAAAATAAAAACTTCTTTGTAAAACGGTCCATTCTTTATTCGTTTTAGTATCCGTCTTTGATGGAAATCCATACAGCTTCTTATTAATGCCTTTGATGTGTCGATGTATTAAAATTAACAATGGTTTTAATTATGCTGGAAGTTGGAGTTTCTTGCCTTTAAGAACTTTGGTAATGTATAAGTAAAAGAAATCGCAGTATAGAATGGTCTGCACGATTCCAGCGAAGATCGCAATAAGGTCGTAATGCGATTCTACCATGTAGCGATAGACCCAATTTAGCAAATATAGCGCACGGTATGATCCAAGAGCAAATAGGTAATGGCTCGTTATTGATTCTGCTTCTCCAGTTTTGCTTACCAAAAAGAGCTGTGGTAAAATGGCAACAGATTCCAAATAAATTGAAAATGTCCAAAGCACTTCCATCACTGTGAATTCGTGATTAATGACGAAGGAAAGCAAGGCGCATGGTATGAGAAGGAACTCGATACGGAACGAATCATGGTTGTGATCATAAGTTGCCTTAAACTTGACGTACATTAAATATACCGTTGCACCAGAAGTGGCCAAAAACAGCACCTTCATAACCGAGTTATAGAGGCTTACATATGTGGTGAAGAGATCGAGGTAGCGAGTTAAATAAACTACAGCGAACAATATTTGCGATTTTCCAGATATCCCGGCACATGATCGAGTTTTCCATATTTTTAGCAGAAGTATTATTATGGCAAAGACATGAGATAGATCTCCAGCAAACCGAAAAATATTCATCCTAAATAATGCGTCAATTTATAAACTTCTGTCGATTTTTCCTTGTTCTTGGGTATTACTGAGAGCACCCTTAAATAAATGTTGAGAATGGACACTTTAATTACGGCATTGAAGTGTATGTGTTTTTTCATTACTGCATACGTTACCCAAGATTATGTTTTTCACGTAAATTGCCAACGAGTTAAAACTTAGGGCATCGGCGTTTCCTCCCCAAACTTCTGAGTAGAATGTTGGCATAAAAGAGAATAACGGAGAGAGACCAAATGACGTGGCCGTATTAACTCTGGATCCCTGACATGAACTTCAATATTTGTTTACAATGTTTGTAGGGCTGCAACTCTGTATGCATTATGGAAGTAGTCGATAACCGATAAATAAATATATTATATCATATTATTTTATACCATTTTAATTATCTACGCAAATGTTAAAGCAGCTATTAAACCAGCATCAAATGTGCAACGACGATATACAACTACCTACCTTTTACGAATAGGTGAATTAAATTTGGTGTTTTTTTTACATATAGAAAACAACAACAACTGTCAACTCGTTGACAAATGTGGGGCAGTGTACTATAAATATTCAAATGTTAAATTTACTTCAATTAAAGTGCGCCGACTTCACTAGGTGTTTTTTTTCATTATTGGCATAAAGTACCTTTGCGGTGCAATATGACAAAAATTCAATTGAGGTTGAAACGCTGAAGATACTTCGGTAGCCTCAAGTCTCGCAAGAACGTGCGTATTTTTTAACAGGCATGCGCACCTGGACCCATTAATGATATCGAAAAGCCACTGATCTCAAAATAGAAAAACCTTAAATACACTACATATATTCCTAAAAAATCCAGTGGTTTCATTAAACCAGCATATATAATATATATAAAATGCATAGGGACAATTTAAGTATCTCTGAAGATGATCTCAGTTCCATCAAGTTTTTTTTCCATTTCTCTTCTCACACCAGGAAATATTTTTATATTATATATAATATATATATATATATATATATATTGAATTTATTATATTCGACTCTTCCAAACGATAGCAATCGCACACGAGCTCCATTTACAAACTAATCGATTAGTTGGTTCACCTCAAACTAATCGAATAGCTAATGCCGCTATTTTAACTTTTGGTCGTATTCCACTACTTTGGTAAAAGCTTGTCTGCGACCATTACTTGACTTGACTTGTTTATATATACTTTCACGCCGTAACGCAGAACACACGTTTGCATAGAAATGCATAGGGACAATATATATATATATATATATATATATATGGTTATAACCACAAACGTGTGTTCTGCGTTACGGCGTGAAAGTATATATAAACACAAAACTAGCGTCAAGTAATGGTCGCAGACAAGCTTTTACCAAAGTAGTGGAATACGACCAAAAGTTAAAATAGCGGCATTAGCTATTCGATTAGTTTGAGGTGAACCAACTAATCGATTAGTTTGTAAATGGAGCTCGTGTGCGATTGCTATCGTTTGGAAGAGTCGAATATAATAAATTCAATCTAACCCCGTGCCGGCTTGCGCAGAAAACAACTTTTTATTAATATTCTGCCAAAATAAATTGAACAAAATGGTAAGATTGCTACTGGATTTTAGTGTACTTACAATTGTGGAACAGATGGATATGGAATGAAGAAGAAGTTTATTTGGTTACTTGTGAAATATGATTATGTTGCTGGGTTTGTGTCGGCACCCTGCATTGTCTGCAAACATGTCGTACAGACATGAACAAATTTTGTAAACAAAAACTAAAAATACAATACAACTTTAATAGGCAGATAAAAATGAATTTCATGTAACTGGAAATTATTCAAAGTATTAGTTATCTTTCACAACCATTTTTACATATGTACATACACACATACATACATTCATATGTAGGAACTATCTGAAAACGACAATCCAGCCAATCTAGCGGCATTTTCCGATAATTGTGTTATAAACTACAAACTTAGCACATTAACAAAAAAGAATGGAGTTGAATCCAGACGATTTTCAAAAGATGTAATTCTCCATAATTTTCCAAAACAGCATACACTCAAAAGTCACAGCCTGCAGGTTTTTTTTATTAAACTATACCTCCGATATGGCTTGGACTCTTTTACTTTCTTTCCTTCCGTGTCGCCATGTTTCATTTAATGTTTTCTACCTTAAATATAGTACTTACTGTATGCATATATAGATAATAAATGTTATTTATATTTCAGACTATTGGAAAAAATAACAAAATGATTCAGCACCTTAATTATCGGGTGCGAATCGTTTTGCAGGACTCTCGTACATTCATCGGAACTTTCAAAGCATTTGATAAGCACATGAATTTAATATTGGGCGACTGCGAAGAGTTTCGCAAAATAAGGTCCAAGAACTCGAAAGTTCCCGAACGAGAGGAAAAACGTGTGCTAGGCTTTGTTTTGTTGCGTGGTGAAAATATAGTCTCTCTGACAGTGGAAGGACCTCCACCTCCGGAGGAAGGACTTCCTCGAGTGCCAATACCAGGAGCAGCCTCAGGGCCAGGCATTGGTCGCATAGCTGGCAGAGGTGTACCCTTGAACATGTCGTCAGTGCCAGCGGGATTACAAGGCCCAGTGAGGGGTATAGGAGGGCCAGCTCAACAACATATGGCTCCAATGGGCAGAGGCGTGCCACGAGCTCCCATGATGGGAGCACCTCCCCCAGGATTAATTCCTGGTGGTATTCCTTCATTACCAGGGAACCTTGGTCGCGGGGCTCCACCTCCAATGAGAGGACCCCCACCTGGTATAATGCGTGGCGTACCTCCTGCTGGTAGAGGTGGCTTTTAAAATATATTCCCGAATGTATTTGGGCAATACAATTTCAATAAAATACTTTACATACATATATTTTCTGTAGAAAATGTACTGTCTTACACAACACTTAAAAATACTATTCAATTGTTATAAATATTCTATTATTTACTTTAATTATTTATTTTGGACGAAGCCGGGGCGTTTACAGCTCCTCTGGCCTTTTTTCTCTTTGGACTGCATCCCACTGTCTCTTTCAAATGTGCTCTAAACTGACTTTTAATAGTATTTACATGATTTAATGGTATAGTCCATTCAACTAGGCTTGAATGTGTGGTGGGATCAGACGACTCTGTATATTCTGATATTTCAACACCTAAACACTTACACACTTTCGAGAGTATTGCATCCACATAACTTGATATAACTAAGTTCGCCTTAGAGTCCTGCAATATAAATGTATTCATATTAAATTGAGTTAATAGCAGAATTTGTAAATGTCTTACATGTTTTGTTGGTTGTAAATTACATATAACCAGCTTACCACCGCCTTTTCTATTTTTTAAGGGCAAGTTTCCACTTGGTACGATTTGTAGAGTTGTTCCCAGAGTTATATTTAAGTCGGCCATTCTATTAAATGCAAGAAAGGTAAAAGGTTAACTGCTAGTATCATTTCAATTTTATTCTTAGTTACATATGTAAAATAGGAACAAACGTACGTAGAATGCATGATAGCCATATCGAGATCTTTTGGCGGTAAATCGTGTTCCCAGTCCAGCACGTTATCATGCAATGAGCCAGATCTGCATGCTCGGCCTACATCACTGGCTGTCAATCTACAGCGGATTCCTAGTGATTTTTGACCAACTGATTCAACAGATGTCGAACGAACAAACTGACGTCCACATGTATGGCATTGCTCAATAAATATGTTACCGTGCAACTCTGATATGTATCTACGATTGAGTCCCGACCTTAAGTGTAACCCGTCTATATTTTGAGAGACAATATACTGCACGTATCCAGCCTCTACCAATGCTCGCAGGGCCATATGTGTCTTAGTTGGTGTTGCCTTGTCAAAAGAAGTGTTGAGTTTAGGGACCTCTCCTTTTTTTTCCAATGTCCACACGCCTTTCGGTCCTCTGTAAAAGTTTATTTATATATGTAAGTATACAAAAAGTATACAAAAATAAGAGCATACATGTATCGTATACCTAAAGTCAGGAATGCCGGCTGATGTACTTATCCCTGCGCCAGTATGAAATACCACATGTTTGGAGTTCTTGATGTAATTGGCCAACTCGTCGCATTTTTTACTGACGGTATCATCGCTGTCAAAACTCTTAATTTAGCGTTACAATTTTGTTGTCATAAATTGATAGCCACATAAATATTTACCTCTGGGAGGCCTAGTATTCCCTTGTTTTCATAAGGTGAAAGACCGTCAGCGTAATTAGAACTCATTGTTTTACTATCATTTATACTTTTCAGGGTTTCTGTCTTTTATAGTTTGAAAAAAGTTTACAACCAGCATAAAACATTTATATGTTGATATAATTTTAAAACCAGATTGATTAATGAATGTCGCACCATCCGATATTTTTTTGGACATACTAAACGTCGATATTTCCTATGCCCAAAATCGAATATGATAAAAACAATCTCTGCACACCGAGCAAAACATCCATGAAAAGGCAGCCGATGCTTACAGTTTGGCGCAGCGGAAAATGTCTTTACTTAATTAATATGATAAATAGGACATAACTCAGTAGGAGAATATTTTCATGGACTCGCTACTTATCTGAGTTGAAAAGCTCTTTGGAGCAGCGCATTTTTACTTAAAATCTTTCCAAAGATAGACGAACTGCGGAAAACTAGTTTAGAAAGTTAAAAGCCATATGACTCTTGCCTCTAATGCTACTTCTATTCTAACTATTTTTCCCTTATATAAGTGCTAGTTCTTTCGAGCTCCCAGCAAATATTCAATATGCTCCTGTCAGTCATTATTTACATTTTCGATGTCAATATATATCATTTCGTTGTGAAATAGAAAGAGAGAAAGATTCACCAGAAAATTTAGTGCATCTGAGTACTAGGCAGTGTAAATAGGCCTTACAATTCATATTTATCGCTATCGAACAAAATTAATACAAAAGCATCGATATTATTATTTGTGCGATTTGCATCACTAGTGTGAAGTGGGTTGTATAAATGGCTTCAACATCGAGGTATTTTGGAAATATTTTATGCATAATTACTGTATTTATAAGGTTTTTATATTTTTAGACTTGACAACAATAAGGTGTGCTGTTATGCACACCCTGAATCTCCCCTGATCGAAGATTATCGGGCTGGTGACATGATATGTTCAGAGTGTGGTCTGGTTGTTGGGGACCGCGTTATTGATGTTGGATCGGAATGGCGTACATTCAGTAATGAGAAAAGTGGCGTAGATCCCAGTCGTGTTGGCGGTCCCGAAAATCCACTTCTTAGTGGTGGGGATTTATCCACAATAATTGGACCTGGGACGGGGTCTGCATCTTTCGATGCATTTGGTGCTCCAAAATATCAAAACAGACGCACCATGAGCAGTTCAGACCGCTCTCTTATATCAGCTTTCAAAGAAATTTCATCAATGGCGGATCGCATAAACCTACCAAAAACTATAGTCGACCGTGCAAATAATCTATTTAAACAGGTATGCATTAACACAGGTGGTGAAATTCGATATAACTATTTCGTTTAGGTTCACGATGGAAAAAATCTTAAAGGTCGATCAAACGATGCCAAGGCATCTGCTTGTCTTTATATTGCTTGTCGACAAGAAGGAGTTCCACGCACATTTAAAGAAATATGCGCCGTTAGCAAGATTAGCAAAAAAGAAATCGGAAGATGCTTTAAACTAACACTCAAGGCTCTTGAAACAAGTGTTGATTTGATAACAACTGCTGATTTTATGTGTCGTTTCTGTGCAAATCTGGGTAAGCTTTTTGCTAAATCGTTGACATTTTATAGTTTTATTCTAATATATATGTCCAAAACATATTTTTTTATAGATCTACCGAATATGGTTCAACGCGCTGCTACACACATTGCGAAAAAGGCTGTCGAAATGGACATTGTTCCAGGACGATCTCCAATATCTGTGGCTGCAGCTGCAATTTATATGGCATCGCAGGCTTCAGAGCATAAGCGCAGTCAGAAGGAAATCGGTGACATAGCTGGCGTTGCTGATGTCACCATAAGACAATCGTACAAGTTAATGTACCCTCATGCTGCGAAACTTTTCCCGGAAGATTTTAAGTTTACCACACCCATTGATCAGTTACCACAAATGTGAAAGTTTAGATTGTTTAGTTATCGATGCTCAATAACAATGCTTACGCCTAGTTGTTATATAATCAAAAAGGTACGATTTTATTAAATAAAGCTAGTATTATTTTGGATACAAATCAAACGGATTCCCTGTTTAAGTGGATTTTTAATTTTAACTAACATTTAGAAAAAGGGGTATGCTTAATCCAGTTACCATTAGTGAAATTATGTTTTACTCAGCGATTCAAAGTAGTGAAAATGAAAATTACGGACCTCCGCAATTTGTTTAAAAAAATTGTTTTCTTAAGCTATCTTGTTCGTGAAAACCTTGATTTAATTTAGAACAAGAAATCCTCTATCTGTAAAAGTCTGCCGCCAAAACATAATCGAACCCACTTGTAATTAAGTAATCATCACCAAAATTTGTATGAGACTTATTTGCAAGCCTTTAGCACTTTATTTTCTCTTACGATAACTTGCGCACATAACTTTAATTACTTCCATATTTTATAACAATTTTAACAAAACACATTTTTTTAAACAAAAGCATTTAGGCAAGGTGTTTGGACCAAGTTCCTAGTATTCATTGCAATATACACACATCAATTGGCAGACTATAATAATATATGAACATAGACATACTTTTTACTTCTTAATTGTTTTTAGATTTTATGGCGGAAAGATAGTTTGCAGTACACATTGGTTATAATTAATTGCAGAAAATCAAAACTATATAAACCACCAAAGACAGACTGAGAATTAGATACCTAAATATGTATGTATGTACATATACACCGTTTGAAGTTCGTTCTTTCAAAGTAGCATGACTTGTCACTTCGATTCCCTATATTTCAAGGAAGTTCGTGGCACTGCAGTTTATATATACATATATATACAATACATAAATATGTATGTATGTATGTATGTACGTGTGTAGCTTCAGTACGAATGATCGACCGCAAAAAAAACCACACAGGCTATGGCAGTTATGCATGTGAATTAACTTCGTTGGTTACGACTTTATTTTTGGTCTATCGCTTATATTTCAGGTTTAATGTTAATATAGTATGCAAATAAATACATTTTTCGTGTCGGGAATGCATCTTCATTTGCTTTACAGTCATACATAAATTATTAGCGGCTTGAAATTTGAAAGGAAAAATGATTTTTGGTCAAAGCTTAAAAAATTAGGATTACAACTAAATGCATTTAAGCCAGTTAAAAATAAAAACAGTAAGGGGAAAAAGCATACAATTGTAAGGGGCAGAAATATATGTATGTAAGCTTTACAGTTTTAGACGTTCTGGTGGCAGCGCGGCATGAGATAAATATAAAATTTCTCAGAAATAATAACTTGGTTAATCTGAATAGCTGTGCCTGCGAAACACAAATGTATCGATGTCTATTTAAAAGAGTTGACAGTAATGTAGAACTGTAATGTAATACGGCATCGACATGAATATAAAGTTTTTAAATTGATGGAATCGACAATCAGTAGTCAATCGAAAGAGAACATTTTTCGTCATCACTATGCCCGACACACTCAAGTGCAGGTCGGTGCTCAGAGTCCCACATACCAGGTCCACATCGCTTACATAGGCCACTTAACGTACAAGGAACTTTTGGTATTTGACGGTATTGGTATAGTAGTCCACGAGCCTTCCGAAGAATCAGTTGTCCATCCATATACATGGCCAGCGAACTGAAGTGCAGTAGCATTTCGTCCGCGCGTAATCCTTGAGCTATCACGTCATCGGCATACACAGCTATGATGGCCAAACAAAGAAATAGATGAAAGTAGTCAGTCAAATAGTTCGACCAACAGGCTTCCCACATGCGTATTACGACAGCTTCGGTGAACTCTCGCTTGAAACAAAGCAAGAGCCATCGGTGACAAAATAGGAGCTCCATAGAATCGTTCTGGTGTTCCAAATGTTCATAGAAACGTGGCAGCATAAGCCTTATAAGTTCTCGCAGATAACTAAGATTATGGTCGACGTCACTGTCTGTGGGAGTGCAGACAAAAAATGCTCGTTGCATTAATCCAACGAAACACCAAAATGTTTCAGACTCATTTTGCACCTCGCATAGTACAGGCGCCAGTAAATCACTCATACCCTGAAAACGAATTCAATAGTGAATATTTTCGGGATTTAACTTAAACTACAAACCTGAGAATAGGACAATCCAGAATTATAAATAGCGAAATTGAGCAGAATGTTTTTCATAACTTCGGTGTTGGGGTTATCGTCACCACAGAAAAAAGGATTGGTTCGATCTGTACGTACAACATCCTTTTCAACCACACACTGTACGGTTTTCCAAAAGTGTACTTGTTGCTCTGGAGACATTGAATATAGACGCTTTCGTGTGATTTCATCATACTCCTGTCGCTTAATGTCCATCAGGACTGCTCGATCTTCAAATGTTGACGAAAAGGAATAACACTTTAATAAAAATGGCCAAACCGTTTTTCGTAAACTCTTTTCAAGACCACCAAAAAATACACATTTGCGTAGAAGCAAATCGTCTTCGATCTGTCCCTTTTCGTTTAACAATGTTCCGTAGAAAAAGTTTGTAGTTATTTTCTTTACGTCGCCCTCATCGGGATGCATTTCCGATTTCTTGACTTCAGGACGACAGACCATAAAATGCCTGTATGGCAGATCGAATTTTTCTGGACAAGTGGCCAAGGTGATGTTGTGCAAAAAACAATGCCACTGGTGAAGTACCTGGGCCAAGTGATCCAATCCACCATAATGGAAATGGAGTATCTTGTACTGAGATTCTCGGGATGCAATCACCAGCTGACCCGATGTGCAGTTGGTGTCATTGAAAAAGAGACGGAGTGATCGCATTTGACTTAAGTCTACGGAAAAGTGTCGACACTTTAGTGAGGCGGTTCGGCGAACGGCTGGCATCGAGTTTTCACTTTCTGGGAACTCCAAATTGTGCTTAAAGGCAAGTAGTTCTGGGGTCATCCATTTTGGGTTGCTGTCCTCCGATGCCGGGCCAACAGAGTTTAAATGGTCCCTGTTTCCGCTGAAGCAGTCACTGCTGTTATCGGCGTCTGTCCTAATCGTTATACAGTTGAAGGATTGTGAAATATTAGTGTTTTCGATCTGCGGATTCGAAATAGTTATATTAACTGAAGTTATTGGATTGTTTTTTAGCAGCGCTGTTAAGTCATCTATTGAAGCAGTTTGTCCGCCGAGCAAAGGCTGTAGTTCACTTTTTAATTCTTGCATTTCCGACGCGTCATCATCTTCTTCTCGGATGTCGCTTTCATTAGTCGTCTGAGACACCGATAAGAAACAGTGCTTATTGCTTAAATCTGTCCTCTTTTTCATAGGACTACAACTATCACTGGAATCTTCCTTCGACGATGTCGTATATTTACATAGGGAAGAGTTTGGGATCCACGTGAGAAGTAGCGTAGGTCTTTTTGCACAGTTGTACTGATCCACAAATGTTTTTGTAGTGCATGTTAAATATCCTGGGTTGTGCAATATATCAAATTCATGACGAGCGATTGTAGGTGGATGAATGCATACATTGTTCTTGCAGAACAGAATTTCGTTGTCTTCGTAAGAAATATCGATTTTTTTATTAATTATTTCTTCACCCAGTATAAAGCTTGATGCTTTTTTTATAATACTTCCTATTGGCATTTTTAGATCCAATTTGTTTATCCTTACATATGAGTATCTTTCTTTTAAAATGAAAGGGTTTTTATTATAATTTAATGTTACTGTGTGCTGGGTGTTTCTAGCTTGTAACAGCTTTTAATATGGGTATGGGCTGTTTGTGGTGCACGGTAGAAACGGTATCTTTTTGGACAAGGGTCACTCTAATAAGTAAGCTTTTTTCTTGCGAAAAAAACTAGGGTACTCCCGTAAAATTTTAATCTGCTCACCAACAATTCAGCTTTGAATTCATGCTTACGATTTTCTTCCGCTGAAAAATTAGTTGTGCCCAGTCAGAAATATATTAGGGACTGGGATTCACTTAAGCAATCATTGCAGCAGGATTCTTCAGTGAAAATATCTTCCTCGGAATTGCATCGCAGGAAAAATGAGCGAGGGGATACCTTGACAGTTTCATTATATTTATTTAAATCTACAGATATTATTTTAAGACTGATCGACTTTGCAAACACTGTAGCTCGTTGAGTAGTAAAGTAATACTGTAACGCAATCGCTGAAACGTGGACAGTGGCAATTCCAGAGTTCGAAATCCTCCACTCGGGAGCTTGAAGTGCAGTACAACGGTTGTTTTATCTTGGATCGTACTAAATAATATAAAGAAAATTAGTCAATTTATTTGATTATCCAAAATGATTGATTTGCATACTTTAAAGTTAAGGAAATGTTGATCCTCCACTTCACATTTAACATTTTAACTCGATCTAATTTGGTATTCGAGTAGTTTTTACTAAGTATTTCTCTATGATGTAAAATAACTTTGCAAATATCTTCAACGCATTCTTCTGAAAATCTGTAAAGATGTTTAATGGAATTAATCAGTTCTTCAAAAATGTTTGCAATGGATCCACTGGTTGGTGTATATATATTATAAGTAAATATATACAATGTAGAAAATATGTAAGTGTTCTCAAATAAACTTTGAGAGAAATGGTGTGCGTACACTTTGTTGATTCACTATGCAAAATAAAGTATATGTACATGCATACATTGGTAAACATATAAATACAATCGAAAGCAATGTATATTTTATCTAGTATAAGTATTTAAATATAAGAAAGTATTCATTTGTATACCCTAAATCAACCAATAGGCATTGTCGCAACTCGTGAACCTTTACCACTCCTTTTGGATATCGCAAAAATAGTTGCATTATCAAAAACACTATAGTAAAGAGCTCGCAAAAATTTTTAGGAACTTCATGACCGGCATTTGTCAGTTTGCTTTTTGCAAGGGACAGCACTTCGGAACATGATTTTTTGGTCTCTACATAATGCACGGAAACTTGAATTAAGACGCGCAGCGTTGATTTAGATAATTGCGGTACGAACGAAGAATATGGTTGAACATATCTCAGAATATTATATCGAAAAGTACAAGACATTTTGATCAACACAAGGTTTGTTATTGTTTATCATTTAATACGAACAGGAAAAGGCAATGTACACATACATATGTATGAACATACATATATAAAATACAAAAATTGGATCATTGAAATAGGAACATGAAAACTAAAATGTATATGTTCACACTTTCTGAAATTAAATATAATCTTGAATTACCAAGTTTTCGCAAACTAATGATTTAACATTTTTGCTTTCCGGGTTTTACATTTCGTGTTTCTTTCCATTCATTTGTTATGCGAGTAAACAGCTGTTCTAGTTTTGGTTGTAAAACCAAAAAGTAAATGAAGACTTCGTATATTAAACTCATTAAAGAAAATCCCCGGAATAGTTTAAACTGTTGAAGGACTCTACACTGGCGTCTCCCTTGCATAACACAAAAATGTTCTGTAGGTATTTAGGCCGTTCACCTGGGCAACTTTCGTACCTTTACGACTCGAAACAAAAACAGTTGCGTTAAGTAAGAATACAACGGCCGTTAAATACTGCGGAGTCCGAGGAAACTCACGGTATGTATGGGTTCATATTGGGGGAATCAGCCTGAATACCTGAATACGTCAGTCTGAATGCAGTGATATTATCACTTGGCTGCCGTTGACAGTGGGCGAAACAAGGAAGGCGACAAGGGGAAGAGCACTGTGGTACCCGAATAGTTCCCGAGTAACTTTCCCTACTATTATAGCACCTTCTCCGTCTTGTTCTCACCTACGGCCCCGCGTTTTCTCTCTCGGCTTCTGCTGTCGGATCATAGCTTTGCGATCGGCGCTCTCTCCAGCTTTGAGTGTGGGCGTTAAGCTGGTTTTAGACGATGCAAGGGATTAAGAGCATCATGTGGACCTCATTTTTGCGCTTTTTATAATTTTTGCATTTGAAAGCTTCTGAATGGCCCGATGGAATGACAAAAAGAAGAAGCGCTTCCTCTAAAAAAATCACTAAACAAAAAAAACATTTTGTTTTTAAGTATTTATTTTAATTTTATTTAGTTCCTTAAAACTTTTGAATGGCCCAAATCTATTATTAAAAGTCAGTTTGTCCATTAAGAAATGTAAATGACGCTCATCTATCCAAACAATATAAATAAAACGAGAAGGGACGTGTGAGACGCTTCTTACGCTTCACAACTTTTAGACCCGGCACTGTCATCATCTTCTTCTTCTGTCATCTACATACATCAACAACACTACTCACACCAACCACGCTTCTTTAGCTCGCCGCCCTTCCCCAGACCCACACACTTCAGACTCGCTGCAGAGGCAGAGGCAGCACCCGCACACAAAAAAAACAAATAAAATCTGAGGGACGGGGTGGGTTAAAAGTCGGAAGAGGCATCGGCAAGGGGAGGGCAAAGGCAGAGGACGAGTGAAGCAGAAGCAGAGAATGTAAAAGGAACAATAAAAGCTGCGGGACAGGGTGGGTTTATCCACTGCAAATGAATTTCTTCATTCTGGCTATAATAATGATCCCAATTAGGTGATCTGATAGATATGGCCATTCCCTACGTAATGGTGTTTTTAGTTTCGTTTTTCTGTATCTTCAAAATCTAGATTTGGGAGGTTTTCGCGCTTTTGCGTGGGCGGGGCTAATTTTTGAAATACACTGGTTTCAGTGTGAGCATACAGCAGTCCGGAGCCAAAATTTGGTGGCTCTAGATCTTAAAGTCTCTGAGAACAAGCCGACAAACAAGACGGAGGGACGGACAGACAGACATGGCTCTATCGACTCGGCTATTGAGCTGAGTATATATCAAGAATATATATACTTTATGGCGTCGGAAACACTTCCTTCTGTGAGTTACATACAACCGTTATTCACAAAAATACAATATACCCATTTACTCTTCGAGTACCGGGTATAATTAAAAAGGTGATGAAAACCCTATATTTTTGGTGCAAAAGCATAATTTTATTTAATTTTTTGGGTATGATAAATATATGTTAATATGTAACGTAATTAAATTTGAAAATCGTCATTGAACCTTGCTCTGTTATATAGAGCACTACTGGAAGCCCCGTCATGTTTATGTAAAGTAAAGCAGCCACGTCTATATAATACAACAATTCCTAATGTAATCGGTAAGGCAATAAGTATAAAAACTAGCAGACCGACCCAGAAAATACTACTGCCACTTGTATTTCCACTTAAGCGATCCGTCGCTACACTTAAAACCTCCACGTCTGTCAATTCAGAGGGTGTCTCACACCGTACATTTTTTGCCAGAAGTGGAGTTGTTGTATTTATTTGTGGCAGAAGGATGCTGATTAAATAATCATTCGATTCTTCGCAGTTCCATGGATTAAATCGAAGATCAAGTACGGCAAGTTTGTCCCAGCGTACAAGTAATGACCTTGATATTGCTGTCAGGTTGCAATTATTTAAGTAGATCTATTTTCATTAAAAGAAAAATGTATTATTAAATTATGTATAAAACGTTGTTACTTGATTTTTGTAATTTACTTTTTCCAATGGAGGATAGTTCATATATTGTCCATCAGTCAGGTTCTTTGCAAAGGCGAGCTCATCGATTTCTACTAGAAACTTGTTGTCAGACAAGATTAGTTCGGTAAGGTCTAAGTAAGAATTGAAGTAAAATACAAATAAATACGTTTACCAAAAATTTCATTTTGTAACTTCAATATTAATTTAGTCGGTCCATGTGCCCGTATAGAAGCTAGAGCATCTGAGCGCTAAACCCCAGAGAATTGGGTTCAGGCTTCTGTAATGTAATAACCTGTTTATATTTTTAAACTTACTCTGCAATCCACTCATAGCACCAGCTCCGATATGGCGCAGCTTTGGCATGTAAGACATACTGAGATACTTTAAGTTAGTCATCACAGGAAATAGGCTAGAATGATGGTTAAGATTAAATAAAATAAAATAACATAAGGTAGCGCTTTAAGGCAGAGAGATCCGTTGATCATATCTTACTTATCGCCTTGGAGATCTTCAATTGGGTTTTCATTCAAGACAAGACTGGCTAAGTTCTTTGCAAATGTTAAAGCTTTTGGCAGTTCATGGAACAGATTTCCAGCTGCTATAAAAGTCTCAAGATCTCGTGGCCCATGAAGAATTGTTTGTGGCAATGTTGCTAATTCCATATATGAAATATCTAATGTCTGTAGAAAAAACCGAATTTCAAAGATATTAATTAAATAAAATGAATTCAAATAAATAGAAATCTAGATGAATAGATTTAACATACCTTCAATGATCCTAAGCCTGAAATTGCCACTTCTGAGAGTCCATCCAATAATTGAAAATTATTTGAGCATAGAATAAGCTCTTCTAGGTTTGGAATATGCTCAAATAAATCTGCGTCCAAAAAATGCAGGTCATTGTGTCCCAAATTGAGCGATTTCATATTAACTAATGCCTTATAGTCCGTTGTTGTATAGGGTCCTCTAAAAACATCTGGCAGCAAAACCTTTGAAGTTAATTTGTTATGCGACAAATCTAGGCTTGTCAAGTCAGATAAATTTTGAAAGGCGCCAATGGCTATTGAATCTATCTCGTTATTGCCAAAGTACAAATGTTTTACAGCATATGTTTTCAAAATTGGGATTTTGCTAATATTGTTGTGATCGAGCTTGATAGTTTCTAGGGCAAAGTCTCCGTCGATTAAGAAATCCCATTCGTCCTTGGAAAGCCAACTGCTCAAGTTGCTCGTGCAGTCGATTAAATTGTTCGGTTGATCGCATGTGCATTTTGTACACAAATCACTTTTTTTTAAAGGTGCAGCAGCATTCTGGAATCAGTATAAATTAATTAAAACTTGTATTAATCAATTCGATAAACGGATGAACTTATATACAAATTAATCACAAGCACTGAGGAACATTATTAAAGACTTTGCAACATCGCTATAAACAAAAACAGCAACACAATATTAGTAAAAGCATGGTTAGTAGTAACGGATTGCGCCCCAATTGCGGATCCCCGATTCCCAACGTAAGAGGTAAAAATGATATAAATTTATAGAACAATCACAGATTACACTTTAAAATGTCAAATTCCCCATACACCGTATAAAATTCGGGCGCTCATCAATTCGAACACAAATCTAATATAACACCAAACTCTTCAGCCATCATTTTTTCGTTAATGACGCACCTAATTTAATTTCTGTTGTATTAATGATGAATCGGTAGGGCTATAAAAAAGCACCCGAAGAGAGCTTTGTATTCCTTGCTTTTAATTGAAACTTAAACTCAAATTTAGGGTTTTACACAAAGTCCTCGAACACTTTAATTTTAAAATATTACAATTAAAGAAAACGACAGTAAAGTTTCTGTTTCAAGCATATTAAGTCTTTTAGGTGCAGGATAAAATAAAAAATGTATCACAATAACATATGTATACCTTTGTAGGCGTATCAGTGTCTGCATGAGTATTTGCAATTGTTAAAAAAATGTAATAACATGTACAAATTAAAATATTATTTATTTTAAATTTCATTTTTGGAATGATTTTTTTAATTGGCTGAATACAGAATAACTAAATATGAAATGGCTCTTTACAGTCCAATGGAAAGTATATGACTAACCAGCACAGTTCAAATCGAACATTTTATCTATTTCAAACTATCTTATCTTCCTCTGGGCATTGAAAGCACTGATTACGATATCTCGATGAAATTATTTGTCTAACCCATGATAAGAATCCCAAAAGTTTTCCCAAACTTGTATATAGAACTTCTTAAGTATTCGTACTCTTATGAAACTCTATATTTTAGCCAAAATTTACAAAATTGAGCCGGATTTGGAAATCATTTTTAGAATAGCCTCCCAAATTACAACCCCCCAACTAAGGCCTAATTTAAAAATTAGCTATTTGCCATGATCCCAACTGATACGATATTTCAGTTCAAACGATTGCATTTCAAAATTCGTCAGGCATTACATTTTTTGTCTGAGATTAAAATTTCATATTTTAGATAAATATTTTCAACTAAATAAATCATTAGATACAACATTTCCATTAACCCCTTAGGCCATATATATGCCATATTAATGCAGCAGGTACGTTGAAGACTATCTTCCAGAAGTTTAACAATTATATGGCTCAATATAATAAATATATATGCAACAAGTGGGGGAAGTAGTAGGTGAAAGTCTGGTAGTCAGTCACTGTTAATACCAGGTGTCTTAAAATACTTGTGCCTTTCTTTGATACAATTTAATTCGATTTAGCCAAATTAGACTTGAGATGATTCGAGTAAAATGACACTTTTAAAGCTAAGAATCCTAACTAGCTGGTTTTATTATATATAACATCAAAATCGAGGAAAATTTTTAAGATTTACAGCATATTTACAGTATATTTTGAAAATGAAAAGGTATATTTCCGAGCGACTGTAGGTATATTTTATCGATAAGTTCGCGGTCTCACCTGATAATAGCAAAATTATACAATGAGCATATGTTTAAAAGTTTTATTTCCAAAACAATCTTTAATAAGGCATTTTGTTACCAACAGTTGCAAGGGGTATGTGCAATACTTTTTTTGTCAATGACTTTAATTTACGAGTTTATATAATACAACTTTGCAGCGATGCAGGAAAGTATGAAAAGATATATGCGCCCGGCAAGGTTTCCAAGGAGCGGACTGTTCCTGAAAGAATACCAAAGCCACAATACTACTACGAAACTATGCCACCTGGAAGCACATTAGGGACCCCAGAAATTAAAAATACTGATCAAATAAAAGCAATGCGTCTCAGCGGACAACTGGCGGCGAAAATATTACAGGAATGTGGCAGTTTGGCAATTGTTGGGAAGTCCACCGATGAAATAGACGCATATGCACACGAGCTTATTATTAAATCAAATGCATACCCTTCGCCACTTAGGTATGCAGGGTTTCCAAAGTCCATCTGCACATCAATAAATAATGTAGCATGCCATGGAATCCCAGATGACCGCCAATTAATTGATGGAGATATAATAAATATTGATGTTACAGTTTACCTCAATGGTTACCATGGAGACTGTTCAGAAACATTTCTAGTTGGCAATGTGGATGAAAAAGGCCGCTACCTGGTCGAGGCCACAAGATCCTGCCTAGATATGTGCATTTCGCTTTGTGGTCCAGGCGTCTCTTTTAATAAAATCGGGCAGTTTATACAACAATATTGTGAAGAAAAAAAACTAGAATCAATAGTTGCTTTTATTGGACATGGGATTGGTAGTTATTTCCACGGGCCGCCAGAAATTTATCATTACCGTATGCACAATTTTTAAATCTAATTTGTATGGTAATCTAAAAAAATTAATTTTTAGATAACACCATTGGTGGCAAAATGCATCCTGGTATGACATTTACCATTGAACCCATTCTAACTCTTGGTGAATCGGACGTAGCTTTGCTGGAAGATGGATGGACTGCAATCAGTCTAGATTGAGCACGAAGCGCACAATTTGAACACACCATACTTATCACAGACACAGGAGTAGAAATACTTACCATTTTTCATAAATAAATTGATGAACACATGTCCATATTTTGATTTTTAAAATTTATATATTTGCTTATTTAGGTCATAAATATGTAAATAAAAGTGAAATTAAATTTTGTAGCTTGGGCTTTTATAAAATTTGGATATTGTGTGTTATGTGCAGTTGATTATGGATGCAATTTCGGCGGCGGAAAAAAACCTAGCCGCATATAGCATTTGACTTTTGTACTGGTTTTTGAATTGGAAGGAACAACTTAAATTCGGGCGGCAATTCATCTTCAGAATAGAGACGATCAGAAAAGTACACGCGTCGTATACGACAATTTGCATGGATTTGGACGCGAAGAGTTTCTACGTAGTTTGTGCCATAGGCGCGACGCGTAAAGTCAGATAGGTTAAATTGAATTTGATTCCATCCCTCATCCAGACGCATGGGCATCGTGCAAATAAATGGCTTTACACGAGTGGTCGATTGGTAATTGCTGGCTCGAAACCGGCGACGAACATTTTTATCATCCAGGACCTTAAAATCATACGTAAATTATATCATAGGACTAGCTAAATCAAAAATTTTACCTGCACTTCGAATGTGAAGTATTTCTTCATGTTCTTTATAATCATTACAAGAAATGGCAACTTTATACCGAGAGTCTTTTTTGGATCCGCTGGACATGTTATAAACGTGGTGCTCACATTGGTACCAACTATTTCCAGAACTAGACTCTGTATGTCATTGTCGGTTATACGTTTAATATGTCCATTGCGCACTTTCTTGTCCCAAAGCTGAAGCGGCTTGGATCCAATGCTGTAGAGAATTGATAAAAATCCAGATTGAAAGGTATTTTTAAACATTCTGCGATTGAATTGACAGAGCTGTTTCCCAATATACTGCTTTTTAAATTTAGTATATGACCAGTTAGTGCTGGCCAAAAAATTTAGCACAGCCGAAACTCGTACAAGCCACGAACATGAATACAAAACTATTCTAAATTTTTACGTCAATAAATTTGTTTGGAATGATTGTTGCCATTAGCAATGGGGAACAAACAGGGTTGACATAACAATTTTATGCTTTGAAAATTATCAGTTTGACGTTTAGGCGATAGTTATACTAGTGACAAAAATTCACGTTATTGTAGTCATTTCACGTGCTCTGATGATCATGAGATGGTTATAGACCAGTATTTAGATGCGCTGAATTTGTTTTCAACAAAAAGACCAAAGTAGGCAAATATATATTATCTGTCGACAGGTTCGCCCCACAAGCCATACGAATATCATCGTGTATTTTACTAACTAGTCGTGACTAGACTTGAGTACTAGACTTTTTTTTATGTCCACGAATATTCTGAGTACTTGTCATTACTTTAGTATATTTTTGTTTTTAGTAAATGGTCACACTTTCTAAGCAAAAATGTGATTTTAAAGAAAAATATAAATAACACATAAATAATACAGTTTTAATTATGTGTTACCATTACATTGCTTAAAAAAACGAATAATGATGAGGGTATTAGTCAAACGAGAACTGGGGCTAATCACCCAGTTGCTGGCTCCGGTTAATGTACAATCGACTCGAGTAAGTTTATTGTGTGTTATGTAATTTAGAACATTAAAACTCTTTGGTTTTTGCAGTATACGACCAAATCTACTTCCTCATGTGATGCCACGTCTTCTGGCCATTCAATATTACCAGCAACTCAGTTGAAAGATATTTGTATGCCTGTTAGTAAAGCCAATGTGATAGTTCCGGCTTCAAATGTAACATTACCCGATTATAATACCTCTTGGTTACCGAGTCCATGCGATGACACTGGGAAAACAATCAGTCAATACAAAAAACTTTCAAAATTTCGGCTTACATGTAAGTTTTCTCGTAAAACGGAAAATTAAACGAGCTGCTTGTTTATTGTTACATTTCAGCTCTGGTTGTTATTACCACAATGGGTGGATATGCGATGGCACCTGCTGCGTTCGATCCTAGTTCCTTTGCTATGTGCACCTTGGGAACAGGATTGATTTCAGCTGCAGCTAATGCTATAAATCAATATCATGAAGTTCCTTTCGATTCCCAAATGTCGAGAACCAAAAACCGTTTGCTTGTTACAGGCCAAGTTACTCCACTTAAAGCAGTTACCTTTGCCGCTGTGTCCGCTTCAACTGGACTGTGTATGTTGTATTTTGGTGTTAATGGTCTAACAGCGGCACTAGGAGCTGGAAATCTTTTCCTTTACACATCTATATATACACCAATGAAGCGAATAAGTATAGTCAACACGTGGATAGGATCAGTCGTCGGCGCAATTCCACCTTTAATGGGCTGGGCCGGTTGTGCCGGAACTCTTGATGCAGGAGCAATGATACTGGCTGGAGTACTATTTGCGTGGCAGTTCCCTCATTTTAATGCTCTTTCATGGAATCTGCGACCAGATTACTCTCGCGCCGGGTATCGCATGATGGCGGTTACAAATCCGAGTCTGTGTCGTCGTACAGCGTTGCGATATTCACTAGCTATTGTCGGACTTTCAGCGATGGCGCCGGTTCTAGACGTTACAAACTATTGGTTTGCTTTGGAAACACTTCCTTTGAACGCGTATTTCGCATACTTGGGTAAGTAAAACATACGCGTGGTCGTATAAGTAATGGTTACGCCTACTTTCTTAGCCAAAAACTGTAGCACGGTGATAGGCCTCGATCGGATGCTTTTCTGTGTGTATCTCTCGCTTTCTCTCGCCAAAAGCAGCACCCGCGAAAATCACTTCACACATCTGTTGACCCTTGCTATTAAGTGAAATAAGATTTCGTCTGTCGATGAAACAAGAAAGATTTTTTTTTTCTCTCTCTTTATATTTACAATCTGTTTTTTTAAACAATAAGTAAATTGTATAATTAATATTCAATTAACAGAAATAGCAGTTTTCCAATGAGCCCTGTGATGGGCTCCACAAAAAATCTAGGCTTAAATAATGGTTATATAGTGATGTATGCCAAACTAATCCATTTTCTATTTATTTTTTACAGCTTATAAATTTTATAAAAAATCAGACAGCAAAAGCTCGAGAAGCCTTTTTAGATTTTCGCTACTGCACTTGCCAGCCCTGATGCTATTATTTTTGGCAAATAAAAAGAATTGGTTTTTCAACAAGTCTGTGGAAGAGGAAACAAAAGATTCAAACGTTATGGTATTGAAGCCATCAAAAACAGCAACAAGCCTTGGAAATGTTTTACCTGTCGCTGTGGCTGAAGGACCTAGATAATTTTACAGAATTTCTGTATTATAGACATTGTAAAAACTTAATTTATAATTAAATATAATTTAAACTAGTCCTTTGATATTTAAAAACTATCTATTATTCTGGGCTCTTCTGGGAATAAGCGTACAATTTGGGTGGAGCACTACGATTTTAGGCAAATACATAACATTTTCTCTACAAATGCCATCTACATCTATGTCTGCTTACATTTCCGGTGGAACTCTCGAAAAATTTGACAGATGTGAAACACTGAATAACACTGGCACCATTCAGCATCAAAGAACAAAAAAGTGTATAAAATAACGATTTGTCCCCAAAATTACCATTTTGCTAATTGTCTTTATTCTATATTAACACAGTTTTGAAAAAGGTAATACTGTTTTCGATGTAAATAAATTGAGTTAGTCAAAATTTAATGAATCCAATATTTCCTCGTTCGTTGTTTTAGAAATTAAGTTGATCCTATTTCACTGTTCCAAATTGTATCCTACTTTGGGATGTTAGCTTGGCTGTGATATTCGTGTTTTGATGGCTTGGACACAACAAAAGATGCAAAAGTATTTCCTACTTCAAAGGTGTTATTTTGCAGACAAAGCTTAAAACAAATAAACTAAATGGAATCCCAAAATAATAAAATGGCTGTCACGGAGGAAGCCTTTCCATCAGTAAGATACATAGTTTGCTTTGTAAGGTTTTAACTTTTGGATGCGAACAACGATAATAGTTAACTGCGCATTTTGCTAGTGTTGTTCTTTTGGTCAAAACATTTTGCTTGGATTCAGCAAAAGCTCTTGAAATTTATATTTCTAGTAATTTTTAGGAGATATTAGTTGTTTAAGTTTGTCTTGTTTGCACTTCTTGACGAGAAAGTAAAAAATAAAGAAAGTGGTTGTTATACATATGTACAATGTACATGTGTATGTTAAGATTGTTTTTATTTGTATTTTGAAAATAGGCAGTATATAATTTTACCCCAAGGTTGATTAGAGTATGTACATAGATGGCAATATTTAGGAATTTTGTGTTCTGAGCCAATCTGAGCAAAGCCTCACTTGGCTGGCGAAGCATCCATCCTCAACTTACTTGATATGCAAATTCATTAAAATACAATTATTAACAGGTTCGCAAAGAATGTGGAAAGAGAGGACGGAAGCCTGGAAGAAAAACATCGTCCGAGAAAATAGACATAAAGGCAAAACTTGGTAAGATAAATGTAAATTAATTCGAATAATTGGTTTACACTTTCACAAAAATGTTTTTTAGAACGTAGTAGGCAAAGTGCAAGGGAATGCCGGGCCCGCAAAAAACTACGCTATCAGTACCTTGAGGAGTTAGTTGCAGATCGTGAAAAAGCAGTCGTTGCACTGCGGGCTGAACTGGAACGCGTTGGTATATATATTACAATGTCAAGTTAAACTTATTTATTGGGTCTTTTTTGCTTACAGTACATACTATGGAGTAGACAATTAAATGAAAATCTCTCTACAACCAACACAGACCAGTTCCTGAAAGAAATCGGAATTATTAAACAAGAATAAGTCATGTAACTCTATAACTATTCCTATACAAACATATGTTTCTGTCTAAGTTTAATTAACAGTTCCCCCTGGTAATGTTTTGTCAAATTGGTCATATATGTATATGTCGTTAAAGAAATCAGCTCTTACAACATGAGCTTCGGTAAATATGTACATCTAAACAGCACTGGAAATAAGAATTTAAAAAAATCATGTAAACTATCTGCATATACATACGTACCTGTAAGCACCATAAATGATACAAATAAAAACGAGAGGAAACGCTGAAGTTTCCGCGAATCTACTTTCATATTTTCCTGCTCTCTTACACCAACACGCCGTTCCAGAGCCATCTGTGAGCAGAACAATCAGGTGGACTGGAAACAGCTGTTCATATCCAGCCGTAGTCACGCGGTGGAACGATGCCTGAGTGCACAAAATCTTTCGCATATTCTAAAATTCTACGGAATCAAAAGTGCACCTTAAATTAATCATAAAGCCGGCGAGCGACCGACACAGAATGTTCCAGTCCATTTAAGCAGAAAGCCCAACAAACTAACCATATACATATAAACAAATATGCACATGCATATGTTTATTGAATAAATATTATTCGCATTAATTATAGCTGGTTATTTTATGTACGTAAATGTAGTATATTGATTTACAAATATAATTCAAAGTCTATTCTATTGCTGGAATAGAAGTTGGATTTTTCGCCACATTTTCTAGCATATACTCCACTTTTGAAATATTTTTCTTTAGACCATTTTAACATTTTCTCAGTGGTAAAAGGGCCTTGAATTTCATCCGTGTTTTGGGTCCACTTAAACTCCCACATAACTTCAGACGAATCGGCCACAGTTTGAATTGATGTGGTACGCGCTTTCACACGTTGAGACTCTTTCACATCGAAATCATCAGCATACATGTCGACCTCACCTTCAACTGCAGCTTTGCTCGTACCAGGCAAACCGGTGAGCTTTAACTCAATGCTTTTCGTAGTTTCCTCGTATACATTCATGTTGCCAGTTTTTAAAAGTACTTCATTAGCAAGCTCAGTTAGCTTCAAGATATCTTTCGCTCTGGGATCAACAATACCAGCTTTCTTTTGTCTTATTTTTTCTAAAGTTGATACCGCTGGTCGTTGATTTCCCAATCTTTTCAAAGCTTGCTGAACACTTTCCCCCTCTTTTAAATATTCCAACATTTGTCTTAGAGTCGATGCCAAGTTGAAGGGATTCCCTGGGGCTGCCATAGAATTATCCGACGAATTTAAGCCCTGCTCGTCATTTTTTGAGTCACCTTTTTCTATCTATTAAATAAAATGATTGAAATATTAACAAATAATTAATTTAATAGTGTCGTCCGTACCTTAACCCAATCGATGTTATCCAACCAATTATCTTTTATTTCCGTCTCATTATTCCAATGGTAGTGGCCATCTTTATCAAAATGACCTTCTTCCAACTCCTCTCGCATATTAAAAGGTGTCACCTTTACATTGTCTTCTACTTTTGGGATTCCATCTTCGCCACCTTCAATGTCACTATCATTCATATATTCACTGCAAGATAACAGATTGTAAAAAAAATAAATAAACAATAATATTTACAATATATGCCTACCGTTCGTAGTGGTCAGAATCTTCTTCATCCGAATCAAGGGTATGTTTTTTACTCGTTCTTTCATTATCGCTATGTAAACGTTTTCTCCGTGCTGCCATTATGTGTTTTAAAAAACCAATTATTTATAAGTTATTTTTATACAAAAAAAATGTGACCGCATGCACAAAATTAAAATTCGTACTCCGAATGATTGTTGAATTGGAACGGAGAGAATGAATTGATTGTATGGCGTATCAAATCACTTACCATACAGTTTATAGATGTTTCTCAAATTGTAAACATATTTTGAAAATGCCGTCGGTTCTGTTCTCGACTTAGTATGCATTTTAATTTGTCATCTAATTCTTGTCTGTGTCTTTTTCAAGATATCTGTGAACTACGTGTGTGTAAGGGGGCCCAGCTGCACCGTTGAACAAATAATGCAACTCTCATGAGAAATAGTGTAGTACAAAGAACAGGAGAACGAATCGAACAAGTTACGTGACTCTCAATCCCTAGCGGTACGAAAAGAACAGAGACATTAGCTTGTTATCTTTTTTGAAGATGAATTTATTATTTCATTATTATTTTATATATGAAAAATGAGGGTAGCCAAACGAGCGATGCGAATTTGAAGGACTTGCCCCCCCTAGCGAATATGTATATACCACAGACATACTTAATGCGAGATGTGCTCTCTGTAGTAGAGCTCTGATTTATTATTGTTCTTAGTTCTATGTTCCAGAAAAATGCAAACTCAAAAAGTTATGTTAAGCTGGAATAGCTATCGAATTGACACCATATCTATCGATATTATTTTTGTTTATATTTAAAAAGGCGCGTATTAGTTTACTATTTTTGTTTAAAATTTTTCCTTGAAATGAGTGATAACAACGGACCTGCTTTGCGCAAGCCATGGTATGGAATCTTTTAAATGAATTCAAGCATACTAATGTTCTATTTTTAGGGTTGAGAAATATCGTCCATATTCATTAGATGAACTAATATCTCATGACGAAATCATTTCAACAAGTAAGTTTAAGAAACAAAATATGGATATGGATAAACAAAATAAATGATTGATTTAATTTTAGTTAGTCGCTTTATAAAACAAAAGCAGCTTCCTCACCTACTTTTCTATGGGCCACCTGGCACTGGAAAAACTAGCACAATATTGGCATGTGCCCGGCAACTTTACTCGCCGGCGCTGTTCAAGTCCATGGTACTAGAGCTCAATGCCTCCGATGATCGTGGTATAGGAATTGTACGTGGCCAAATTCTTAACTTTGCATCTACCCGAACCATTTTCTGCGATACTTTCAAACTAATTATATTGGATGAAGCCGACGCCATGACCAACGACGCCCAAAATGCTTTGCGACGTATCATTGAAAAGTACACAGACAACGTTCGCTTTTGTATAATATGCAATTATCTAAGCAAAATAATCCCAGCCCTACAATCGCGTTGCACTCGTTTTCGCTTTGCGCCGCTGTCTCCTGATAAAATGATACCTAGGCTGGAACAAATTGTTCAGTCAGAAGAGTAAGTTTTACATTAAAACAAAAAAAAACAAATGTTTATAATGAATTTTACTTGCAATAGGATACAGATTACTGAGAATGGAAAAAAGGCACTGTTAACTCTTTCGAAAGGCGATATGCGAAAAGTTCTGAACGTTTTACAGAGCACTGCTATGGCATTTGATATTGTGAACGAGGATAATGTGTACATGTGTGTTGGATATCCCCTACGACAAGATATTGAAAACATACTGAAGGCCTTGCTTTCAGGTCAAAGTTTTCAGGATTCATTTCAAAGTATGTATAAATATTTAAATGTATGTTGAGTATACAAATGTTAATAAAAGAAAATACTTATTCACGCAGATGTGGACGGTGCCAAGTGCGCTAGAGGACTAGCGCTCGAAGACATAATTACGGAGTTGCATTTAATTGTGATGAGACGTAAGTGTTGAAAATACATGAAGTTTGCTTTGATTAATTATATTCTTTGTAAAACAGTTGAATTTCCGGTTTCGATTATGAATGAATTGATTGTCAAGCTTGCACACATCGAAGAACGTTTAGCAAAGGGATGCACTGATGTTGCAAATACGGCAGCGTTGGTTTCCGCTTTTTTTATATGCAGGGACATGGTTTCATTGCATAAGGAATCAACATGAAAGGTTACATCATACAATTGCATATGTTTTTATACAAATAAAATGTTTTCATACAATCTAATTCGAATAGTTTTAACTTCGCATGTCCCACCAGCAGTCCTTCTTAAATTCTTAAAGCTACCCTAATTCTCGCCAAAAATTCACTTATCAGATCATTACTTCAGCAACAGATGCTTCTTAAACACGTGATGAAACAATGCCTAGCAAGGACGGCTGGTTCAAAATAGGCAGAACGGTAGCACTAACCAATAGTATATTATTTGGTTAGTGACGGAAGATACCAGAGACCAACACGAACGGCCACACTGCCAGCTGATCAAAGCAACGCGTTGGTATCAAATCCAAGTGATATCTAGCTGATATTTTGCAATAAAAGGAGCAACGCCTGAGCCTCAGAACCATTCCATTCCTGGACTGCCACGGGTCTATAGTCTTACCTATATTATCAGCTGTCACGCCAAGAAGTCAAACTAATTTCTGTGAACCCCGGCTTGGAAACCATATTTAGTTCAAAGGGCCGTCACAGAACATGGAGAACATAGAGTACATGGATGGTTTTCGGGGAGTCCGAAATTAGAAATTAGCATATTTAAAAAAAATACTGAACACCTTTTCTGCTAGATTATGTATAATCCGATATCGATAGCAGACACGCACAGTTTGAAAAGGCTATTAATTTGACCGTTCTACCGCTTGCAATGCGTACAAACGTCAAATTCTACGCCAGAGAATTGCACATATGTGGAATACATTTAAATTTGCTTTATGCTGAATTTTTGCTAATCAGAACCGAGAGTACCCCTATTAGAACACTTTGACATCTCCAAAAAACATTTCGATTATAACATCTCAATTACTGCATACGGTAGTATTAACATCAATAAAAACAGATGTTCACTATTATGTGGAATAATTGAATTAAAAGTTTTACCACCAGTCACCACTAAGTTAATGGACAATAAATTGTGTTGGCTTGCAATAAATATCTGTTCAACGTTCTAAAATAGTGCATTGGGAAACTTGATTGTTCAGTAAATAGCTGTAATCCAGCATAATCTGCCAGCATGACGACCAAGCATATGTATTCTACGACAAATTTATCTGATCTTCAATTGAAAGAACAAGGAAACTGTTTATTTGCAGCTCGCAAATACGACGACGCAATTAATTGTTATTCGAAAGCTATTGTAAGTATACTTACATACATATGTGCATATGTATTTACATATGTCTGTACATACATAAATGAGTATTATTCGGCCCCAGACTTGGCGCATAAGCTTATGAGATTGAAGTGTTCGAACTCATAAAGAAAGACATAACTACAAGTTTAATCTTTATTGGGAATGTGTAGACACATGTCAGTCCGGTGCGCAAAGACATTCTTATAAGAGCTTTTACATACCTACATACATTTGTATGCATGCAGTCGTCAGTACGTAAACCTTTTTGAATGGTCCAATAAGTTAAGTATTGGTAACCTCCTCGCAGAAGGTATTCTGATTGTAAAAACTGTGAATCAAAATCTGCTAATGCAGAAGCTGTTTTTAATGGCTTTCCCAATCTTTCTAACCGCAAACAACGTCTTATGTTTATTAATGTGTTGTCAGATATCGTTTTTGTTTCATCAGGAGTGCCATTTAATTTATAAATGACCTACCTCAAGTGAATGCATATTATTACATTCTTCGTTAATGTACTGATGTTAAACTGATGATGTTAAAATCTGTCTGCCCTACTGTAATTGGTACTTGCATACACTCCTTCAACTGGACCTAAATAAATTACTAATGTTGTTTTCATTTGCTGATCGCTTAGATCCCAAATATTAATAAGAACTAGGACACCAAATTTGTATACACAGACTCCTGGGATACATTAACAATTATAATTCTAGCTAAACTTTGAATTTGTTGGCTTCAACTTTTTTTTTGTTTAACTCGTGCAGGATATTAAATAATGGATTTAATTTTTTTTAAAGATAAAAAACCCTACAAATGCTACTTTCTTCACAAATCGTGCGCTTTGCAATCTTAAGCTAAAACGGTGGGAGCTGTGCTGTCAAGATTGTCGACGAGCTTTGGATATCGACGCAAACTTGCTAAAAGGGCACTTTTTTTTGGGGCAAGGCCTTATTGAGATAGACAGCTATGACGAAGCAATAAAGCATCTGCAACGCGGTTAGTAGTAATTAATTAATCAGTTATATTTCTACAAAGAGAATTTTTTTTTAGCTTATGATTTGTCAAAGGAACAAAGACAAAACTTTGGTGATGATATAACATTGCAATTAAGACTTGCACGAAAAAAACGCTGGAATATCGTGGAAGAAAAACGAATTCAAGAAGAGATTGAACTTCAAAGTTATTTAAACCGGTATGGATTAAACTTTAAAGCTTTCCCAAAGTATTGAGATAGCATCCACTTGGTTGCTCTCAAAAACATAGATTATTCTTTAAACAATTGTTTATTACATAATTATTTTTTTCAGATTAATTAAGGATGACATGGAAAATCGTTTATCCAATTTAAAACTAAACGAAAACTTGCACGAAGAGCAGCTAAAAGAGAAACAACAAGAAATTGAACAAGAGTGTGTAAGTAACAGATAACATTACTACACATGTTTAGGTTCTAATTATTTTTCTTATTATGATTCCCTCCTCCATATAAAATCCCTTCATTTTATTAAATCACTAATACTAATATAGTCTTTTATAATTATTGTTACAGAAACAGATTTATTAAATAAAATACTTAACCAATTTTTATTATTTCAGGATGACCATATAAAAGAGCTCAACAATATCTACTCCAAAGTTGATGAACGTCGAAGGGTATGTCACGTAGCGAATTTAGTATACATACAAATTACGATATTAACCGGTACTAAGTGTCTGTAGACACATGAACAATCAGCCACTTAATCTAAGGCTAAGGCTAAATACTAGGGGAACTCTGTGCTATCAATTTTTATAGAAAAGATCTTAGTAGAGCTTAAAAAAAAAAAAATGTTGATAAAAATGAAAAAATGCTAAAAGAAATGATTATTCTTTGTTAGGCGGAATATTATCCGGCCGCCCTCGTGAGTAGTGACCGGTTTAAACACATCTCACAACGTTTCTTCTCGTTTTGAATATGGGTTTCGGCTTTCAATCCTGTTTGATAATTGCCTACCACCAAACAGATGTTGTTTTAATGAAAAGTGGGAAAAACGTTTTAACTCACATACATTTCTCATTTTTTAACTTTTCCTGGGTTTTTAAAGTAAAAAAATAAAAAATTCTTAAAAAAAAGTTCTGTCATTGAAAACAAAAATATGTATCAGACAATTTCTAGTGTAATTTTACGGAAATTATTCAAATTCTTTATAATTATCGCATGCATTCTCAATGCAATGCAATTTTTAAATAAAAGTTGTTCAGTTTTAGTTTCAGATAGGACTGGTCTTCAACCAAAACAGACTCCACGATTGTGAACTTTTCTAGTTTGTTCTTGATTTATTTGTTTATTTCTTGTTTTTCAGAAACGTGATGTTCCAGATTTTCTATGTGGGAAAATAAGTTTCGAAATACTAACGGATCCTGTGATAACTCCATCGGGGATTACATACGAGCGTAAAGACATTGAAGAGCATTTGCAGCGAGTTGGACACTTTGATCCTGTTACACGAGTAAAACTGACTCAGGATCAGTTAATACCAAATTTTTCAATGAAAGAAGTTGTCGACTCTTTTATTGCTGAGAACGAATGGTCATTAGATTATTGATTATTAATGTAATAGCTAATAATATAGCTAATAATATAATAATATTATAAATGTGTCAAGATATTGAATTTTTTATTAAGATAATAAAAAACCGATAACTATCTGTTGCGCTTTTATTTTCCTTGTTCGTAACAAATACCCACAAAAATTAAAATGCATACGGAAACGTTCCTCTTCGTTTTTCCCGCAACAAGTGGGCAAACAAGTCTGTCTCTAGCTGAAAGGTTTTTCCATTGCATAAAATGCAATTGAGAACCGGGCATGTTCCATAACAGTTTCTAACTCTACACTTGTTGCTTCTTAACGATTCACATCTGGCCTAGGTATGTATGTCCAAGTCTTTCACAGCTAAAGCATTGGCGCAATCTTTGAATATACTAGTGTACCCACAGCAGTGGAACACCTTTAATTATTCCACAAGACTACATAATTCCTCGGTATAAATGCGACTATATTAATTTTTATCAAATCTTCAGTTTTCAGCTGAGTTTCGAATGATTAAAACTTGAGTAAAAATAGGAGAAAGCGAAACAATTTATTTTATACCGGCACGCATCACTATTTCTCCTTTCGTACCATTTATCGATACCACCCGAGCTATACTAGCTAGTTTGTGTGTTAGTACCACAAAATTAACAGTATTTATAGTGTGCCCATTTCGCTTAGTATTCTTATTCTAATTCTTTGAAGGTATGCTGAGGTTTCAATTAACTGTTTCTAATTAAAGAAGCCTGTTTACATATACAAACATGACATATGTATTTATGTAGTTTGTAAATTTAAAAACAAATAACAATTGTTTGTCTAAAAGGCACAATTGGTCATTTTGGTTTTAGAAAGTATGGACTCGTTTACAATCGACAGCGAAGAGGCTGTTCGGATTATGTGCTTACAAGAACTAATTGAAAAAAATATAGAGATTGGTAAGTAGACATTGAATGTTGAATGTAATTATGTTTGTTTAATTAATGAACTCAATTTGTTTAATCAGAGCAACAGATTGAAAATAAAAATTTCGACGCTTCAATATTGGCTATAGAAACTATTATTAGGCAATCAAACGAAATAGCAAAGGGACAAGAAGAACGTCGTACAAATCCCACAGAGCTTGTACTAGACACTGAGTTGCTAAGGCGCAATCATGAAGTGGTTGGAAAGGCTATACAATATAACACAAACTTTACAGATCAAATGATCCTCACAGCTATTGTAAGTAGAAAAGCATTCCCAATTATATGATAGACACAAAATAACCTGTAATTTGTATAAGACTAATATAGTTTTCAAAGACAACGATGAAAATTGGGACTCTCTTTGCACTGAAGTTATTAAATATGGAATGCCGCTCTACACGAATGACAGCATGATAGCTTTCATAGATGTGGCACCGAAACTTCACATTCAAAAGAAATGTGCTCAACGCAAAAGAAAAACTTTGGTAAGTGCATACATATGTATATATTTACGTATGTACATATGTAATTTTGTACGTCAAAGTAGTATATACAATTTGTCAGGAGTTTAAGTCTGATCAATACCTAAATCGGGCCATTATCTAATTTGTACTTATGTAGATATTTAGATGTATTTGGCCTAACAAAGTAATCTTTAATTTTTGCAGGTTGAAGAGAAGCGACCAAAAAGAAGTGACAAGCTGCTGCGCAAGGAAGAGGGCTCAGCATCGGTCAGCAATACGTTGAAACAAATCAGACAAATTTACAGATCTGGTAACGACCAGCCCATACCGTATTTCAAATTAATTTGTCACCCTACAAATTTTATGGACTCTGTTCAGAATTCATTGAATGTTTCATTCCTTGTTCAAGAAAATATGGTTCATATTGAGCCAGGAAATGATAATTTACCACAGATTCGGTGCGCTGCAAACCCCAGAACATTATCTACAAACGGGTCTTCTGCTCAGGCAATTTGTACCATTGATGTCGACTTCTGTCAGGTATGGTAGCAAAAAATGCTAACGAAGTTTTAATATTAATTTTAATTATTTCACAGAAAATGGTTAAGCATTACAACATACAAGAACCAATGCTGAAAAGACTGGAAAAACACGATAGTTTGTCATAACAAATCAACACACATAGATCTCATTTCAAAAACAAAATATGTTTTTTTTTTTTACATCAGAATTAAATTGGAAATTAAAGATTAATAATATTAACACAACTCAACAAAACGAAACTTTTTATTTATACATAATTAGATGAACGATTTTGGGCTTTACATTTTTATAAAGATTTTTTTTCTGTGCCAGAACTTTACTTTTAATTATTTTTGAAATAAAATATTTTTTTTTATACCCGGTACTTGAAGATCTAATAGGGCTATTGATTCTGATCAAGAATATACATACTTAATGGGGTCGGAAACGTTTCCTTCTGTTCGTTACATACATTCACTTTGTGCACAATATTGTATTTGTCCGTCCTCTTCGTGAACTGGATCAGGTGTTTCTTCCGTTTAATCCAGAGCGAATTCTTTGTTGTAGCCTTGTAGCTCTGACTTGGGTGGCCGATTTTGAAACGAACTATTATTGTCCGTCTAAATCAGCGAGGCTAGCTCGCGGACGTTTTGTCGTTCTCTGTACTGCTGGCGTGACTTGGACACTCGCTTTTGCTCGCACACTTTGGCTGTCAGTTCTGCTGTCGCTGGGCTCTTCCTATACCCTTGCTCGCTTCAATGCCTAACAACAGCGGGACCGCGCTGGTGGCGTGATCTCATGATCCTACATGGTCATGCGATGGAGCACTGATGGCCCGATCGCGCCGGTCCCAAACGTTCCCGCAAAAACGTTAATTTAGGAATTTGGCCTAGTTCGGTTCCTTATCTGACATCCTTGGCCCCACAGCAATAATTTATAAACAAAAATCAAGTGGTTGTAGCCAGTGGTAAGGCTATGGATAAAGCTTTATAAATTTTGCATTTAGAAATACTGATTGAGTCCGAGCTTAAAAGTTGTGTCTCTCACGAAAGCGTCTCACAGCGTTCCTCTTCTTTAGACTATGTATTCTAATTAAACTCACACATGGGTTTTTGACGTAAACAATTCGAATATTCTTTAAGGGGCATTGCATGAATTGGAATGAAATCTTTATATTTCCCTTTATTAAATGAAAGTAAAACATTTTCGAAATTGCGTGTACGTATAAATTTGTAAAAATTAACAGTGTTCTTACTCATCTTTTTACATTTTTACATTGGCTCACCACACATAAGTAAATAATTGGATAAGTGTTCGAGTTTTCTTCGAATTTTCTTCGATTAAAAATAAATTTTAAGCATATATAAGAATGGTATTTAACAAAGCCAAGGATGAGTATGTATGTATATATTTAATGTACTAATACTAATGTATACATATAGATTTTATTATTACTTACTATTACTTACTTACCTAAAACCACATTTGGTGATTTGAAATGTGTTTCTATTTTTAGAAAAGATGAACTAGTTGAAACATTTTAAACACATGTGTCATTTTCTGAAATGCAATGAATATTTGTGAACCTTCGGATTGTCCGAATTTTATTCTTAAGTCAAATGATTATAAATATTTACATATCTAATAGCATACAAAAAATCGACCTTATAATGCATCATTCGAAAAAACCTATTTTTCTAGCTTATAAAAGTCGAGATCCAACCAGTTTCAGTTTCGTAAATAAATTAAATAATAATTCTCACCGAAGACCTCAAGCTTAAGTTCGTTTTAAAAGTACACTTATTTTTTTGTCGGGTATGTGTAGAATTTCGGGCGGCAACGATTTTTGGTGTTCATATGTGTACATACACATGTATGCAATTATTTACATCCACATGCATCTTTTTGTATGCAATGCCTATGTGTACGCATGTATATGTTCATACATAGAGACATATTTGTTCATACATAAATATAAATGGGTAGGCAAGGCCCGACAATCGTTCGTTTGGTTTCAACTGGTGGGTGCGGGTGGTGGGAGGCAACATGATGGCTACTATGGTACTATGAGCTAAGCCCTGTATTTTTAAATGGCTTTTGTTTGAATTCAACCGCTTGAGTTACGATGAATCTTATATTGAGGCTGATGGCTTTGTTTTCACCACTTCGTTCTAAAACCATTTGTACAAAATTTCAGTTCGGATTTGCGAAGCACGCGGCGTTTACGGTGGTTTTAAGGGAAAGGCTTGAATTCAAATGGATAATGGAAATAAAATTAGAATAAAGTGTAGCAAAAAATAAAAATAATTTCCATATTAATAAATATTCGTACGTAATTAAAAAACAAAACCATTTCTTCATCGTTTAAAACTTAAATTATGTTATTCATATGTTGAATTTATAAACGATAATATCGGTTCCATCCAATCCAAAGTTTTGCTCATATGTTATCAGAATATTAAAAAAAGCTTAACCTAGAGTATTTGAATTTCCGTTACCTTTATTAAACCCGATTCTCAAAGCGTGGAGCTATTCTTTTTTTTTTGTGTAGTTGTGTGTAACACCCAGAAGGAAGTGCTTTCGACCTCGTAACGTATATATTCTTGATTAGAAACCCCTACCGTCCAGAGAAATCTGAGGCATCCACAATATTGAAGGTACAGGATTATATATTCTTACTCAGCACCATAAGCCGAGCCAATTCAGGCGTGTCTTTCCGTCTATCCGTCGATCATCCGTCTTGAGGTGCGCCATAAGAGCTAGACCAACTAAATTTTGAATACATGTGTGTTCCAAAGTTTCAACCCGCCCCTCTCCCACCAACGCAACAAGCTAACAACTGTGGGATCCACAATTTTAAAGATGAAAGAAACCAAAAAACGCAGTTCCCTAGAGAATGTCTATATCTATCAGATTCCCGACTTAGATTCAAATTGAATCATTATTACAGCCAGAATAACGAAATTAATTTGCAGTGGATATCTCCTACCCACTCCAGAACCAAGTCAACATGCTTATTCTCTCTCTCGCTCGCACACTCAGCCTCATGAAGTGTGTGGCAATGGCGAAAAAGAACGAGCTTAAAGGGCGTGTTAGTTTTATAAGTGATGTGGATGTAGATGACAGATGTATCCAAAAATGTAAAATGTAAAACACATACATACTTGACGACAAATTTTCTTCGAAAATAAGTCTGCGACTTACCGATTGGGAAATTTTAAATAAATTATATTATCTCTACTCGCATTCTATTCCGTTTTTTCAGAAATACAAAATGAAATATCTATTTGTTATATGCAGGTAAGCAATAAGTAAAACATATTAATTTTATTCTACTATTTTTATACTCGGTACTCGAAGATTAAATAGGGTATATTGTATTTGTGCGCAAAGTGAATGTATGTAACACACAGAAGGAAACGTTTCCGATCCCATAAAGTATATATATTCTTGATCAGCATCAATAGCCGAGTCGATTGAGCCGTGTCTGTCTGTCCGTCCGTCTTGTTGAGCGCCTGGATCTCAGAGACCATAAAAGCTAGATCCATAAAAGCTGCTTCTGCTTCACTCGGCTCCTGCCTCTGCCGACTTTTAACCCACCCCGTCACGCAGCTTATATTTGCTTTTTTTGTGTGCGGGCGCTGCCTCTGTCTCTGCCTCGAGTCTGCAGTGTGTGGGTCTAGAGAAGGGCGGCGAGCTAACTTAGCGTGTTGGTGTGAGAAGTGTTGTAGATGTAGATGACAGATGAAGAAAAAATGTAAAATTTGACAAAACACCGCTAAGGTACAGATGTAGTACTGAGTGCCGGGTATAAAAGTTGTGACGCGTAAGAAGCGTCTCACACGTCCCTTCTCGTTGTAAGATGTTTTAACGCACAAGAAAATTCCTGAAAAGTTGACGAAAAATGTCATACTCATGCAAGTTCCAGCTTTCCCTTTTTCCTGCGTGTTACGTTTTTAAACGAAACTATTCATTTTCGTTCAAGTTTTTGATGTGCTTTATTTGCTCGTGTACTGCTGATAGCAGACTTCCTGATTCAGATGGACAAAAACAGACAGGAAAACACAAGTGGATAAAGTAATTTTCGAGGGTGGACAAGGAAAAATTATATATTTCTGTATGCAATGCATAGAATGCATGCAATCAAGCCCCAAAACATCCAACGTTTGTAAATCTTATAAAAGGAATGTACTTTAAGAAATAAAATTAGTTATAATTTATAAATCAACCATAACTCAACTTTTCTTGTCATTAGAGCAAATTTGTAAAGTGGAATAAACATAAATAAATATATTTTAAAGATTGGTTTAATTTTTTTCAGTATTTGTATTGTCGGTGCTTATATTGCTGGCACTGATTGCTTACAGACGAAAATATCCACCATAGAACGAATAAAGGCAAGTAATTGAATAAAGCAAGAATAGTAGCTCTAAATATAAAGCGAGCGGTAGAAAGGTCAACATAAAACGGACTTTCAAAATTAGTTTAACATTATTCGCTTTCTATTTAACCATCTATTTAATTTTTATTTTTAAATTTAAATTATTATTTACTTTTTTTTAAACTTATTTTACTGACTTATTTAACATTTATTTAAATCCCATTTAGGGCCTTCAGATAAATCTTAAGTTGAAAATTATAAAGAAGAGGAACGTTGTAAGACTGGTAATGCAGTGTCAGAACTTTTGTACCCGGTACTGCTAACAGTGCGAACGACTGTCCCATTAGACGTCAGAGAAATGCCCATACTGACAGTACGGGGTAGAAAAATACCAACTGCGTCTCACAGCGTTCCACCTCGTTTTCTCTATATGTATGCATACATAAGTATAGTATGCATTCTATTACAATTTAAATTGTCTTTCACATTTTAGAAACATCAAGAATGGTTGAAACGGCATTGTAAACCAAAGTCCTACAAAATCCAACCAAACCGGACACAATTATCTGAGCTTTCCAACTTGTGGCGCCAAAAAAAAGGGAACAAAAAACTACAATATATACAAAATGAAACTACATCTAAACATTCCAATAAAACAAATCTAGTTATGCTAAGGCCGTTGGATATATTAGGCAACGAAAGTCATTACGAAATCGTATCATCTAAACTAGCGAATATAACAAAAGCATCCACATTTCGTCCTTTAAAAGTAATAGAAGAGGGTACTATAGATCCAATAGAATCCACTACAAACATTGTAAATCTAGCCATTACTCAAAAGTCAATCAATTTTGCAAACATTTCGGATAGGAAAAGATTGGAAATCAAAGTCCGTACATATCCACGATGGGATAATTGGAGTAACTGGAGTGAATGTTCAAGAAGTTGTGGTGGAGGTGTTATGCATCAAACACGAAAATGCATAGGACGGTAAGCTTAAATGACGACCCAATAAAATATATACACTCTTGATCAGCATCAACAGCCGAACCGCCCCTTTCCGACCCAACCAAGAACGAATATTTGGGACGAATCCGAACGCGTCTCACAGCGTTCCTCATTTGAATTTCACTCATATCCACTTAATACTTAATATTTATACTTTCGTTTCAGAAAATCGTTGACAGGAACTCAATTTATAAGTGATGCCTGTTTCGGCTACTTTAAACGCTATCAGCTATGCAATGATATACCATGCCCAGCGAAGTCTAAAGGCTTTCGCGCTATTCAATGTGAAGCGTACAATGGCATACTGTTTGAGGGCCATCGATATAGCTGGCAACCTTATATAAAGGGTATGTGTCGGGTTGCCCAACCAGAGATTTAGTCGAAAAACGGCAGCGGCCGTTCTTTCGTTTATCCCGCTCTGCTCTCGCGCTCTATCTGCTTTAACGCACGCCTGCAATTTGGTGTGAGAAATTATGGACAGAGTTGACAGATGTAGAAACGATATAAAATTCGAAAAAAAATCATAAAGAACATGCATACGCATGTACATATATATATCTGTGTACTGTCTAAGTACCGGTACAAAAAATCGGAGTCTCACAACGTTCCTCCTCGTTACTCTTCGTGTACCGGGTATAAGCCGTAAAGCCAGCCTAAATAAGAATTCTCTATGTGTGTCTTCGTTTGTCTGCTTGCTGGCCGGTATAAATCTCAGTCTTATAGGACTATAAAGTCTCATTCAATAGCAAATCACATTTCGTACTGCTGATAATAGTTTAGTAATAGTAATAATAGTTCCCTATTCATTAAAACTTTTGCTTCAGATGACGCTGAGTGTGAACTAAACTGCATGCCATCGGGATTAAAATACTATGCAACTTTGAGCGAATCTGTTATTAATGGGACACCTTGTAAACGGTCAGCGGAATATTATCGCCTAAATGTATTGGGACGAGCATTGTGCGTTGACGGTGTCTGCAAGGTTAGTCTACACATTTAATTATTTTGCAGGAAATCATCTTTACGGCTTCCATGTGCTTAATCAATATGTCTAAAGTATTTATGTGTATTTTAAAATTATTAAATGTAAAAATTCGAAAAATAATAAGGGGACATGAATTTATATATGTACGTATATATGTATTTATAATATGAGGTGGGAAACGACTTCTTCTGTGCATTACGCATATTTCTTCGACCACAAATCCTACATATCTTATTATATAGATATAGCCAATAACACTTTGAGAACCGGGTATAATGCAATTTATTATGAGCTTATCTTAAAATTTTAAAGCAGAAGAAACACAAGACATAGGCAGAAACTTCCTCAAACAACTGAATTGAAGGGAATCTAAATTATAGCTCACGAGGTAAGTTTTTAATTGTGGTAAATTGATTTTTTCAATAAATTTCCGTAACATGTTTGTTGTGCGTCATAGAATGGAAAACGTTCTAAATTAATTTAAAAAATTGGAGATTATCTTTATACCTAAACCTCAGAGGGCATGTTCATTTAGTACTAATGTATGTAACAGACTGAAGAAAGCTCTTCCAAATTCTTTTTAAAGTATACATATGTATGTAAAGTATAGCCGATTTGATATTTCCATGTCCTTCTATCCGTGTTTAGTATTCAACACCAACATGTTTCCGCCGCCAAAATGAATAAAAACTATAATTTTTTGCCAATGCATATTTGCCTATGTCTATACGTGTGTGCCAAACTACTGTACTATTTTTATACACGGTACTTGAAGAGTAAATAGGGTATATTGTACATATTTGTGGTCGGAGCAATGTGAATAACGCACAGAAAGAAACGTGTTCTATCCCATAAAGAGTGTATAGAACATCAGCATCAAGATGAGTCGATATAGCCATTCCTGTTTGTACGTCTCTCCGTCTTGTTTGACGCCTCTTTCACAGAGTGTGATATCAAACTCAATCAAGCTTCGAAAATCGAAATCAAATTATATACAACAAATAAATAAGTTTTATTATAAGATGAAACATATAGAAAGAGAGTAGAGGGTATTTTATTGTCGAGTCACGCAGGAATCGAATATACCATTCCGATGGGTCTACTATGCCTTTGTTACTAAAACTTTTCTAAATATATAAATCATTTCACAAAATTAGTATTCGTTTCGGAGTGAAATGCAACAAACGTACAATTCCAGGAGATCGGGAATGTGAAAAAAACGAATATTTGTAAATAAGAAAAGTCCAACTAACCTAAACAAATGTTGAACTACTCACATACAAATTCTAGGAAATAGTGTTTTTTTGCTTTTTATGTTGTGCGCAGATACCTGTGACATCACACTGTATTAAGTTAGCTTCAAAATTTGTAAACTCCACTAACGACCCCTCAAGAAGAGACCTTCGTGTCATCCACAATTTTAAAGAACATTTTCTACATATGTATAAATAAGGACAAATAAAATCTACTATATCGTAGTCATCTGTTCCGATATCAATTATAGTTTTACGTAAATTATATGGCTGTAAATCGGGTATACAGAGTAGTGGCATTGCCCGATCATCGAGCTTTCAAGCATCAACTGAAGGAAAAAGTATTCAAATTCACAAACTTGATTTCTATAATCTTTATATTAGGATTGAGTTTGGAAAGCCAATTTTTTACATTTAGTCCAGAAAATAATAAATAATTAAAATATCTATTATTATCTAGAATCAATCTTTATTTGTACAAATCGTTCAGAGCAGTAAATTACCATCTTTTCATACGAAATTGTGATGCTGCTGCACCTAGCTCTATTATGGCTGGTAAGATATAATGATATCTACTTTGGGAAGCACAGTGGACGCGTCACACTGTGCAATTAATGGAGACATTTCATTCTATTTATGATACAACTGAAAATGTATGTATATTGCTTTTCTTTAAAGGCCGTTAACGCTGATGGTTCCATTAATGGAACGTATGCGCACAGTGGATCTGTTAGTTGTGGAGGTTTGCTATGCCGGCCGGTAACAAGAATTTTTACACAAGATCCACAACCAAACGATGGTTTGGTTCACTTTGCTACAATCCCAGCTGGAGCCTCGAATATTTCAATAACTGAGTTACGAAATAGTGTTAATTTGCTAGGTAAAACAAATTTCTGATTTACACATTTTTGACGGGTCTTAACAAACCGAATATTGCCGGTGTAAAGTTTTACGTACTTCCCAGCAACAAAACATTGTTAATAGCAAAAGTAATGTGTCGGAAAGCGGATCGTATGAAGCGCTCGGTACCATATTTGACTATCACCGAATCGATGGAGTCCAGAATTCTGATGGAGTTACCGAATGGATAACAAGTTCTGGGCCAATAAGGGACTCATTGGAACTTTTGGTATTTAAAATTTAGTCTCTTACATTTAAGTTTAACTATAAATAATTCTTTTGATTTCTTTAGTTATTTGGGAACAATCGAAATCCAGGTATAAAGTATGAGTACATGCTTCCCATAATATCTGATTCTGAAGAGAACGAGCTCTCTGGGGAGAATAATAATAGTTTATTGCGATCTGGAGGGGAGGACGCTAGTACTTCAAGTAATTCACGTCCAGGGCGACGCCGTAACTTTACCTGGAAGGTGGTAGGGTTTAGTGCTTGTACGAAGTCCTGCGGTGGTGGTGTACAAGCGCCTATTGTACGTTGCATTCGCGAAAATCTTTTAAGGTATTATTCACAGCGCCGGTGTATTCATTCTAAAAAGCCAGTGGTCAATGAGAACCTATTGCACTGCAACACTCAACCATGCCCCGCCTATTGGCATTATGAGAAATGGGGCGAGTGTCGCTGTCAAAAAGAAAGGGCATTTAGACGTCGTGAAGTAAGTTGCTTGCAAGAACTAGCATCTGGAACTGTTATACACGTTGATAGCACAGCATGTATGGAGGAGATGCCGCCCACTCAAAAGCAATGTGAGTGTCCAGACAATCGAAGTCGTGAACTTTCTCGGTATCGCCTACATATAAATTTCGAGTCAGCGAATAGTACACGAAGACAACGAATGATGATTGATAACAGTAGCAGTAGCAACAATGCGGTCTGGTTGACATCTGAATGGAATCAGTATTGTTCTGCCACGTGTGGCTTAGGCGTAGAGTATCGTACAGTGTTCTGTGATCGATCCGAGGCGGGTGCAGTTCGCTGTGATCCCAGCAAAACTCCAGAAAATCGACGACCTTGCGCAAAACCTAGCTGTGAATATGGCGAGTGGTTTGTTGGCCCTTGGTCATCTTGTAATGGAGATTGCTTCAACCTTACACGAAGCCGAGTTGTTCTATGCATACAAAATAAATTAATTGTGGATCAAAAAATGTGCAAGTTGGAGCTAAAACCACAAACGTTTGAAAAATGCTCCCACGATGAGGGAGAAATTACTTTCTGCGCTCCTCGTTGGCATTACTCTGAATGGTCGAAGGTAAACAGCAACTTATAAATTTATTTAATGTGTGAAATAGAATCTTCATATGTACATAAATATTTATTCAGTGTACCAAATCTTGCAATGGTGGAACACAGCGACGCAGCGTTAGATGCTTGGACTACGATGCAACACAGAATAGCTTACGTGACTCAACCAAATGTCGGTATGCGGCCAGGGAGCCAATATTTCGTAGCTGCAATGCACAAGACTGCGATGGTACATTACATAACAATTATCTATTTATCTTTCTGTTATAAGTAACGCTTTTAATTTTGTTCCGTTCTTCAGAGCATCACCAAAATTACTCTTCCTCTACGTGTACCGATAAACTTTCCAACTGTAAATGGGCTGCAGAAGGAAAGCTGTGTAGCTATGATTACTACCGAATAAATTGTTGTACCTCTTGCGGAGGCGGATTTTAGGGGTATTATAAGATGACCTTATGACCTTATTATGACCTTTTTACAATTGAGAGTATTTTCAATCAAAATCACTGTAATTTATAATACAATTTTATTATTAATAACTTATATTCCTTTTAATAAAGCAAATTAATTTTTTTATGATCTGCTTTCTGATATTTTTGAGGTTTCCATCTTAGCCATCTCCATGAGGAACCTCATGATAAAATGATAGCACCTTGATTTTTTGTTACACATTTATTTGAAGGAGGCTATTATATTTTATAACCAAGCATTTGAAAAACTGATCGGATTGTAAAAAAATAAACAAGCTCTGCTAAACCCAAAACACTAAATCCGAGAAACAATCCTGCAGTACTTCCAATGGAAACTAGACGAAACATAAAAGTAAATTTTACTTATCCATCTATTATGTGTACAATGTAAATATGTTTGCTCACCCAAGAGATCGGTAAAAGAAAATATAACTTGTCGCTTAAGCCGGTTCTGCGGCCAAGTTTTCATAGAAATGGCACTTCCTATACTTCCGAGTAGTTGTTTCGAGCCTATCATTGGCTAAAATGAATAGTATGTAAGTATTTAAGTCTTTGTACACCATTACGAACTAACATCCTCCAGTGCATTGAAAATACGAAGTAGTTAGCCATGTCAACTTACTAAAGCACTTTTTGTTGTTACTACTGCATCAAGGCAGTTCTGTTCACAGTGGCATGTCGCCGGCTTTTCATGGGAATCATTTTCTTCGTACAATTTAAGAAAAAAATCTGTGTAGTAAACAATATAATAAAATACTTTAAAACCCATGCATGAAAAATATTGAAAAATTAATTTCATTGAATACAATATGTTGTTACTCACTTGCATGTCTGGGGAAACACGATTTAAGAATTTTATAATCGCAAACTGGCTTAGGTTTTGCAACTAAAAATAAGTTTAAAAGAAAATGGCTTTGAAATTTAATTTATTTTGTATGTGTTTTATCTCGGCATTCACGCTTTTGATGTCCAACAAACATAACAAATAAATGTTTTTAAAACTGATTGAAAGGAACAGATTTGGAAAAAATGTTGCAAACAAGAAGTATGTTTTTCATGTGAAATAAATAAATTTAAAAATCTCTTTGCTTCTTCACACAAACAACTGAGATATGATATGAAGCCATTGTATTTAACAAATTAATACATTTCTCTATATCTATAGGTACAAAAACAAAAAAGATGATTATGAACAATTTATAATTCGGTTGACTTCGGCGGAAATGCCCGTGTGTGTAAGTAAATATTCAGGCGTTCACCGGTTTTCACTTTAGAAAAACTTTCCGATTTACTGTTTAAACACACAAACAACAGTGCTCCCGTTATCACGAAACGAAAAACGTTGACGAAACGCAAACAACCGGAGAATGCCTGATTGTTGTAAATATATTTGATTGCTTACTGCGGTTTGGATAAAAGTGAGGAATACATTTACAAATTTTGTAAGCAAGATTAATTCGACATTCTTGCTGACAAATATTTCTAGTATAGAATGGAAAATGGGTCAGATTTGACTCGTGATAGAAACGACATTTTCTTTGTCTAATGGTAGCTTCTCTACAAAATAGGAGAAAATCAACAATTTTAATTTTAAAGCTTAAAAGTTCATAATAAATATCAAAACTTGCTTCTCAAGGTTTTCCTCTGCAATTATCTCTTCGCTTTCGGGATCGTAGACAACTCCTTCTTCAGTGTAACCAAAATTATTATCCACCTTCATTACCTCAAATGCTGAATGTATATAGCTCTAAATAAAATTAAATTAAAAATGTATTTATTGAAAATGATTGAAATATACTAAAATATGTACGAACTTACATCTATAGCTTCGCTGCTAAAGCCCAATAAGGTGAAGCCAACGTCCTTTTCAAAAAACGACCCAATCTGAGCCTTTAGTAATCGTCGGGTCTGTTCATATTTGTTAACTTCAGGATAAACTCCAAATATCAAGTACCGCGAGCTGTACTCTTCCCCCAGCTTAGAGTTACCTAAGTAGCACAAGCCGTACTCCGTGAGAACTTGGCGTACATGAATATTAATCTGTCCATCGATACTACGGGTACGTTGCTTTTCCACGGGCTCGTAAGAGCTATCATAGGTAAGATTATAAATTAACTCCATATATAAAGCTGGTTTAATATCGAGAATATTAAGTAATTTATCTATATTCTCGCTTTCCGGAATGTTTTGAAAATTTTTGTAGGTGGAATTTGCCAAATTTTCAACAAATTCCCAAAACTCGTCTTTGTTTTGTCCTTTGATGCCATTCTTCCTGAAACTCGTTAATCAAATTGTTAATGAGAAAGCCAAATGTTGCGTAACTATTACCGGCAGTAGTGACTGAATAAACTTTCATTAATTCGTTGCATTGGGCATACTGTTAAACTTGGTATCGTAGTATTCCAAAAGTGGTAGTTTCGCTACAATTTGAAAAAAAAACTTTTAGCATTTGCTAATGTTTAGACTGTATGTTTTTACTTCCAGTCCGATATGTGTACTCTTGGTGTAGTAACGGTCGATAGAAGATAGGCAAACCACAATACAAAAATATATAGACACACCCAACAAAATAAGCCAAAGGAATCTATAAAATAAGCAATAATTAGAGCTGGTACATTGATGTGCTTATGAATGTATGTACATTGAGGCTGGTCTATTTTAAACGAGGAGGAACGTTGTGTTACGCTTTCGTACCCATCACCAATTTTATACATTAGATGTGTTGTTGTTAAGTTGATATTTAGTATTTACTTACCGCTCCAGAAAAGTAAACATTTTTTTGACAACGTATTTGAATCCATGTATGCAGCACTGGCAAAAGTATAAATTAATATAATCTACTATTGCTTTCGGCCAACTCCAATAACTGTAGGGCTTTCGTGTCATTTTCTTGGAACCTATGTCAGCATATGTGATGTCAATCGTTAGTTATACTGAGATATATAAAGCATACAATAACTATTATATTAAACACAAGATGTTAAATGAGCCAACAAAAATCTGTTTTATAGCGGCAACATTGCTGATCAAGCACCGGGTACCAAAGAAGCGACGCGTTTTTAGACGCTGCTCACAACATTCCTCCCTGCTTTTAAGTTATCTTTCCAGCTGTGATTCTGTACACTTTTTTCTGGAATATATAATATTTTATCTTTACAGTTAGAATCGCTTACAACTTCACAAATATGACCAGACTTCATGGTTTTATCCTATCGAATAAACGGAAAATTGAAAAACTGCAATATATGTATAGTCTGTTCATAGACATGGCCACGGGTAGCTTTTCAAGACAACGCATTGCAATGGCGTGATAAAGCTCTGTTCATAACAAATGTTGTCGAGCACTTAAACCAAATTGGCCAATTATTCAAATGTTGATGTTTTTCATATCTTTTAAGTGGAAAAAATGGTAATAACCATTCTTAAACCCTTTCAGAACTGCCAATAAGCTACTCAATGGTTTATTTCAATTTTTCTAATATGTCCCCCTTCTAAATATACAAAACTGTTCCTGAACTATCTAATTTATAATTTGTGTATTCTTTAAGGATTTCCAAATCGGAGCGCCTAAATATTTTTGACCGGGGCAAATGCCCCCTTCCACCCACCCTCTTCGTATAATGGTTAGTGGCAGCAAAAATAGATTATATTCGATAATTTAACACACAAAATATCGATATTTAATATTGTGGTCTACTGAAAATTCGTAGTAGCGGTGAAAACAAAACAAAAATAACATAAATATTATTTAAAATATGAAAGACATAGAATCATTTGAACGGTCGTTAAAAGACTTTCAATACTTTGAAGCCGTTCGAAGATTTCAGTTTTCGGCTGAAATAATTAAAGGAATGGGTAACAGTTCAAGAAAGAAACAGCATAAACGATTTAACCCACTATGTCATCTAAACGAACACCAATTTCGACGAAAATATCGGTACACCAAGGAAAACATTCGTCGTATTATTGAAATTGTTCGGGATGACCTCGAGATTGATTGTTATGAGCCTACGGAAAGAGAGCAAGTTCCTATAGACCTGCAAATTTTATCTGCAATTCGCTTTTGGGGTGGAACTGAGGTGTGTATCCATGAAGCTATGTATGTATGTACGTACATCTGACAAATGGTATGTGCGTTTATGTATGTAAATGGAATCAACACGTTTATTTACGTTGATTTTAAAACATGCCTTCAAAATATGATTTTTAATTGATGTATGTACATATAAATATGTACATCTGTATTTCCGAACGTCTTGTTGGAAGCCTAGCTCCCAGAGATTATAATATCCTGTGAACACTAGTCATACCCGCCGGAACGGCGAAGATTTTTTAGAAATATGAAACACCGACTTACACTGGAACCATCCGAAGAGTACGGTTACAAGTACATGATAAATTGGCCATCCACAGGTCGTCTATTTATTTATATGACTTAAAATATATATGTATGAATTTTTCTTTTTATCAACAGCATCCAAAATTGACAGCAATGGCTCATGGTGTAAGCTTAAAAACATTGAAAAAAATCACTCGACGCATAGCTTCTGTGTTATCGTCGAAAGCATCGCGCTACATAAGAATGCCGGCAACACTTTCGGAAAAGGAGAGAATGATGCGTTCGTTTCAGGAGTTAGCAAATATGCCGCAAGTGATTGGTACACTCCTACAGACGAGAGTAAGATTTCAATCGAAAGATTCTAGAGTTCATGCGACCGATGACGTGAGGCGATCCCAAGCGAACACTAAAGAGACTGTTCATATGCAACTTGTTTGTGATGCTGATTATAAAATAAGAGACCTGGACATAAGACTACTCGATGAAGGTTCTCCAATCACCGATACCGAAATGTTCTCTTTATCAAAAATAAAAGAGCGGTTCGAACAAAATGAATTTCGTGGTCGTATACTATTGGGAAACGAATCATTTTCCTGTTCTTCGTACCTCTTCACTCCAGTGAAGCTTCCAAAAAGTTTACCGGAAGAGCTTTATAACCATGCCCATTCTGTTACGTATGCCTCTGCGAGAAAATGTCTTAATATATTGATGCTTCGATTTGGTATTCTTGGGAGTGAAGTTCTTGGATCTTTTGGTTCGGTAAAGCAAACGATTACTGCCCTAGCCATACTGCATAATATGGCAATGGATTGGTCGGACCCTAGTATTGGTAAGATAATATTTTTAAGCTTTATATCTATATATATTATGTATATAAATTTAAAACTTCTTTTTAGATACGGAAACCAGTATTTCTCCATTTAATTCCTTTAATGCTTTAAATGGGATACCAACGCCTGGGGAACACAGCAGTAGAACGAAATTTATAAAAACTCATTTTTGATGCAAGTAAAAAGTACTGTTGTCATTAAAAGACTTTGAGTGAAACAATTTTCCTTGGCACATGTTCCAATGTTGGAGAGGAGTTCCTCGCGACAGGAGAAGATGTGGATGACATACGTAGAGAAAAAAACAAAGAACATACAAAATTGTGTAAACAGCGTTTCACAAAGTTCTTCGTAATTTTGTTTTAAAACAAAGATAACTTAACAGATTTAATGTGCTCTTTGCTACACTACCCAACAAAATTGAAGCAATAAAGACTTAAACAAAAATCTAACTCTGTAGTTTTGTGGTACCAGTCGGAAGGATTAAATTATTGTTTCAGAGTTAAAAGACTGCAAGCTGGTAATATCAAATATTCACGGTATATTTGCAGTATATTTTGAAAACGCAAAGGTATATTTAGGTATATTTCCGAGGGTCTGTCGGTATTTTTGATCTAGTGTGCGTTTTTTTTTATTTATAGACTTTGTGGAACATTTTTACATTTATTAAACAACAAATATTGAAAATTAGTTTATGTATATTTCTACAGTTTTCTTAAGTATCGAATCTTTAGGTAAACCTTTATTCATTTTGCCAACTTTACCATACTCATTTGTATTCTCGTGTTTTTAGGTTGGATTTCCTGCAACCTCGTTTTAAATGTTTACATGTGTACATGCATGCCACTGACCTATATACAAAAGTACATTAGATGCGTGGAGTGCCTATAAGAATTACCACAGCGATTAAGAGCGCGCCATCCATCAGAATCCCTTCCCACAGTGGCAAACACTAAAAGTTAAGGCCACAAATCGTTTATCAAGTGAGTTTTTGTAAATTTGACCTGATAGTATGAAATCAATGAATTCGAGTCTTAATGGTAACCAAAAAAATCAAACATACATTTCAATTTGTGCTAATTGTACAATAAATGTATTTATTTGAAATTTTCGGCGATGGTCTTACCTTTAATTGATTCTCAGATATCTTTATGGTAAATTATAAATATGCTCCAATAAATCATTCGCATTAATTAATTTTAGGAATAATATGCACATAAAACATCCTTGTGTGTATTGATTTGTGGCATCAAAGGACAGCCTATTGTTTTCTTTCGCCTCATAACTATATGACTAAAATTCGACATGCGTAACAACAGCGATTATTACTTGACCAATAATATAAATTTGACTAACAACAACAGTACCAAGAAATCAGCATCACGTTACTATAGTGTGGACAATACATTGAATTATTACAATAATGCAAAAACAAGTGGTCGTAGCTGGAGCCGGAAAAATCAAAATCTACATGCAACCCAAGAATCTACAAAGGAGGCCTTTCTCCAAGATATATCCAGCTCTAATTACCGTCAGACTTCTGTCTATTGGCCGCTCGATTCAGCGTACTGTTCTGACGTTTTAACAAAGACACTTGGCGATCAACGAAGTACTAACGGTGGGGCTTCATCAAAAAAGGGTCAAGGATATGTCTATAAGGAAGTTCGTCAATCAGAAGAATATGTTAATGATACAAAGCACAATATGCGTGAATATAACTCGAGCAAAAATCAGCTAAGAGCGCTAAAATCAGATATTTTCAAGGAACAGGAACAAATGAGCTGGAAAGCAAGAATAACACGTAGAACTAAATATCTGGAAAATATTCCAGACAGAAATAACGTCCCGAATTCTACGCCAGATCCATCATGGGATTCTATACTGTAATTTTGAAATTAATTTTCTGTTTTTGTTCTGCTTGTAATTACAATCCTCCAATACATGAACACACTAGTATTTCGTTTCGAATTGTCCACTTAAAATACGCTGATCCTAAATCCTAAACAAGAAATAACTTTGAGTAAAAAAAAATCGTTGAATGCACACACTAACCACATATGCATATACATACGTACATAACTTTACATACAACATTTATACTTGCAATATTTTCAAATACCCATTTTTTGTTTGTTTTTGTGACACTATTTTTTATTTTTATTAATATATTGCAGATCTGAAGTACCCACACAGTACCATACGAGTGACCAGCACTACGAGCACTATTTTTCATATTTTTATAACCGTGGAACTGAAAAAGTGTCGAATCTTCCGTTATTCACAATTAACCGAAAACTGCCAATGACTGAAGTTCAAAACCCCTCAGGTCGACGAGACCCACGTGATGTTAACGTGACTACTGCCGGTCAAAGAGAGTCGTCAAAGGGTGCGGGCCATGATTCACCATTCGAATCACACGTACTAAAGGAAAAACTACCCAGTAATTATTTGTCTAACGACTATAGCTGCAATGGCTGGGGAGAAGCTGTAGACTATCCTGAATCATTGCTGCAGAAGGCTGGTGAAGAATATCTGGATTTGTACGACTCCGAGGCTATCATAGAAACTCAATTCGATCCGATACATCGTCGCCTCAGATTGCCTGAGAAGAGTGCAATAGATTATTCAGGAGTTGATTCAGCCAATAACAACAATACAAGTACGGAGAAACCTTTAGATCAGTCGCATCCGCCCTGTTTACCCATTAATCAAAAAAGAAACAAAGGAAACGCAACATCCAATAAAAAGTCATTGCCCACAGTTCACAGAGTCTTGTTGTATAGTACTCAAAGTCCACGAATGGGGCGCAAGCAACAGCATGCGACGCATCGCAATTTAAACTTTAAAAACCAAATCTCCAAATCGGTGGAACCGCAAGACGACTTTCCCGCTGTTCTATTAGTTGAGCCTGAATCCAAAGATGAAGTCTATCGAAGTCACACAGACTCCGATCGGAACACGGATTTCGACGATGACGACGACTTAGACAATAGTAAGAGTATTCAAAGTTATTTCCTTCAATGTGATATCTATGTTTAATTATTAGTTTCGAATTTCGACGAAAGCGACACGGAAAGTTTGATATCCGACGCTGAAGATGGCTACCGGGCTCATGCCTATAAGCTTACGCATTCTGTGGATAGAATCTCATCCCCCCAAAGCGGCTCTAGCTTTTCGGCTCAGTCTTCTGAAGGTGACCTTAAGAATCCAGAGTCGCTCCTGGTACCCAGTTTATTTCCCTTCGTACCACCGTATTTGTCTTTCTCATCGAACACATCAAAGGGACCAAGGGTTCCGCCGGAACTCCATAGAGTGCTCAAGTGGCGGGTTACCAACATAATGCCAAAAGTTGTGCGCCTGATTTTAGCCAACAGCGGAATGCGAATGTTAAAGAGTAAGTCCTTTCTATACTTTATTATAAACAAATTCAATTTAAAATCTATAAATTTACAGAGACCAATGATTGGATGGGAGTGTGGGGCAAGCATTTAAGGTCGCCTTGTTTCAAGACCATACGTTCATATCAGAAAATAAACCACCTGCCAGGCTCCTTTCGTATCGGCAGAAAGGATTCCTGCTGGAAAAACTTGCAAAGGCAGATGGGCAAGCACAGCAACAAGGAGTTTGGCTTCATGCCGCGGACATATATTATACCCAACGATCTATGTGCTTTACGCCGTCATTGGCCAAAATATTCACAGCGTAATACCAAGTGGATTATCAAGCCACCGGCAAGTGCAAGAGGAGCTGGTATTCGCGTAATTAATAGATGGGGACAAATCCCAAAACGAAGACCACTTATTGTGCAAAAGTATGTCAAAAAATCTACAGAAATATTCAGTTTAAATAATGCTTATTTATTTGTTGTTTATAGGTATATCGAACGTCCACTACTTATTAATGGTAGTAAGTTTGACTTGCGTCTTTATGTTCTCGTTACTTCCGTTAACCCGCTGAGAGTTTTCATGTATCACAACGGGCTGGCTCGATTCGCTTCAGGTATGTACCTTCCACAAACCCCTTGAGGATTATATTTGATTTGATTGATTTATGTATCCACAGTAAAGTACAGTTCCAGGACAGACACATTAGGCGATAGGTGCATGCATTTGACAAATTATAGCATCAACAAATTCTCTTCTAATTACTCAAAAAATGAAGATGTAAATGCCTGCCATGGTCATAAGTGGACCATAAAGTCTCTGTGGACATATTTAGCTAACCGAGGGGTTCGAACAGACTGTCTGTGGGAAGCCTTGAGAAGCTTAGTCTTGCGGACTATTATAGCTGGCGAGAATGGTATAAATAGTATGATTAGAGCCAATGTAGAGTCAAAATACAGCTGCTTTGAGCTGTTTGGCTTTGATGTTATTTTGGATTCAGATTTAGTGCCATGGCTATTAGAAGTTAATATATCACCAAGTTTACACTCTGAATTGCCATTGGACTCACATGTCAAGGCCCCCCTTGTACAAGGTGTGCTAAACACGGCACTGTATAACGTAAGCTATAAAATTGACTTATTAAAATCAGCATTCCTCTAACCAAACATTGTAGGTACCTCCAAAATTATCTCAAGAGAAGCAGAAAGAGCTAGCTGCCGAAATGTCTTTTCCAACTGGCACACAAATGTGTTACGATAAGCGACTCTACATAAACTACTTATCTCGCGAAGAGAAGGAAAAGCATAACACATTCACGCGAAAGTCTATGGAAGATAGGAATGAGGTACGGAGATCTTTAAGGCTCCTTTTAGAATAACATTTCAAAATATAACATTTTTAAATAGTACATTAATGACATTCTGGATAACCTAACGCCCGATGATGTACGATGTCTCATCATTGCGGAAGATGAGTTGGCGCGATGTGCACCACTGGAACGCATCTTCCCAACAGATCAAACTCATAAGTACCTAAAATACAATGATACACCAAGATATTACAATCGTCTGTTAGATGCCTGGGAGTCTCGCTACGCAAACAATCGTGCGGAAGGCATCGCATTGTTACGTGATTATTGTCAAAACAAATATCATCTTCAAGTTCCAACATCTCCAAACAAAAAGGTAAGTTTTTCCCATGGTTAGCATTGATATAAATATATTTCAAGGCTATTGTTAGGATCGAAAAATTGTTTATTTTTGCCCATTAGCGTTTAAAAATGCTACGCTGTTCCGCAGTATTTGGTTTTGCTCTCGCTACCGCAAGCAATATTTGTATTGCTCTTGCTGCAACGGAGTAGTAAATGCGAACGCTGATTTCTATATTTGAGTTTTTATTTTGCTCTGTGCGTATAGGTATTTACACATATGTTTAATGTAGCCATTCCTATTTTTATTGTTCGTTCGGCAAACAACTCAACTTTTGAGTTCAAAATTTTGAGTAACATTTGTACCTGGTCAATGCGGACTCATCGTCTGGGACCAACGAATTTCGCTGTAGCGGTTAAATAAAAATAATAAAAATGTAGCCACTAGCTTGTATCTAAAAAAAATCAAGGCTGTGCCAAGGAAAATTTGCGACCGGGGAGAAGTTCTAAAACAGCGCCCCCAACCCAATGTTTTTATGGGCACGTCCCTTCCTCTTGTGTAAGATTACTAGGGCCAGCCAACCCGATTATTTATTTCAATGAGAGGAAGTAAAATAGTTTTTTAAAGGAAGTGTAAGGTGTGCGCAATAAGTCACTTTTCAAACATAAAAACCTTTATTAAATTTTCAATTTTCAAATGTTGTTCTTTCTTTAATTTTGCCTTAAAGTCAACAAAATAACAATTCAAAAAATACGAACAAAAGTTTTGTATACTGTTGGAAGGTTTTTGAGAATTAAATAAACATTTTCCAGAGCGAAATAAGTGAACTTATAATTTCAAAGGAACTTAAGTTCCTTAAATTAACCCAAATTTAAAATTCGTAAATTGTATTTAATTGCTTAAATACGACCTCCTTTGCTCCCTCCATTGAATTTCGAGACATTTTCACATGTTTTGGAGCCTGTATATCCCTATAGTAATACTGATACCATCTAAATTCGATGTTTTCTCATCACTGAAGATGATATTTGGCCACACCAAGTCCCTAAATTTATGATTTTTGAAAATTCAATATGTGCAACTTTATGTCGAGGAAGTAGCTGACATTTGACAAGATTTTTTTCTTATTTGCCCTCAACATTTGTTGCAGTCGATACTTTGATACGGAGAGAACCAGTTCGTGACAAATTTGGTCTGCGCTAAGGTTTTTTTTAATTACTAATCTTTTTATGCGGCGCTTGTCACGCTCTTGCAGTAATGGTGGGCAAGGTTTTTTCCCTTGATTTTCAGGATCGTAAAATAGTTTTTGTTAACTTTTCTAGCAAATTGTTGTAGTGGAATCCCCTTTTCGCGATAAGTTGCTACTTTTTCACGCCCTTCATTAGAAACATAGCGGTTAAGTATAAAACAGCTCATTACAACAATAAACTCAGTTAAAAGGTTGATTTAAGCTAAAATGAAAATATTTTCAATCAAATTAGAGCTCTGATGCACTTTTAAGATGCCATCGACTACTAATGTAAGGTCAATTATTTCGCTCTACATTGCGAGGGGCACGAGCTTTTTAAAAATTATAACGGAACCTTATTGGATTTTTTTCTGAATTTTGTTGTTGCCATTAAGTTCAATATATTGCAATGGTCTCTGCCCAAAAAACAATAGACCAAACCCAACGAAGAAGATTTGACAGCAGATCATAAGCATTGTAAGGTGACTTCTTTCGCACACCTTACTTACATATGTTGTAAAAAAAGGTTGGCGCCCGGTGCAAATGCATCCTTTTGCTTCCCCCTTGGCACGGCCCTGACAATATTGAAAGGGATACATTGAAATCAGCTTTAATATTCTTGACTCTTGCTAAATTTTGAGGGATGTTGGAGTGTTATGCAAGCGTTCATTTGGCGTTGCCGTGCCTTTTACCAGCGTAAGTCACAACTTCTGACCAGATACGGAGTAATCGTATCTATAGAACTAAAATTTCTGTAGATAGAAATAGCTAGTAAAGAAATAATTTGTTGCAAAAAAAAAACGTTTTTGCCAGTCTGTAATTGGCGAAGTACAATATTAAGATAAATATAGTCTTATCTATAAAATGAGATCAAGTTGTTTCAAAGCGAAGCGTTTGATATTCGTTCTGACATTTTACATACCTTACTTTATAGCAGTTTTTAAATTATTGAAATCTGGTTTTTATTTACTTAGTATTTTCTTTTCGTACTTATCCGTTCGATGTTGCCATCAACTCAATTTCATTTAGGATAATTTAAGTGCTTTTATATCACTCTAAGTACAAACATATGTATATTCTTGATCAGCAGAGTCGATACAGGTTTGTCTGTCTCTCCGTCCCTCCGTCTGCTCGTCTTGTTTGTCACGTAGTTCTCAGAGACTAATTGAACTAGAGGAGCAATCAAGTGTTTTATTCAGACTTCTGTGAAAGGATTAAGTGCTAGGATCCTTTAATTTCCCTTAAATCACGAAAGTCTGTGGCGTCGGATCATTATTATAGCAAGAACAAATATATTCATTTGCCGTCTCTAACTCAGCTCTTATTCTTTTTCGCTCCCAAACTCTGTTTCGTGCAGTGTGAGCCCTCTGGATGTGTAGGAGTAATAATAATTTAGAAACAAAATGTATACAACTCAAATAATTTAAAGTTTATCAAAGATCTTAAGCTCATGTAGAATGCCCCTCAACTTGATAGGTTCCAACATTTTTAAAGTAAAACCACTATTTTCTCAGAAAACGTACCAACTTTGATTAAATATGCCCCCTACGCTCGTTTGCCAACCCCAATTTTATAGTATGTCATACATTTATAAAATAAGAAATGCATCTTAATTATACCCGGTACTCGAAGAGTAAATAAGGTATTGTATTTGTGCGAATAACGGTTGTATGTAACGCACAGAAGGAAGCGTTTCCGACCCCATAAAGTATATATATTCTTGATCAGCATCAATAGCCGAGTCGATAGAGCCATGTCTGTCTGTCCGTCTGTCCGTCTTCTTTGTCGGCTAGTTCTCAGAGACTATAAGAGCTATATGCTCACACTGAAACCAGTGTATTTCAAAAATGAGCCACGCCCCCTTCCGCCCCCGCCAAAGGGCGAAAACCTACCAAACCTACAATTTTGAAGATAAAAGAAAACTAAAAACACCATTCCGTAGGGAATGGCCATATCTATCTGATCACCAAATTGGGTTCCGATTGGATCATTATTATAGCCAGAATGAAGAAATTAATTTGCAGTGGCTAAACCCGCCCTGTCCCGCAGCTTTTGTTGCTCTTTTTACATTCTCTCATTCACACTCTGCTTCTGCTTCTCTCGGCCCCTGCCTCTGCCCTCCCCCCTGGCGTTGACTCTTCCGACTTTTAACCAAGACTCGGTTTTCAACGCTAGATGGCGCCACTTTCGAAAAATTTGCTGTGAAACCTATCGGTCATTATTGCACAGAATGTGCAGACCATTGGACCATCAAAGTTGCGTACAAGAAATTTTCATAGATGGCACCACTTCCGAAAAATTTGCTGTAAAACCTATCGGTTCAAGAATGTACCAATTTTATTGCTATTTTAAATATCTCATAAATTGGAAAATATTAACTGATCCAATTTGTTTGATGCGTTTTATTTAGTAGGCTTTTACTACGTGTTCTGTAATGTGAACGATATCTAGTGGTTGGAGATGTCTTCTACATCTAGATGTAGTCCTGAGTGCCGGGTATAAAAGTTATGACGCGTAAAAAGCGTCTCACACGTCCCTGCTCGTTTTTTTTTTGTGTGAGGGCGCTGCCTCTGCGTCTGCCGCAAGTCAGCAGTATGTGGGTCTAGATGTAGATGACAGATGAAGAAAAAATTTAAAATTTGACAAAACACAGCTGAGGTGCAGATGCACTATTGTCCCAATGACCAGTTTTGGTGGCTGTTTACGCCAAATTAGCGAAAAGGGCTTATGGCCGGGATCAATTAGTATTTTGTATAAGTAAAATGAATTTGTAGCATTAAGTTATTGAATTGTTGCATTTACGACATACTGACAGAACTTTGTTGCTATAGAACATACATGTAATACGCTCTGTATTAGAAAAAGAGTGACCACCAAAGTTGCGTACCAGAAAATTTCATAGATGGTGCCACTTTCGAAAAATCTGCTGTGAAACCTAGCGGTCATTATTGCACATAATGTGCAGGGTAAAAGTACCAATTTTATTGCTGTTTTAAATATCTCATAAATTGGAAAAATACGATTAACTGATCCAATTTTTTTGATGCATTTTATGTAGTAGGCTTTTTACTACGTGTTCTGTAATGTGAACGATATCTAGTGGTTTGCGATGTCTTCTACATCTAGATTTAGTCCTGAGTGCCGGGTATAAAAGTTGTGACGCGTAAGAAGCGTCTCACACGTCCCTTCTCGTTTATATTTTCATTTAATTCAATTAATATTTGTTTCTCTGAAATATGTCATTTGGACTTTTGAATCTGGGTCCGTGCCGATGAGTTCAATGGTCCCGGCAGTGTCTCAATTTGTAGTAGTCCAGGTTTCCTAATGCACACATACCACTCGTACAAACGGGAATATTCTGTGTCGTTAGCGACAACCAATACTTTCTGATGAGCACAATATTTAAAATTAGAGTCGTACTCGAATGAGAAACGAAATACCGATGCGAATGTAAGTGCTCTATGTACTTGTTGGAGTGTCACCCATTTCTCCATTCGAATTGTCTTTGTATTGCGTGAAATTAAGTTTTGTTTTTTTTGTAATTCTTCTGTTAAGCGCTATTAACCAAATAAATCAATATATTTTGTTTGTAATTGTAAAATTCCAGGAATACTTCATCAAATTGATGAGATGGATTTTAAAGTAACTTTTGCTGCCACCGTATTCTTAGTAGTCGCAATTGTACTTGTTAGTAGAATTACCTTAGTAATTCCATATGTCTGTTATCAAAATATTTCATATATTTATTATATACTAAAAATGTAAATGTGATTTGATTAATGATTTGTTAATTAATTGTGATATCGCTTTATATATACATATGTATACGTAATGTTTTAGATGGTATTTATACTTTCATTTAGCCTTACAGTGAAAGTCTTGGACTTGACTATATACTGAACTGCCGAGCATTTTAAAACCTTATGTCGGCTTTAACAGACTTATAAGAAAAAAATTTACATATTATAACAAGTTAAAATGTTAATCAAGTTGGTCTTAGATCTTATCTTTAAGTTAACCATTGTGGCAATATAAAACTAAAGGTACTTGAGGAATGAGCAAACTTAATCAGAGTTGCTGGAGGGAGTGGGAGTTAGTCACTGCAAAAGTATTTCTTCATTCTGGCTATAATAATGATCCATTCGACCCTAGTGAAATAAAGCATGTCTATAAAAATACCAAAAAAGTGAGCTTTTGCCTCTTTACAAAGGTTTTCACATAAAAATGTTTGAGTTGTATGTTAACAGGAAAAATTATTTACCTTAGATAATAATATAGCAACAGAATTACATTGAAATGTTATTTAATTTTGTTGTATCTCGGTGGACATTGACAGAGAAATACCCAAAAGTAATATAAGTTTAAGAGGTCAAGGATGTTTCGTTTTATACTACACTATAGAAAGATATACAGTTCTTAGAAATGTTCAATTTTGTTGAGTCCCTAGTAAAGTTATTTTATTTTTTTAATTTATACTTTAATCATCCATACATTTTGTTGGGCTCATGCTTTAATTTTTATTTTATTTAAATATAGGTCATGAACGATAGTTGTGAAGAGCTCAATCTTAAGACTGTAATATATGTAGGACAAGATGACACCAATGCTTAAGATCCCAACCGATGCAAAAACTTAATTTAAATGTGCAGAAAGACCGTCGTGATAAGAGGATGGTAAGACCATAAATATAAATGCGTTTAAAAAATAATAAATATTTAAATTTTTACTTTGTAGGCATATTAAAAACACCAAAAATACTAGCTTTCCCTTAGAACAGATTCTGTTAGGCCCATTATAAATTTGACCCAATTTTGAAATTTAGTTTTAAGCCTTAAAAGGTATTCGATGTGTTCAGCCTCTACGAAATTTATATATTATGTAAGATGATTAGTAATCGCCAAATAGGAGCGAATTAATTAAAGTATATGTTGTATTGCTATATTTATTACAACTAAGTGTTCTAGGATTTATTAAATGATTTTATGGGAAAAACGGCCTTTAGCTTATCGTTCTACTCCTGGGATCGTCGTCCAGCCGCATCGTTACCTACGGATGTTTGCCAATCTTGGAAAGTGCGGCCTTTATTGACTCAATGACGTTATTGAAGGAGCCTCTATATGTAGAAAGGCCGCCAAGGCATTACCTTTGAGGTAGGCGTGCTGGGCTCCGTTTAACACTCGTTTACCGAGCTTGATTCCAAAGAGTCGTTCCATCGTTTTCACAAAAAGGACGAGTCCTCCACCCATCGGGTAAGTACCAAGTAACGAGACACCCTTTGAATATGATGCATTCCATCCGTGTCTGGTAACTTATAGGGCACACATTTAATGGCCCACATAATTTTATACGGCGTCAGAAAACGCTTTAGTTAAAATGCATTTATAATTTTTTAATCGTCTTCATTTAATGCTCTTTTCTAGACATATTGCGATTGTTTTGCTCGTTTCCTTTCTTTTTTCTTGATACTGTCGACGAAAGATAGATTTATTCTATCTTTCGATTTTTAATGGTTTTTTTAATGGTCTGAGTTTCAACAGGATTGATTTCTTATCTTTTGCATGGGAATATCATCTCTGATTCTGTCGCAAGAAAATTTTGCGCATCGAGTACTGGCTTAAAGTTAAAATCAGCCAATTTAAATTTTTTGGGTATTTCATTTTTGATATTTTGTATACAATGTTTTTCTCTGAATATGGAGCTTGGAGGACAATAAGTCTTGGAGAAAGTACCGCATTATTATCTTCCATTCTGGAGTCCATTCTGGTGGAATAGAAATGCAATAATCGTGTGTTTTATCTCCTTATAATTGGAAAACATGAAAACCGAATATATATATGTATGATTAGTAAATTAGAGTGACCATATACAAAATTTCCGTTCGAATGCATCTATTGCTCTTTTCTAGCCGTTTTGAGTTTCTTTCTTTCCATTTGTATGTGTGTTTGTGTTTTTGTCGACAGAAGATAGAAATAATCTATTGTTCCGTTCGAGATGAGGGTATACAATCAGTTGTTTTTCTGGTATTTTTTCTTTCGATCGGAGACTCATCTGCGAAAAGCAGGCTGCTCAATTTTGAATAAATGTTCACAAGCCCAAGAGATGTATTTTTGTCCTTTTTAATCATTTATATTTTTTTTCCTAGCAGAAAAATAAAAATTTTGTTAAATTAGTACTAATACTAGTGATACTTAAAATAACATTTAACATTTTTTGAAAATTAAGTGTGCAACATTGTCCCGCGCGGACTCATGGAGTACCCATATGTGGAATTAGTATATACAGCATACAGTAAGACCATATATCATTTAATACACTAAATGTATAACCCAGATTTTGACATCGATAACCGAAAACTATTGCTTCCAGCCCTGGTTATTTTAAACATTTTTTAAGCTTGCCGCTTGCCGGAATAGACTGTGTTTCTTAAACAGTAGTTATTCAACAGAAAAATGAATAATTTGCCCCCAAATTCTGGACATTCTCGCGGACGTGGTCGTGGAACAAAACGAAATGACGATGCAAACCGTGGCCTGGGCCTTCAATTGGTAAGAAATCTAAATTATATGCAGTCGTATGTATGAACATTCCAAATCCATTTACCGGTTTTTTTTTGTAATTTTTTGGAAACCACGCGTTATTTGCGTATGTAGCTACATACATTTATGAACAAAATACAATATTTTAATACTTTCTCTGCTTACCTTGTAGAAACATATTTTCAAGGCTTTTTAGTTTCAATAATTGACCCATAACTGTGTTTTATACGTCAGGCCTACTCTCAGCACGCACACATCCACAATGCAATGTTCCGTTTTTTGAGTGATGTCTTGTATGTATGAACAAATGTATGTCCAGTTTTATGAATTTTTAGCCATGCTTGAATAAACCATGATTGAATGCTCCGAAGTTCTGATATGTTAATAAAAGTAGAGTAGGGTTCGGCACGGCCCTATCATTAGGCTCTGCCACAGCTCTGTACCAATTCCAATACGCAAAAACGGCACGTCCGTTGTATGGATGCCGAAAACTGTTGTACATATAGTGATATTCTAAAATTTCATTCTGTAAACATGTTCGTGTATGTTCGCGAATCTAGTCTCTGAGGTAATGTTTATGAAAAAAATGATAGTCAAAAATGGAACAAATTATAGTTATATTTTCAATCATATGGCCAACTGATTTAAAAACTTTACGAAATTAAGAAAAAAGAAACCACAATATCAAACAGATTTAGATACATATGTATGTACATACATATGTATGTAGATACGCTCCGTCATGACGTTTATGAATAACTGCGGCAGCGTGGACTGACATTTCTTTATCTAGGTATATTTTCTATGAACTCTGTCTTGCTTGATTTACTTACTTAAATGTATAAAATGTTATCGTTTTTCAGGGCCAAACTTCGAAAGAAACATGTCCGGATAAACCTGGCCCGTCAACGGAAGCTGAAAATGTGTTGAAAAACATACCGAGGTATACGGATACAGAAGCTCAAAGCACTGAAGGTATTGGTTTGGTCCTTTGGTATATTAGATATGTGGCAGTAACTTGTTGTGCGTAATGTCTGGTTCATATGGAATGAAACTTTGCATAACCTTTAAATTATTTATATTCTTGATCAGCATCAATAGCGGAGTTGCATTCAGACTGCTGTAAAATGACAGTGTTGCAAGTTTATTTGAAAATGTTGGACGAAAATCTTTGGCATCCATAATTTGAAAGATACAAGAAAATAAATAATCAGAACCGTAGAGTGATTAAATTTATGAAGAATCTGGATCAGAGTTTTAGCCAGAATGAAGAATACTAACTGAGCACTAGCTCCTCGTTGTGATTATTCTTACTTGAAATTAGTTTTTTTTTAATAGGCGATCCTCGCGGATCTGTACGTGGACGACGCATTATAAGGGAAGTTGTGCACTCTCGGCCCCAAGGACTTACAACCAAATCGGGAACTACCGGCACAAAAATATCTGTCCAGACCAATTATTTTAAGCTCTTGAAACGTCCATGTTGGAAGATTTTCCAGTATCGTGTGGATTTTGAGCCTGATATTGACAACACACGTTACCGTCGTGGATACTTATATGAGCATAGAAATATTTTGGGTGGATATATTTTCGACGGAACAGTACTATTCTGTGCAGTTCAATTTAAGACTAAAGAATTTGTCAAAAAAAATCATGCTGGAGAAAACATAACCATCAAAATAAAGCATGTTGGTTCAGTTGAAGCAGCTGACAATCAGCAATTCCAAGTCCTTAATCTTATCTTACGAAGAGCCATGGAGGGACTTAAACTACAACTTGTATCCCGTAACTATTTTGATCCTATGGCGAAGGTACGTCACTTTACACTTTACAAAGATGGTGTCAAAACACCCACTCTGGGTGTTATGTATGACACGCTCCCGGTTTGAGCATAAACGATTTTTTTAATTTTTGCTATAGATTAAACTTGATAACTACCGCATGGAATTGTGGCCTGGATATCTTACCTCGATTCGTCAACACGAATCTGATATATTATTGTGTGCCGAGATCGCTCATAAGGTAATGAGAACGGATACCTTATATAACATTTTATCTGAAGCGATTCGGGATAACGACGACTATCAAGACGCTTTTAAACGCCAAGTAATTGGTGAGTTTTGTATCTTTTATCTTTTTTGCTCTATATTATGATTATATTGTTGTGTATATTGTATTGTATATTTATGAATTTATTATTTTCCACAGGTATGATATGTCTTACTGATTACAACAATAAAACCTATCGCATCGATGATGTCGACTTTGGATCGACACCCTTATCTAAGTTTAACACGAAGGAGGGAGATATATCGTATGTGGAATATTATAGAAAGGTAATTTAGCTATCATAATAAAACACACTGATGCACCTGCTGTGTTTTCAAACGCCATTTTTGAATTGTCAATTAAAACTAGAAAAGGAAAAAAAGGGAGCGCTCGTCGTTGCTTTGAGAATGCTTAGGGACTCGGATATTGCTGTTGTCTGCACAATTATATGATCCGATTAGAATATGGCGCCACGGTAAAAAGTCCATTAATTGAAAGCACAGCAGCCACTGATGCTAAGGATAGAGAATATCAGTTATATGTTGTTTTTATTTTTGGAAATCACTTTACTATTCTACCGTTTATAATTTCAGAGATATAATATCACAATTCGTGACCATAAGCAGCCATTGGTGGTGTCACGACCTACGGAGAAAAATATTCGTGGAGGCACGGATCAACTTATAATGCTTGTTCCCGAATTGGCTCGAGCTACTGGAATGACTGATGCTATGCGTGCAAATTTTCAGTAAGTATGTAACGGCTATCAAAACGTAGTCTTATTAAATCTTTGCTTTTTTTCAAATTAGATTAATGAAAGCAATGAGCGAGTACACGAGATTGACTCCAGACCGTCGTATAGAACGTCTGCGCGTTTTAAACCAGCGCTTGCTTTCGTCAAAAGAGAGTATGGATGTGCTAAAGTCTTGGAATATTCAACTGGATACTGCGTTGGTAGAGATCCCAGCACGCGTTTTACCTCCTGAGAAAATAGTTTTTGGCAATCAGAAGCGGTTCCTATGCGATACCCGTGCTGATTGGACTACAGAATTCCGACAAAACTCAATGTACTCGCATGTGGACATTAGGAGGTGGTATGTGATAACTCCTCAGCGTAATTTAAGGGAGACTGAAGAGTTCGTAAAGTTGTGCATACGCGCTGCCAGTGGGATGAAAATGCTTATTTCCGAGCCTCGATAGTATGTATTAATTAAAAATTATGTATTATTATAATTAGAATAATTTTTTTTCCTGTATTTAATTTCAGCGACACAATTCCTGATGATCGCAATGGGACATACTCTCGATCGATCGATAATGCAGTAGCCAAAGATCCACAAATTATAATGCTAGTGCTTAAGTCTCCAAACGAAGAGAAGTATGGGTAAATTTTGTTTATAAAATTTGGTTTCTTATTGGTTTACATCATCAACAGGTATAGCTGTATTAAAAAGCGCACTTGCGTTGATCGACCAATACCATCACAAGTTGTTACTTTAAAAACCATTGCTCCCAGAAAAGAGAAATCGAGTGGTCTTATGTCCATAGCCACAAAAGTGGTAATTCAGATGAACGCCAAACTGATGGGCGCACCATGGATGATAGAGTTACCTGTTCGCGGATTAATGACTGTTGGATTCGATGTGTGTCACTCTTCGAAAAACAAGAACAAGTCATACGGTGCTCTTGTCGCTACGATGGATATGAAGTCATCAACCCGCTACTATTCTTCAGTAACCGAACACATGAAAGGCCAGGAGTTATCGAATCAGATGGCAATGAATATGACATGTGCGCTTAAAGCCTACCGGGATCATCACGGTACTTTACCAGAGCGTATTCTGTTCTTCCGCGATGGCGTTGGTGATGGTCAACTTCATCAAGTTGTGAACACTGAAGTGAAGTTTTTAAAAAATCAACTAGATGAAATTTATAAATCTGCAGACAAAGCAGATGGATGCCGAATGGCATTTATTGTTGTCACTAAGCGGATCAATACTCGGTACTTTGCCAATAAGCGAAATCCCGTGCCGGGTACAGTAGTCGATGACGTCATAACGCTTCCTGAGCGATATGATTTCTTTTTAGTGTCGCAGGCTGTGCGTCAGGGAACGGTAACGCCTACTAACTACAATGTTATATACGATAACATGGGACTAAGTGCCGATAAACTGCAAATGTTGGCCTATAAAATGACCCACTTGTACTATAATTTTTCTGGTACTTGTCGTGTGCCTTCTGTGTGTCAATACGCTCACAAATTGGCATTTCTTGTAGCGGAAAGTATTAATCGGTCGCCATCATCTGGACTAGAAAATCAACTTTATTTTCTTTAAAAGCTTGGGTATGCTAAATACCTTATTTTTGAACAAATTAATCTCAATATGCTGTGCGTATGTAAAGAAAAAAAATTACATTTTTAAAGCACGTCTATAATCAAAATGCTTTATGTTCTATTATATGTACTTCGACCTGTCGGAAAATCAAAACCGTTAAAAGGAATAAAAAGGAGAAGGGACGTGTGAGACGCCTCTTACGCGTCACAACTTTTATAGCCGGCGCTCAGTACTACATCTGTACCTTAGCGGTTTTTTGTCAAATTTTACATTTTTTCTTCATCTGTCATCTACAACAATTCTCACGCCAACACTCTGATTTAGCTCGCCTTCCCTAGAGCCACAAACTGCAGAGTCATGGCAGAGGCAGCACACTGCAGAAGCAGAGTGTGAAATAGAGAATGTGAAAAAAACAGGCTGCGGGACGGGGTGGGTTTTAGCCACTGGAAATTAATTTCATCATTCTGGCTATAATAATAATCCAAACGGATCCCAATTCGGTGATCTGATAGATATGGCCATTCCCTGCGGAATGGCGTTTTTAGTTTTCTTTTATCTTCAAAATTGTAGCTTTGGTCATACTGGGCACAGAGCGACATGTATGAAACTTTCTGGCGCAAGAACATTTAGCGCTCTACCAGGACCCAAACTATATTTTTTAATTGTAAACAAACCGCAGCCAAAACTCAATAACGCAATAACTTAACTTTGTGCAAGTGTAAACGCCAATTCTGAGTTATTGAGTAAACTCAACTATCGATAGGTAGCTCATGTCTGTGTTATTATTATTACTCCGCTAGATTGGCAGTTTTTCCCTTCGACCCATATCGATTGTTTTTTAGTTTTTCGATAGTTTCTTCAACTCGATTCTACAATCCATCGTTCTCCCATTTCTAGGGTTATTATTAATTCTAACAAAAAGCACATTTCATTTGAATTGGTTTAAATTCTGCAGATATGTCTAATCCTTACTTTGATGAATATGAAAATTTAGAGGCAAGTTAAGCAACTCGTTTTTATATGTAAATAAAAGAGCGAATGAATGATAACATTTCGTTTTTTAGGTCCACGAGCTTATGTTGAAAGATCGGCCCAGGCAGCAAGCATACTGCAATGCCATTCTAGCCAACAAAGACAAATTTAAAGATAAAGTTGTATTAGATGTTGGTGCCGGTACTGGGATACTTTCAGCTTTCTGTGCAAAAGCAGGAGCCCGGTTGGTCTATGCCGTAGAAGCTTCCAACGTAGCAACAAAAATTGCATTGGATCTAATACAAGATAATGGCTTAACAAGCATTGTGAAAGTTATTCACTCTAGAGTTGAAGATTTTGTCCTGCCTGTTTCATCTGAGCGAGTTGATATTATTGTTTCGGAGTGGATGGGTTTTTATTTACTCCACGAAGGTATGCTCGGATCAGTTCTACAAGCAAGAGACAAATTTTTGAAGGAAGGCGGACTTATGTTTCCCACAGAGTGTACTATATTTGTGGCACCTTGCTCTGTTCCATCTTTATTTGATTACTGGCAGAATATTGATGGTATCAAAATGGACAGTTTTGCCACAAAGTTGAGGGCTCAGAAATCGAGTAGGCCAGAGATTGCACAATTGGATCCCAACAATTTACTTCACGAGGGTGTCGTCCTTCATTGGATGAACTTGCTAGATGTCGATATGGCTGAACTAGAGGAAATTCGTTTTAAGGATGTCGTTGCTGCACAAAAAAGTGGAAATCATCAAGGATTTTGCATATGGTTTGAAGTGCTATTTCCAGGCGATGAAGCCGTGACCCTCAGCACATCCCCATTCGCCCCGGAAACGCATTGGAAGCAGTGTGTAGTCGTTCTGCCAGAAGACTCTTGCGAAACTCTGGAAGAAAAAGCACCAATAGCATTTGAAATTTCTATGTTGCGCAACTCAAGTGATATGCGGAAGTACAATTTGGAAGTCGAGCTTCTCGATCCGAATATTGAAGAACACCCTGTGCCGTGCTCCTGCCATATGACTAAATGTATACTAACTGAAGCACACTTGAAAACAATGAATGCATAGTGATTTTGTGACCTAATAAAGAGTAAACAAAACTTATTAAGAACTTTTAATACAAATACAATATATATCTCAGTCAAACTTAACATCTATGAAATTTTCTTAACAGTTTAGGTAGAAATTCATAACCTATTATTAACCCAACAGACGTTGCAATCTGCATTGTAGCTCTTTCAGACACTGCTGTAATCGATTTGTGTCTGGCTTTTGATAACATATATTCAAGCAGGCAGCCACTATGTCCTGAGCTTTTCCAATAATGCGTCTCCTGTGGAGTATGTAAAATTACATTTCAAATTTGTTAAAATTAACTTTAAGTACTTATTAAACATACTTTGATCGGTACAAAATGGCATGCGCGTTGTCCGCCAAAAGAGATACCACACGAATGGCGGATTGGATTAAGTGCCACTCGTTGCCTTCATTTGCCCAGACACGTTCATTCATTGAAATCATGCTACAAAGAAAATATAAGATATAATATATATAACATTAAATAAAATAAATAAATATATAACATTATACCTTGAATAGTATTCTAGAAGTAGTTCAAGGTCTAGGTTCATGATTACAAGTTTTTCTGGGACCGTTCCTTCGGGCATACGCAGCTGACAAGCTCTAATTTCCAATTCCCTTATCAAGAAAGCTAATGGGAAGCAAGCACCCGATTCACTATATTCACGCACTAATAACTCGATTTTGCTGAACAACCGGTTGGTGCGGTCCTGAGTCGATCCTGGCTCTTCTACCAAACTGCTGATTATGTTACCCCACACCGACTCTATAAGCAGGGGATCATTGTGATGGGAACAATTAAGTATTGACAATTGGCACTCCCACAGATTAAAGGGCTCAGCAAAATGCTGGTATAATTGTGTGATATCATAGAGTGCGTAATTCAATTCTTTAACAGCCGCTGTGGCGTCTGGCCTTTTCTGGGCCAACGCCGCCATATCAACAAGCACCGCTTTTTGAACTCGAGCTATTTCCAGCTGAAATTTGATAATTCAAAAATGTAAATTAACAAAAGAGATTTTATATTTTACATAAACCTAACTTTACCTTGTCTTCTAGTTCCTTTAGGAATATTCCATTGGTTACGGAGGAGCCAACATTTCCATTACGCATGCACATAACAGCCCGCGCCAGATACTCAATTCGTTGTTCCAGTGTTATATTTTCACTGCGTGTCATTGCCAAATTATCTAAAATTTGTGATGCCTGGGAATGGTATCCATTCTTTTCATAGTACTTCCAAAGCAAATCAATCAAAATAACATTATCCGGATTACGTGTCACACTTCGCCGCAAAAACTCTCCCAATGTTGGCTCGACCACTTCCAAAAGTTCAGCAAGCATGTCATGAGCGAGCAACCATTCGTACAGAGTCACATGGATTAGAGGGTCTTTGATTTTGAGAGTCTGTGTAGCAATTTTGGAAATCGATGGCTTTGATTTGCCATCCGCATAGCAGCTCTCCATAGTGTCTGCTTTAGATCCGGAGGTATTGCAGAGATAATGTGGTAAAGTTTGATCCTGAACAGAATTATTATTGCAGGCTGCCTGGTAGACGTGATCTAGCATAAGTTGAACCTCTTTGTAATAGTTCATCCTGCAATAATGAGTTGATTTTAGTTGCTCATCCAGATCTCATAAGCTCTCTCAGTTTACTTACCGAGTGACAAAGCAAGAATATCCTTCACGGTCTTCAGATGGCTCGTCGTTGTTATAGAAGTGAATTCCAACTTCTTCGGGATCGCTCTTTGCTGCACAGATGGCTGCTAATTCGACTACACCTTCAAAAAAGTCAACGGATATAAAAAGTTTACAAATGCTCTGCAGCGGCAATGTGGGCGCCGCTTCCTTGCACATTTGCAACGTCGTTCTGAGCTTTTGCTCCTTCTCTGCAGGTGACGTGCAGTTTTTAGCACTCATTATCAGTTCAGTGGCCTTGTATGTGACAGCATCCTCATGTCTATAGAGATTCGGGCATAGCTCACGTAAATTCTTTGATACTTCCGACACACCAGTTTTATCCTTGAGGTACAGATTGATAAGCGAAATTATTAAAAATGCGCACACCTCGGATCGTGTAAGCATTAAGTCTCGAAACGTGGAGCCCCTTAACTTCTTCTGATTCTCGGGACTAAGCTGGAGACAAAGGTGTTGAAATGAGTGCGCATTCAGAATGCTCCACAAGGATACCACTTCACAGGCATGCTCTAGAATAAAAAGTGATTATTAGAGGACTCAAATTGTTTGCGATTAAATCTACACTTACTGACAAAAAGGTTCAAAGCTGAAAGAGACCGCTTCTCCTCCACCTGAGCCTGCTCCGTCATATTTCGTTGGTCGGACATGGGCAAATGGCTGTTGGACATCATTATTGTACTGTATCCATTCGTTCTGTCCAATTGACTGTTAAATGGCACTCGGGTAGAGGCTACAAATTTGAAGAATGTAAAATTGAATATAAGTATGTGTATTTAAGCTACTTACATGAAATATCATGCACAGAATTCACTTCCAGAAAAGTACGCAATGAACGTAGTTCGGACAATAGGGAAGCACAATCGCTTGGACCCAATTTGGTACAAAAATTAGCATCGACACAATTCAATTGCCAAATAGATCGCAACATCCGAGAAACAAATAGATATAGTCCGTCATGTTTTGATGAAAAAACTAACGCTGCATTTTCTTGACCAAGTGCCTGGGGTGACTGCAACATTCCAGCTGAAAATAGTACATTTTTTTTTATTAGAAGCCACCTTTGCCTGTTATGAGAGTTTACGTACGTGGACTAGCAGGCTGACCGTATTGAAATCCAGAGTACTGCGTTGAAGAGAGAGCTGGTTTATTTGGCATTGGTGTAGACATGAACATGGGAAGACGCTCTGTCATTGTCACTGAATTCGCAGGCAATGTTTGATTGGGTAGGTTACGCTTATTGACATTCAAAAACTTTTGATTTTGAAAACAAGGTTCTCCGCCGTACAGCATAAAAGCCTGGGTGGCCAACAGCGCAACATCGCCACCGCGATATTTTTCAGAAGTAGCTAGCAATAAACACGTAGCGCAGGCCTCGCGTTTATCTTGTGATTGGAAAAACATTTTAACTTCCTCATTATGCGGTCCATTGCATGCTAGTAAGATCTGCAGCAGGATGTCTGCCGACTTTAGCAACTCTATAATGTGAGTACCTTGGTTTGTTAGCAAAGCGATTCGGCGGGGGTTGCGTGCCTTGTATAGAGGAGAATTAAGGAGAGGCCTACAGGGATCATGTACCTCAGCTAATCCCCACACAATGCCATCTAAGCTTTCCAGAGCTGTTGATTCCATGAGATACGTATGATTTGCTGACGGAACAGAGGTCAGCGACCACAATAGATCCTGATCTTGTTGTTGCGTAGTAATCATTAACATTGTTTCGTCCGAGCAGTGTGCTACGTGTACCTCCTTGGGCTTGTTGGTGGTTGCGTTTGGTGTATAACCCGGGGGCAGTCGAACATGTAGTAAGTATAGACCCTTTGACGATTCCGTTTGCCCAGATACTGGTGTCTGACCGCAATATTCGGCCTGCGGGCTGGGTGTTGTTGCGTTCGGGGACTGTTGCGAAATATTCAGCGATGTGGTGGAGAAATACAGACGTACGCCGCACTGTGTAAAAGCGACAAGGTGTAGCTTGTTTGAATCATCTTCGATTAGGGGACAAATAGCTTTAACAGATTTGAAAATAGATGGGTCAACAGTCCTAAAAAAGGTAAAAGGATCAATTATTGGTACAAAAATCAACATAAATCAATGAACATACGTAATCAAGCTAACTGCTCTGCTGGTAATTTCATTTTGGGTGATCCTAGACAGCCTTCGCACATTTGCATAATTCGTTCCGATATCCCAAGCCTCAATAGATCCGTGCTCCGTTAGGACATATAGCAGTCTGCGACTATTGTCGATGGCTATTCGCTGGATGGGATCCACTTCCTACAAAATATTATGCAATTAAACAATCGAGCATTAACATTTGTTTCAGCTTGACTTCGTACCGAAAATACTTTGAGGAAATTGGGAACCATGTAGGATACCAGATTTTGGGAATGGTTTATCTTCTTGCATCGTTTTCCAAACCAGCTAGATTCCGCCTGATAGAAAACCTCATATAAGCAACCATCACGGCCGCCTAAAAAAATACGTCCATCATCCGTTCCTTTTATGACGCTGATTGACACATTGTCAGTTCCAATCACAAATATTGGCCTGTTCATTAGTTGCATTTCATTGTGCGAATTCTCTCCAAATGTGACACCCAACACAATTACTTCTATGGGTGTCGTCATAACTAAAAGATACATAACATCTTTCACAAAGACGTCTGGTTTGGGTTTTACCAATCCAACGCTCACAATCAAATGACTTAAGCCATCATAGTATGCAACATCGCGCGTTTGATTATATGTCCATATGTAAATCTCGGAATCAATGGTTAACCAGGCGCGTCCAATTTCAGGGAACAAGCCCATGTTGCAATGACATTTTACATCTGCAAGTTAAGTTTTCAATATTATACCAGTTATCAATATGAATAATACCACACTATACATACGCTTAAAGTGCTCAAGAATTTCATTTGGTATCGCAGATTTTGTGACAGTTCGCAATTGTTTAAGGTTATGTGCATCATCCAATTTTAAGTATGCAAGGCTTTGGTAATCGTAATCATTTAGTCCACTCATCGTGGCTCTGCCATGCTGGCTGACACCTGTTAACTAAAAAAAAAAGGCTTTACAAGATTTTGAAAGCGACGTAAACCCATAGAACTCACTTCTAATAAACCAGGCTTCTGTCTGTCCAGATTATCGTGCCATTCCAGCATATTTACAGCAGTTGCTAAAATCTCGAACTGCGTGGGCGTAGCAGTCATTTTGTGAAGATGTGTATGTGTCTTAATAGATCACTAATTAAACTATACTGCTATGTGCGTAGCAACACAAAGTAATTTGGAATGACTATTAAAACAAAACTAATGTGAGAAGCAAAGCCGGCTGTAATACCAACGCCACTAGAAACAGCTCCCGCCTTTTCTTAGGGATGGTAGTTCGGCTGCTTTTCAATAAATACATCGGCATAAATATAATCGTTAGTGTCATTCCTCAGGGCCAATCGAAAAAAGGGAAAATGCGCGCTAAATACCAGAAAGCTGTGCTGCTTTTGTGCGTCCATGCTAGTTTTTGTAGAACCGATTGCCCAAGGAAAGGGTTTTTCACCAAAAAAGATTAAACCCTGAGCTTCACGTATTGAAGAAGTTTTAACTTTATTATTATTAATTTATATTATTAATTTTTGTATACAGCTTTGAAACGGTTTGAGTGTCAGTTTAGTCTTTCGAATTCACAATCCCGTTATATTGCACTGTGTAAAGAAGCATAGCTATTTGATATGCACAACGGAAATAAGCCGAAGAAGAAGATACATTTCACAAATGTTCCGGAAAATCGGCTGCGTGTCACTTGTACATATGTAAAACTTTTTCTATTCTTGCCATTCCTATTAGACAGCGAGATTTGGAAGGCTGATTTAGTAGTATCACACTAAAATCTGCCTAGGTATATGTTATATCAGTATGTATACATATTTGCAGCTCAAACACCTTTTTTATAAGTGATAGGCAATAATCATGTATGTACATAGGTGGTAAATGTATGTCAAAGTTTAGTCATTCTTCATAATATGTAATACAATAAAATCAACAAAAAAAAAAACAAAACCCAAAGCACACTGCGTATTCAAATCTGATAGTTTCCTTAAGCCCTGGGTATCCTAATTAGATAGTAATATTAAATAGAGCATCCAAATCGAGGAAAATGATTTAAGATATACGGTATTTTTACAGTATATTTTGAAAAGGCAAGGGTATATTTTGGTATATTTTGTATGGATGTGAGGTATATTATATCGATAATTCCGCGGTCACCCTGTCCCTTCCTCTTTTCAGCCTTTTTCCGGTCGGTTTACGGAGCGTAAGTTTGGTGGATTTGTATATGAAAAGAAATGTTCGAACATCAAAATAACTGCATTTGTTTATTGTCTATTGAATATGTTACGTGATAGTTCAGACATCAGGCGTATGGTATATTTGTTTATATTGGAGCTTTGATGTATGTTTATGTTTGATTGTGTGAAAGAATGATGGAGATATACAAACATAAATGGGTGCATATAAAGGCTCAAAAATACATAAAGCATACCTTATCTGTCAGCTGAATATAAATCGTATTTATAATTTCAATGTGGCAATCGAAAATATATTCATACTTACATATCTCTTTATGAAGTAGTGTTTTCTATACTAATGCATATTTTATTTTGGTTTTAGTGCCATCAACATGCGGACGATTAACTCGAACCAATGTGTCAAAATCCCCAAGGACATCAAGGCCTCGGTGAAGGCTCGTGTGGTAACCATTACTGGTACCCGCGGCGTTCTGAAACGTAGCTTCAAGCATTTGGCTCTGGACATGTACATGTCGGACAAACGTACATTGAAAGTGGAGAAGTGGTTTGGCACAAAGAAGGAGCTTGCCGCCGTACGTACCGTCTGCAGTCATATTGAGAATATGATTAAAGGTAAGGACACAGCAAGACATAATTTGCTCGACGTTAATGCTTACTTTTCTGTTCTTATAGGAGTGACGTTTGGCTTCCAATACAAGATGCGTGCCGTGTATGCCCATTTCCCCATTAACTGTGTCACTTCCGAAAACAACTCGGTTATTGAAATCAGGAACTTCTTGGGAGAAAAGTACATTCGCCGTGTAGAAATGGCACCTGGTGTGACTGTTGTCAACTCCACAGCCCAAAAGGATGAGCTTATCGTTGAGGGTAACGATATTGAGTCTGTGTCTGGATCAGCAGCGCTCATTCAACAATCGACCACCGTCAAAAATAAGGATATCCGTAAATTCCTTGACGGTCTTTATGTCTCTGAGAAGACGACCGTTGTTAAGGTGGAATCTTAGACTATAGACATATTGTGTTTCTACCTGAAATTGTAATAAAAAACTGGCCGAAACTCAATGCGTATGACAAGTGTGAAGTCTTATACTTAATCATAATATTTGCCTATAATTTATCAGCAGTTTTACATTTGTGGTGCACTGAGATTGCAATTTGTACAAGTTACAGATTCAAAATTTCGTTAATGGTCACATTTGTTCTCGAAGAGTAAGTAGCGGATCTTAAAAACGGTTCCCGACTGTATAACATGTATATTATTGATCAGCATCAATGGCCGAGTCGATACAGCCATGTCTGGGTGTCTGTCTTCTTTGACGCCTAGATAAGAGAATGGGCATAATCAGAGATACGAATAAAGGTCAGATTGTAGGGGGAATGTCTAAATTCCTAATTGTCCAGTGGCATCCTTACTTCCATTACAGCAATTAGTTTTATGTTTGTTTACTCTCGCCCAGTCTCTGACAGATGCACCATTCTGGAACTGTTCTATGGAAATTATTCTATGGCTCATATCACATACATATTTATGTATACAAAAAATTATTCCTTATGAATTCCTTTCAATAAATTACATAAAATATAAGAAATATAAAATCCATCGTTGAGTTTATATAATGACTGATTTATATATGAATTCAAAAGATCTTGTTTTTAACATGTACTCATACATATGCACCAGCTACGTGGGGTACGCTTACCGAAAACTCAACTGTGACGTCTCGATTGTATGAACTGACATATCTATATACGTATATATTGTTGGTCAATCGCACTGGGTTTAAGTGGTACTAGTCTTTTACTGGATGAAATCGTGATATCGATGTATCGATTTAATATCAAAATAATCATTTATGTTCATGGTTCCACGTATGTAAAAAAAAAACAATAACATGTACATTGTTTTTAAACTGATGCATAGCAGATAATCATTAAAAATGCTATTTGACACGAGCTCAAGTGAAATCTCGGATCAGGGATTACTACGTATTGCGGAAGAAGAGGTGTGTATTTATATCGGAGCTATTAAAAGTCATGAATTTAATGCTTTCATTGCCTAGGAAAAAGTCAACAACAAACTGGAGCAGTTGCTGGTTAAACAATGCCAGATTGAAGCAAAAATGAGTGGAATAGGAAGAGCGATGGTTTTACTGCACACCGTAGACTCTGATTCCACAAAGTTAAACATGCAAATTGTAAACACTGCACAATTGGCTGAATCTGTCAGTGCTAAAGTACGTCGGTTAGATTTGGCCCGCTGCCGTGCTTCTGAATGTCAACAGCGTGTGCACGATTTGATTGATCTACAACTATGTAGCCAGGGCGTAGTTAAAGCCGTAATCGAGGAAGATTTCGAAAAAGGTGCCGCCCACGTTGCACGGTTTCTGGCTATGGATCAGCAATTATTGCATCGAACTGCGGATGATGTCTCGATAACATCGGTCAGCGACGCGGTTCAAACACTTGAGGATGCGACTGAAAAAATTCGAGAGCTAATATCCAGACGTTTCGATGAAGCTGTTAAAAGCAATGATTTGGCTTCGGTGGAACGGTTCTTTAAAATCTTTCCCTTAGTTGGCTACCATCGAATCGGTATAGACAAATTTTCCAAATACATTTGCCTGAAGTTATCTGATAAGGCCCAAAAAGAACTAAGAAATGTACAAGATATAGCCAAAGCCGAATGTCGTTTGCAACTAGCTTATGCCGATCGATTGACTTCGATTTTAGAGAACTTTGCACGCGTTGTGGAAGTTAATCAGCCCATCGTTGAAGCATATTATGGACAGGAGTATGTATAAATATGAAATTGTAACTTGCTCTTACATATAACATATGTATTTATTTATCTCAACAAATAGATCCGCGTCTCTGATTGATATGATTGCCATTTTGCAAGAAGAATGCGATGCCGAGGCAAAGAATTTATTGTTGGAGTTTAACAAAAATAGACAAATTGTGTATCGCAGCAAACAAGTATATGAATGCACTCAAAGGTCTAGCAATGGTACTACCAGCAGCAACAGTATACCTTCCTTGGGTCATTATCGGAAGCCCTCCGGCGGATCAATAGACAAACTAAACCCGAAAGAAATCGATGCTATCATAGCGGAAATAACTGTCATGCATTCAAGAGTGGAGTTGTACTTCCGTTTTATGCGTCGCCGAATGCAAGTAAGAATATTAATTTCAATTTTAGATTTAGCTTTTACTGAAACAATCTCGATTTTAGATTCATGTTGATACATGCGTGCCCGAAAAAGAAGACCAGATTATTATTATGAATCGATATGAAAGGATTGTCAAGAATGCGGACCTACGCCGACAAATGCAAGAAATTTTGAGCACCTATTTGCTTTTTGAAAGGTAGACTAAACGATTTTCTCTTCTTAATACTTATATATATTTTTAAAATGATTTTGTAGATATTTCATGGAGGAGAGCGTACTTAAAGCCATCGGACTGGACAAATATGAAGCGGGACAGCAATGTTCTTCAATAGTAGATGATGTGTTTTTCATACTTCGAAAATCCATTCGGCGTGCCTTAACAACGCAATCAATAAACGGAACATGTGCCGTTATTAATAACGTTGCTGCCTGTCTTGATGGAGATTTTATAGCTGCGCTCAAGACACCTTTAAAGAGTGGTTATACCTCTGGATATATCGACCTAGCTCAAGCATATAACGCAATACAAACTACGTTGCAGCAAGGGAAATTGCATTCGACTGATGCTGATAGAAGCCGAACTAATTTTCTAGTCCAACTGAACAATGCAGACATGTCCACTGAATATATCGAAACTCTTTGTCAGACCATGGAACTGGAAATTGCTGGAACATTTCCGTGCACGACCCCGGTTGAGCGACAATTGCTTGACAGCTGCTTGACAGAACTTAAGGCTGTTCGCGACGCTTTAAAGGCCACTGTCGACTTTGGAATGCAGCAACTTAGATCCAGCGCAATAAAGCCACGAATAAATCCTTGGATAAACAAATTTTTAAGCTACAGCCACAACCTTACAGAGGCAAGCTTGAAACACACTCAAATGTTAAACTTTATTCGTAATTTAATATTTAATTTTAGGAGGAACTTGCCATTTATGAAGCTGAAGAAACTTTTGTTCAGTTTTTTATCGTTCATCTGGATGGACTCCTAAATTCTTTCAAAACAGCCTTGAGCCCACGCAATTACGATGCGCTTGTGAGCATATTGGCAACGGAGGTCACAATTCAATTGGAGAGAGCTATTAAAAAATGCAGTTTTAATAGGGTAATTATTTATATATTCGTTTTTGGTCTCATTAAATTTAAAACTCATCTCTCACTTGAAAGCTTGGTGGCCTCATTCTCGATCAGGAAGTTCGTGCCTTGGGAACCTATTTGACAGGAGCGACATCATGGTCAGTGAGAGATAAGATGACGCGAATATCTCAAATCGCCACTGTGTTGAATCTGGACAAGGTTTCGGAGCTATCTGAATTTTGGAGTCCTGACAGTAACAAAGAAATGCCATCATGGCATTTAACACTCAACGAAGTCCGTGCTATTTTAGCACTGAGGTAAATTTTAGTTGTAAATTGTATTTGCTTATAAAATAGACTATTTTTATTATTTTTTCAGAATTGATTTTCGTATAGAAGATATAAAACGCTTGCAGCTATAGTATTTCAATGTTTATCTTAGGAAATGTTATGAGCGGAACTAAACCAATGATTAAAATCCAATCGCAGTAAAAGCTGAGAAAGCGGCCCCAAACAAGATGATGTTTTAATGTTCAGCAGTAATTGAAGAAGGCTCGCTATTTGGACGCCAAATCTAAAAATATAAAACAATATGTTAATATATTACCATGTGAATTCAAGAGAAAATATAAACACGCGCATTGTACGCACCAAAAGATCAGTACATAGTTCATTAGCTACTCAGGAGTAAATTAAGAACTCTGTTCATTCCGAAGAGATACCTACTCTCAGCCAAAGCGATCAGCTCCTAGAACATTGAACAATAACTCTGAGGTTCTAGGTACAAGCAAACAGACACACGGACATGGTGTATACATATCTTTTCTATCTAACTTAATTGCTATATAAACTATTAATATATTATATATATTGACAAGGATCATACCTTTCCTCCAGATTATCGAGCTCCTTTAGAAATTCATCAGATGTGTTTGCCAACGCGTTGATTCTGCTACATTTTGCACATATATAAAAGAGTTCAAGAATGTTGCCATAAATGGGGTTTGTGGGTTGGTATGTTGTGCGTGATGAATCCATTTGTGAATCCTTTGAGCCAGAAATCAGGAAACACTGGGAAAGAACATTCGCTAGAAATACTGTATGCTTCTTTTGTATTTCTTCAAAATCAGCTTTGTTCCTAATGGCATTTATCAAAATACTGAACTGACCTAAAATATATTTAATATTCGTAGATGTTAATATGCAAGCAAGCATTTTGTTTAGTAAACTCACTTTCAAGTACATCCACTTGAATGTAATACTGCATATTATTCAAAAAGAACATAAGTTGATTGAGGAGATTCATCATTCTCATGTTGATGTGTCCCGACTTCGATTTGGCTGCCAATGTCTGTGTTGTCCAAACTTGTTGCAGATCGTACTGAAGTTTTCTTATTGTCAATAAGAATCTAAATATCTGATTATATCGCTCAATTGCCTTCGGCGAAAACAAAAGATTCAATGGCCATTCGTATATATATTTTAAATGAAGATTTTCAAAGATTCGAAAATCGCAGTGTTCATCCGACTCCCCGATAGTTTTCTGAACACTAAGTGAGAAATTTTCCAAATCATCAGTAATTCCCATGACAGTTGCGGCAAGCTGCAATTACGAGACAAAATGTATTATATCTAAATGTTTAGTGTAATGAAGTACGTTTAACCAACCTCAAAAGATCTGGTGTAATTTTTTGAGCTGGAATCACAATAGACATCTGAAGCGCGGTTGAGTTGAGATAAAAACTCTAAGTAAAACTCTCCGCGCCCTAACAAATAGAAATCTTTAATTAAACCCATTTGGCGTTCTAAATCAACCTCGTTAAGGGCTATTTCTGTCAAACGCATGCTAACGTATTTCTTTATGTCATTAACAACGCTTTCGATATGAAAAACATCAATTTCTTCATCATTGTTCAGATCCTTTACCATTTCAAGGTATTCAGATTCTTTGCCATTCCATAGGTTGTAAATGTCATCGCACGAACTATCAGAACGTTTATTTTCCCAGTGATCGTTCTTATTTTTTCTTTGGAAGCTTCGTCCCATTTTAAAAACCAGAACTGTTTGCCCAACGAATAGAACTTTCTCAGCCACAATAGTTGACAGAAATCCTGGCAGTTGACTTAAATTGATTTCATATTGCCATATGTAGTCCTCACAGTTTCCACCTGCGTTCTAAAGGTTATAACCATTATTTGTAATTAGTGCCGTGTTTAAATTGTTTAGAAACTCACCAAACGGGTATTATTTACTGATGATTTTGAGCAAGAGCCATTCAGGGAGGAATCATCTTGTGGAGAAAATTTAATAAAAAACTCGGAAAAGACATCGTCGATCACCCCAAAAATTAACCAGTGAGCCATACTTGAGAAAAACGAAAATTTTACTGGCTTCATGACTCTATGAAACAAATAAATATATATTATTATATATTAAACACCCTTTATGTATTTTAAACTACTTGCATTTTTGTAATTCTTTCCAGTTGAAAATCTCCATGCTCGGAATGTTGGTGTAGGCTATGAAGCATGGTGCATCCATGCAGTTTTTTCACTTGTATTTCGAAAATACGTTTTTTCAAAAAAAGTAAAATTGGGAGTTTTGCCTGCAATGCATCATGAACAAATGCAAGCGAATTGGGTTTATTCTTTGAGCAAAATGTTTCAAGCTGTGTGATTTCATCATAATATTCTTCAAGCGCTGCCTCGACGCCTTTGCCAAAATTAATCAAGTAAAAGCCGTGTGGGTGATCTATAATAAAATTATAGAGGATTATAAGTTATAATCATTTCCAAGTATATTAAAACTTACCTTCAATGCTGTGATCTTCATTCAACGATTTTTTACACCGTTCATATTCATTTAATCTCAATAAAAGTGTGAACTGAACAACTTCGTGAAGAACATTAATAATATTCAAAATTTCTTGAAATAGTTCTCTCTCGCAAGGATGGATAAAGTGGTCAATGGTGTTGTTGTACTGAAGCATAATAAGTTCATGTTAATGTTATCGTACTCGCACACTTGTAAATAGTATGTATCTTTCTATTTCAGTTTGCCCTATTCTTACCAAAAAAGTCTGTATTCCAATTCCGTTCTTAGTTTGCGTTAAGCAGGATAATAACAAATCGTGGATCATTGTTGTGCTTTGCTAATTATTATCAGCTATCCGGCTAATGTTATATTTCGATAGATCAAATATATCGATATAACCAAACATTTCAATTAGGGTAGTCACGTAATATTTTTTTGGAACTAGGCCTCAAGAGCAATCTCAACTGCAAGTCAGAGGAGATAAATTGAGAAGAGATGATGAGCGTGTCTCGGTAGTACGCAGTTGAAAAGACTTAGTAAAGTTTGAAACTCAAAATTAAATAGTAAATAATAGATTGGTATTATAAGTATAATTGAATGGCAATATGGGAGCAAGATTTTTTTTCGTTCTACGAAAAGCGAGAAAATCCGTCGGGCTCAATCGCTTAAATTTAAATTTTTTTTGTGCAACAGAGTGCTGGGCCATATGCACAAAATGCTTACAATTTACAACTTTTACTTGGATATTTAGTTAGTTAAGATTTGGTACAACAAAGTAACCAACCGAGCGCTAAAAAATAACAATGGTCTTGTGGCTTACACGCACACATAAATTTGCATCAGCTGTCTGGGGTCTGGTAATGTATGGTTAGTGGTCTTGAGCTGATCGTCGCCAATAAATGTATACGTATTGCATCGAACCTACTCGACCTTTCATTTAACTACTTATACTGGAAGGGCTCTGCACAAATTGACATTTCCTTGCTGGTCAGTTTTTAATATTTATTGAATTAATGATTTTCAAGTAATCTCGCCAGTAGTATGTAAACATGAAAAGCCGAACAAGCCCCCCGCCCGTCTAACTCTCCCGTAATATGCCTTTGGCCCTCGGCTGGTTGGACAAGATGTCGAATTAAATTAACTTGTTTGATCCATTGTGGGACACCACATACAAAATTATACATTTTATTGTTTTTAAAATGCAGGTAGTATTTGGTGCATACAGGGGTCGGCTATATAGCCTAGAAAACAGGTACGAATCCGAACGTTTTCTTGCTTACAGCTTGTTTCTTCTGTAAGTGTAGGGTCATCAACTCAGCAGAAGAGAATTTCCTTTTTCCGGCGAGATAGGCCATGGCAACTTTTGTTCTACAGTGTATCATAATCAATCAGCTCTTTACAAGCCCAATTCGGCAGCTCTGTTTTGTAGTCCCAGTCGACACCCTGAAAGTACACAAATTGTTGTATGTGTGATTACTATGCGTTCTGATCTCAAGTTAAGCTTTCATTTTTCTGCTGTATATGTACATACATTTTTGTTATAAAATATTGTTCTTACAAACCAGAAACTTTATATAAATTATTTACCTTATATTTCCAAGCGTGCAGGTACATGATCAGATCTTTGGCATTGGGATCTCTATAGTTAACTTTGCATTCATGACAGAATGGATCAAATGTTGTTTTAGTTGGATCAAACGGGTCTATTGGCTCTTCATGACCAACCTTTAAAATACAAAAATTGCTATAAAAGAACTTATATTTCGACATATGAAATTACATACATCTGTAATTGAGTCAACCGTTGATTTTAATTTTGTCTGCTGGGCTTCTATCTCCGTTAAACTCTCATTTTCTCTAGAATTTTTAACTTCACATTTGATTGGATTTGCTATTGGCAAAATTCCGCCTTCTTCCATTCCCAACCAATTTTCGGCATTATGAATTTTGATTAGATTATTAATTAGCTGATCGTCACTTTTTCCTCCGATGTCGCCTCCTCGCCCTTTCAGGGGACCAAACACTTCGTGGTTGTACAACGGATCATTTACAATAGGATAACCTGCCGATAAAAGAAGGTTAGATCTTATCTGCCTTACAAACGCAGCTCAATAAATTCTTACCTAGATATTGTAGGTGTACTCTTATTTGGTGCATGCGTCCGGTGAGTGGTTTACACAGAACAATGCTGCAGTCTCCAACTTCAGAAATTCTTTGGAACGTTGTCTTGCAGTCTTTGCCGTTTGGCGATACCCTACAAACTCCAATTTTGTAGCTGACAACTTGAATAGGTTCATTGCATTCAATAATTCCACTGTAAAAAGTATATATTAAAGTATATATTAAAAGTATATTTTAGAATTTCTACGGTATTTGCGTAGCTTACTCGGGAAAACGACCCTCAACGCGACAAACATATTCCTTTTGTACTTGTCTATTTCGTATTTGTTGTTCCAATTCACGAGCTTTTGTTGAGGTGCGCCCAAAGATAAGTAGGCCAGATGTAAGACGATCTAATCGGTGTATAGTTCTTAGGTTCTTAAGGTTGTGCGACTTGGCCAGTATGAACACCACAGTATTATGTCTATACCGACCACACGGATGTACCTGGAAGTGTTGTTCGTTTGAGATCAGTTATTTTGCGATTGATTATTAGAGTTGTTAATAAACTTACTGGTATTGAAGCCGGCTTGTTAACAACCACAATGTCTTCATCCATGTGTACTATGGCAATAGACTGTAGACTTACAGGGACTTCATGCCTATAATTCAAAATGTATTTAATTAGAATTTGTTCACGTTTTAAGAGCAATACACTTTACCTATGAACGACATTTGATAGGAGATCATTGTGCTTGAGTCTATAGTCTGAAGGCACTTTCTCATAATTGACGGTTAGTTTTCCAGTCTCTATACTGCGCTGATACTCTTCTGCAGGATGCGCGCGGAACTCACGGGCAAACACGTCTAGGATTTTCTCGCCAACCCAACGACCCTTTGTAAATGTCGTGAACGTAAAAAAATAGGGATAAACCTTTCGAAGGCCTGAAAGTACCAAAAATCATGAAAAATATATATTTATTCACGGTTGACGTTTTTACCGTTTTCAAAATAATAGGACGTCTCGTCATATTTTTCATCGGTCAAGTTCGGTTTTTTATTTTTGGGAGATTTGGTCTCTAATTTGACTTTCTTTGCATCAACTAATTTGTCTGTCTCGATAGTCTTCCGTTTTTCGGGCAATTGTGATGCATCTTTTTGTACTGTCGTTGAAACCTGGATATAAATATTTATTATTATTATTTTTTCATTTAATTTTAAAAAGGGTTCTTGTGTATAAACCGAGATTTGTTTTCCCACTCTCATGTTACTCCTTTGCTTGGTCCGTTATTCTTGGCCCAAATCTATCAGAAAAATCAGGGTTTGTTGCTTGAGGAAAATAAAAGTTCCGTTTTGTTGAGTGCAATAGCAACGAAGTAAAGGTAGTTGCCATTTAAAAGCCGCGTAGATTTAAATGCTTAAAGCTTAGGATGCGCGAAGGCCAGGCATGTCTAGAAATTCTGGTGTTTAATACAGACGCAAATGGCCACATGAATTATTCTTAATCATGAATCTTAATAATTAAGAGCATATACAAAAATGAAGACTGTATTGTAGAAAAATACTCAGAAGGCTAATCCAAGGGGCTTTTAATGGTAAGAATGCTTTAAAGACTTTGAAATGATAGAAGAAATGGTATACAAAAGTATTTTAAAAGAAAAGAGAAACAATGGACAGCACACTTTAGAAACCAAAGCTGCCACTACATGAAAGCAGAAAATACTGACACAAATAAATGCGGAAACATCACGACCATGTAGCTTCCCGCCAACTTGAAAAAAGTAGCTCGTTAGAGAACCACAATAATGACACTAGAATGAAGCAGAGTGCCACCACCTACCCCAACAAACACCAAGTCGAGGAAAGGAAGGTTGAAATGAGAAATAATTATGACAATTTCGCGGATAAAAATATGAAGGTGCATACATAAGGAAAACGGGTGGTCCGACAAACTGACGAGTCTTATCATAAAAACAACAAAGACATTAAAAAGCCGAGATTTTCCTAGATGCTTTTAAATGTCTTTTGTGCAACACAAGGGCTTAAGTGTTACACTTTGTAACCTTTTTGCCAAGACGCTAGAAAAGAAGTGAGTTGTAATTTACCCAATCTTGAAAAGTTTGTAACCATTTTTACTAATTCTATCATGACTATTACTACTATTCTATTATTATGAGAAGATTTATTTTTGGTAATTTTTGGCATAGTCGTTAGTCGACTGCAATCCTTATATGTAAAGTATTTTTTTTAATTAATAAAATTAATTGGAAATTCACTAATTATATGAAAAGCCAATATTCAATGTGTCAACTTTGGAGATTTACCGTGGAGGTTAATGATTTCAGCCTTATGCATTTCAGCCTATGCATATGTACATATGTTAATACATACATACATACATAAATACATAGATATCAGTTACAACGTTTTCTTACTTGAAGATCGCCGTCGGGAGCGGATTCGTGGGATTGAGCTTCTTGATCGATCATGACTGAGTCTCCTATGGTAGATGTCACGGCTCCCTCAATATTTACTGTTTTATCACCTTGTTGCAAGTTAACGTGTTGCACACTTTTTGATTTTATCGTTCTTAACAACCTGGGCGGCACTTGGAAGAGTCCGAATTGCTTTAGCAGTTTGTTATATCTCTTAAACAAATTATGTTGACACTTCAATAATTCTAACATTAACCATTTGCACGTGCAGTATTAAATACTTCTTTCATACATACTTATGTAGACATGTACATGTTTACATAAATATGCATGGTTGAAATGTAAATGTATAATGACTATTGTAAATGTATGTATGTTTTATACAGTTAAAGCATGTACCCATCTATTATAACAAGAATTTTCTGAAGGGATAATATATTTTAATTGTCGAAAAAACTTCATAAACATTTTTGGTCTGAAATGGTCACAGAAACCATGGCACTGAAATTAAAAAGTTGAGGGTATTCATGGGTTTGCATTGATGTTGATGTTGTTGATTTCTGTTTGACCACTGACCACTTTTATAAGAGTGCTTCCGATGTATTTCGCTCGGGAATAGTGTGACCAGCGTGCGGTTAGATTGTATGACGGATCTGCTGAGCTTCTTAGAGCAGGTAGAAGATACGGTGGTCTCTTATCGGATCGATAGTGTTCCCCAGACACTAGGATATGCTGGAGGGCGGGATACTAGGCCGACTGCAAAGGGATGGGGAGTCCGTAAAAGGGTCGAATTACTTTGTTGCTTAATGGTTGAAATAGGATAAGGATAATTTAGCTTCTCTTTGTCCGCACCTGTCAAGGGACAGTAATGTTCGAATGGTAATTCTTGCACTTCGGTTATTATATTTCCTCCTATTTGATCCGAATTTTAACATATTTGTTCGTCTCCGTTCCTGATAGAGATTTTTGGGTCTTTGGGGGTCGCAGAAGGTGTTGAAAAATGTATAAAATCAACATTCGAATGGTGCTCTAGACTAGCTATTGTTGAGAAATCTCTTTCTTTTATCGGTGCTATACACGTCCACTTCCACCATAATAATAATTAATATATCTAAAAAGGATCGAGTAATTTGTAAAAAGTTTATTTAGAAAACTTGAAGAGAAATACTTTGAATGGAACATTTTTTAATATAAAGCACAGTTGGTTGATAAAATTTGGGTTGGGTAGCTTAGCATTGCATGCCTGACTCCTGTGACTCGTTTTTTTTTTTTCTTACTCGCACACAAGTCGTCTAAAAGTTATAGGGCTTTCCTTAAAAAGCTGTGGTCACGACAGGATAAAAAAAGGTAGGCTGGGTAGGAGGCTTCAGAGTCCGAAGTTTTAACCACCCTTTCTGTCGATCGCTTGTTAATTAGTAATAAGACTTGCTTAAATATAAAACTCATTCATAAAGATCTTAAGTTGATCTTAAAGGTGATCTACAGCCTGTATGTTGACACAGGCTAGCTTTTATGCAGTTATATTGGGTAAAGGGTGAAAACTGCAACACTTTGCTACACAGAAACAAATATACAAACATCTGAAAGGGTATAAAGGCTAGCCCCTCATATAAGGCAACATTTAATGGCCAGTGGTCGTAGCGCTACACCTGGAATAGGGGATGGTGCGTGCTTGTATACGAGAGTGAAAGTTGACGTTCGTTTGTGAAAACGAAGAAAGTGATTAAATCAGCACGATATTTTGTAGGTGTGCTCGCGCTCACCCATTAAATATTTTTTGTTTCGTGTGTTTGTACGTTAGTTTGTATGTTATGTGTCCACTGGCATATTTCGACCTGTACTGTTACTCTTATACATATACAACATTCAGTCCTGTGTATACAACAGGTATATACATACAATACATTCGTACATTAGAGCTCTAAATTGCGTTTGCCTGACAAAAATGACGACATCATGTTTTGCTTGGATAAGCGTTACTTTTCCAGCTACTGGACTTTTTAAAGGAGTGCCTACGCCTAGGAAAGCCCTGTTAAAAGGGTGGGAAAACTACCGTCTTTTATTAGTGGTAGATTTACTGAAATTGGTGAATCAATGAAATTGTTATTAAGACTTAAGAATTTAATACGTATTAGGCAAAAAGATAAGAGATATTAGTAGGTTGATAATGGCACTGCGAGACAATATGAAAACAACTTATATTGATCACGACCTGAAATGTACATACTTGGAATTTTCAAATTAATAAAATCTATTTTACAAATAAAAAAAAACTAACTGTTGACTTTATATAGCCAAAGATGAAGTATTGCAAGTATTGTAATTTTAAAACATAATAAATATCAACAGCTATGGCTATCAGCCACAATTAAGTACAACAACATTAAAATAAGAATAATAAAAGTCCTTCATTTAGGTCGCTTGGACGAATTGGGTTGGACTGTCTGCATACAAATTTGTGAAACCCTTTCCTTGAAGATCAAAACTCATAATATTATGAATGAATAGTTTAAATCAGCTAATTTCTTTTCAGATTTATATCGGGATAAAACGTAAATCGGTTTTTATTGACTTTTACATGTTTTTGGCATGGTAGACATTTTGTCGGAGATTCCCTTATGTTGCTGGACTATTTATTGTAAATTCTCGTAAATATTGTAAAACGAGTCCTCAAGCTTGTTACAACAAGAATCTGACTTCCTCTCCAATGTGCTCAAAACTTTGTCCAAAAAGCTTGAGCTCTCTCTTATGTTCGACGAACAGTCTCCAAAAAGCTCTGCCTGCAAAGTAAGAAGGAAAAAGGAAAAGGTGAAATTTTGCTGCATTGAATCTTTGAAAGAAGAAAATGCTTCTGTGATAAATACAAATTCAATTGTGGTTTGGATACTATTTTTAAAAACGCTAAATATTTTCTGTATTTCAACTGCTACGAAACTTAAATTATCGTTTTACTTTTTCTCTCGTATGGTCTCGAACTTTTTGAGGCGTTCCGTGTTTTGATGTGGGAACAGGGAACTACATTTAATATACATTTCCATATTTATTGCAAAGCTCTATACCTCGTTGTCTCAACATACCTTGTTACAAATTTCATGTCGAACCAACCACAGCCCAAGCCCACGGCCGAGCGAACAGGTTTGTTCGCACCGTTGCGGCCGTTTTGAATTATAAAATTTGAAATTGTAACTCAGAAAAGTCTCCGGCCACAACTTGATCTAAACATCATATGCATGTCGGCCGCGGAAAACGAAACAACAGAAATTTTGAATTGTGTTAACTTGGCTGTGTTTGGCTTTTAAAACAAGGGACTCGGCCGTTTTGAGAAAATCATATTCCAATGCTGACCTGCCAACGACGGTGCTTGCTCGTCTCATTTTTTAAATTCCCGCGTGTTATAAATTGACGGCTTAAAATAGTTTACATATTTTACAAACATATGTATGTACGTGTGTGTACATACATATACTATATGTAGTATTAATAAGTGATTAAGAAGTGTGATTTAATTTGGGAAAGTCGTTGGCTCGATTTTAGTGAGTTTCTGATTTTACGTACCATCCCAAGAAAACAAAAATGAACAACTGAAACGCATATTTATAAAATATAACCTTTTTTTTGTTCAATTAAATTAAACAAATATATCCCTTGGATTTCTTTTGAGTGAATGTAAAGCAATAACTGAGAAATAACAGCAAGTAAATACCTCTAAACGAAACAACGGAATGTCTTAAGGCTGAGTGATCAAAAACTTTGCCATTGACTCACATTTAGGGAATCCAAATACATATACAAATTCATACTGTATAGCCTATTTAAATGAGCTTCAAATTCGAATACGGAATAATCATTACAAAAGAAGTTTTAAACTACCAAGGAAACTAACCATTTTCCTTTACTCCGTACAAACAAACATGTTTTTTTATGAAACCTATAGACAAATGTATGTTTTTTTACCTTTTAACTAAGTAAACATTCTTCTGAGCAAAACACAATTAATGAATTTGGCTCAATTTTATGTTCCTTAACCACTTTGGTTGAAAGATTTAAAAATTAGAACAAATTAAGAACCGATGGGCGGTATGACTTACATTTCAATTTAAGTACCCTATTAATTTAGTAATTAGGCCCTTGATAGTTTCATAGTTTTTTGTTTATAACATACATACATATGTACATGTCGTGTGCATATTGTATTTGCTCTATCACATACATACATATTTACCGTGTACATATTCATTTACCTAAATAATCTCATTCTTGTTCATCTTTGTTCTGTTCTTTCGTTTTTGGCAAAGACCAGTCAGTCAGAATTCTGTCGCGTGTAATGTGCACGTCCGGGGGTCTAATATGTATACATATATACTTATTTATGCATGTACATACATATGTACCTGTACATATACATATATATAAAGGCATGAACACAAACATTCCCGAAAATTCAACGTTGACTAAGCTATCACATAGTCTAATTTAATATACAAATGCGTACATTTAGTTATTTGGTTGTGTGTACACGTGTATATATATATATATCACAAAAACAACCATAAAGTGAGCATAAACATTGTACATAAATAAATACATACATACATATGCACTAATAACAATATCATCATGTGTGTATCCAGGGTCCATTTTGCTATTTTCCTATCTATTTTCCATCCCTTGGTAAATACCGTCAGTGATCAGATCAGAAAATCTTCGAAAATCCATTCAGAATCCCTAACTTGCCGCTTTTTATCAGCTCACAAAGATGTACATATATACATGTACCTTACGTATTGTGATTTTTTATTGAGATTCAAGCCCCAAATCAACTACAAAAATAATGACGGGCATCGTTTTTAACGCCTCTCCGCTAACAAAAACCACAAATAAAAATGCCCAGATACATTCATACATACATACATATGTATGTACATTTTATGTACATTTGTACGAACTAACACAATATGTATGAGCATTGGAGTGCATTTTTCTAGATGCATACATAATTTACATATGCAGTTTTGACATATATTTATTTAGTAAAACATATGTTTTACTAGTATTAATCAATTTACACATTCAATTAAAGATCTCCCCGGTACAAGTGACCTTTTAACCTACATATATATGTACATACATAATATCTTAAAATTAGTTTTACGTTTTCTATTGTTATTATTATTGTTATACACATATAATACGCAAATTTTAAATTAAGATTCAAGATTTAAAAGTGGCTACTCTTTTCAGAAACATATAAGCAGTAAATACATACATACATAGATACGTGCAAAGTCAAACAACCGCCGCTTACTGCTGAAACGAGTAGCACTAAAATGCAGAACTCCCAATCGTCTTGCGCGTGGTATCTGCCATGGTCTTTGGCGGCGCAGCAGCATCAGCAGAAAATAATGCAAATGCAGGCGCCCTTTTTGGATAAAATGGGAGCTTCTTCGATGGGAGGTGGTATTTTCGCCACTCAGCCTCAAGTCCAACAACAGCTCTCACCAAACACGGCAGCAGCTCCTCCGTCGAACTATCAGCAGCCGGCTTTGCATCCTAGCGCAGCAGCCGGAACACACTTCCCGCATATGAGTTCCGCATATAATTTTGGGCCAACACTACTGGGTGCAACCCATGTGGGGAGCTACCCAGGACAGCTAAATCCGTGTCCCCAGTCACATCCCCACAGCCAAACACAAGCTCATTTGATGCCATCTTCCATGTTCTCGTCATTGCCTGTGAGTGCATACTATGCACCAGCTTCAGGCGTCCCCGTGGCCGCACAACAAACCCTTATGGCACCAGCCGCACCAGGATTGACCCATCAGACGTCGTCTCTTTCCATGACAGTACAACCAGCACCGCGAGCATCCCCGTCGGCATGCGCACTCGTTCAGACACTAAATTGTCTGCCACCAGATTTTCATCACCTGTCGTCGATTAACCTGAGCAACATCATTGAACTGAGGAACCAAGGAGCTGCGCTCTCATCCATCAAAGTTGTACCAAATGTGGAAATGTTAAAAAAAAAGGTAAGCTGAACATAGCCATTGTTATAAATTCTATTTATTATTGTATGTTAAGCTACTATTGGCTAGTATGGCCTTGCACTTTGTAAAATTAGCTATCTTCAGTAATTAGCTCAGAGTACTTTTAATTTATATTTTGTTATTAAATACTTCGTTACATTTTGGCTTTCCGATTTTCCGCGTCAATAAACACAAGTTTCGTTTTTCTTTGATTGCATTTTGAAATTCGATAATTTAGTAAGCCAAATGGTTAGCGAAGAGCTTTAACTGTGTTAGTCAAGGTCTTCAGTATAGCCAGACGCTCTTTATAGTAGCAGTAGCCGCGATGTTTTCCCATTGTTAAGTGAATACTTCATGCATATACGAGCGAGTGTAATTTACAGAGTCGAATGTCTATGACTCCACACTAACGAGCTTCTGACCATGAAAATAAAGTACATACACATAAGCTGCAACCGAAGGCATAATAATAGCGTTTAGCAATCAGGTGCTGGCTAACAAATCTTCGAATGTCTTCATACACATTGTATGAATATGTCTGTACATATGATCTTTCATATTCTTTCATTTTACGAGTATTTCCCCTCTGAGAAGAGTCGCCACAGAACCAAACTAGCAAGATGCCTTTTCTGGCTTTTCCATTGCAGCTAAGATCTTCAAATGAGATTACTCTTAAGATGAACATAAGTAGTTTCACACAACCGTTACTGGACAAAGATGCGTTGACAGTCGTCAACCAGCTATTCCTAAAACCGGCTGTCTACAAAGAATTGCACATACCCAAGTTGAATGCAATTTCCAACCAATTGCTGCACTCGTTCGTTGCGTTAGTTATATGATTGTAATGTACTTAAAAGACAAGACCCGTTCACCTGATAGCGAAATCGATCCCGATTTTTATACGGTGGCGATATTTGATGATCTTTTATCCATATTTTGAACACTTTTAATTCTCAATTTCCAAACCTTAAGTTTTTTCATAAGTATGCTGCCAATAGGTGTCTTTTTGTAAGGCTCTTCAAAGACAAATTTTAGTTACAATTTTGTACGTGTTAAACGATTATAAATTACGTAAAAAGTAAGAAAAATGTAATCTGTTCAAACTTAAAAAAAATATTAATCTGCGTGTTAAAAATGCTTAGGGAAGATTGTTCTTTGTAAAAAAGAACCACCTCGGATTCATCATATGTACATATGTATGTATGTATCTATGAATAAACATTGATCATTACTATACAAAATAAATAATAATAGCAGTTTTCATTCATTCATACATACATTATATGTATGTGTTCTTGAAAACTGATAATTAATAATTCCGTGGGTTGGAGTCACGTGCTGCATTCCAGACAGGTGCTGGCACTCGTCCGTCCAATGGCAACTTGAGTAACCGATTGGTGCGAAAGCGATGAAAGAAAGCGTGTCGCAAGGCTCTTGCACTTTGCCCCTGTTGCCCCTGCTTCTCCACGAGGCGGCCACAGCAGCCATGGTGTGGGCGTGCTCATAAATATTTTCAGTGGTCTGCCGGTTGTAGACTGACACGATTTTGTAGTTTTTAAGCATGCTCCCGGCATTTACTTTGAAAAAAGTATAGCAGCATAAAGAACAAATGAGTCTTACAATCACAATCAAATGTAGGCTGGAGCTGTTGTTGATACCCTTGAAAACAGTTTACACGTTAGAATCATTTTATGGATTTGATGAGCTAATATTTGGTATTAGAGTTTTCCTTAAAATTATTAAATTTTGTTATATTTAAGTAACCAAACGACTGAAAACACAATGTACTCTTCCGGCATATTGTGGTTTCGTTATAATTGGAATTGAATTGTATGTACATGCTGTATATAGGTGTATAGCTATCTCTAGCCATACATATGTTTATTAAAAACGTATAATGTGTCTGTGTCTGAGTTGTGTGTGTGAGAAATATCGCTGGCAACAGGTCTCTGCTGTTGAATGATTTAATTAATTTATACATTCAGTTATTGTGCAGTTCCCATGGATGAGTAGAACTATAAAGCGTGCAGGTTCATTCATTTATCTGCAATGCCAATGATCGGATATCTTTAGAAAAATAATCATAGTGTGGGGGAAATATATTATTTGTGTGGTATCCACCTGATGAATATGTCTTATAGTCTACCAATCTAAACAAATCAATCGTAGAGTACAAATAAATCCCATTGATTTTTGGGATTCTAATTTATGAATATCTTACATAAGAATGGCCGGCAACTGCGTTCTTACTTCGTTATTTACTTCGTGATGGTACTGATGGCACATCTAAGTTTAGGATGGATATGTACATGATCAGTGACTTTTGTTGTACATATGTGTACGAGTATCTTTTGTCTATTGTCGTGCACACGTATTTGCACAATTATGCTTACACGTTCATGTAAACACATATCAGAGGCATTGTATTTGTGAGATTGCTTGAGGGGATGTGACCGCTAGGCTGTGTCGGCCGTCATCTTTCGTGGTATGTGGCTCGGATCTCCCGCGCGGCTTTTGAGGCATGCAGCATCTTTTCATCATTCTTTGGGCGCACTGCCAAAGAAAACAAAAAAACGAAATGAAAATAAAAACGTCAGCGCATAGTCGGTATGGGAAGGCACCACGAATACATAAGCGTCGAAGGCAAGTAGATATTCTCAAGTGTTCAAGTCCATATACTATTTGTAGAACAATATTTAGGTATTCTAATGAGCTTACGTAATGTGAAACACTACGGTAACAATAGTACTCAACCATTTCTGCCAAACAAGAGACATTCCGATCGATTCTATAAAGAAAATAATCACTAATGGCCAACTCTTATGCCTTAATCCCAGGAAAATCTATTCATTAAACAAAATTTCTTAAAAATAGGTTGACCATTATAATTTTTATAATAATAAGACAGTTATTATATTCGTGGTGTTATTTTTTCTTACAGGATATATCTAACCGGGAGTCGGAGAACGAGAAACTCAAAATACCAGAAAAGAGGAAAACTGATAATAGCGATCCAATTAAGGATTTAAAGAAAGTAATTGAAATTCCTATGCTAAATATTTATTTTGATTTAATGTTTGTAACGCAAAGAAAAAGGCCCAGAGTCCATAGTCGGTTTGGAGCTAATGCCCTTTCTGCGTTGCAAGCATCTGATGAAAATCATAAAGAGGCTTTTCGTAATAATATTTACTATTTAAGGCCAAACTTGAAACAAAGGCTCTGAAAGCCAAAAGACCTGGATTTACGGATGAGCGATATCAAGAAACATCCTACTATATTGAAAATGGTAAGGAATAAAGAATGGGTGTAAATGGATTTTATGCATTGAATATAATCATTAAAAAGGTCTTCGGAAAGTCTACCCTTACTACTTCACCTTTACGACGTTCACGAAAGGACGTTGGGTGGGAGAAAAGATTCTGGATATATTTGCTCGAGAGTTTCGTGCACACCCATCTGAAGAGTACGAACGTTGTATTCAGGCAGGAACACTGACAGTTAACTTTGAGAAAGTCCCCATTGATTACCGACTTAAACACAATGATCTGCTCGCTAATATAGTTCACAGGTAAGCGCATAAGCATTAACAGCTCTACTGCAAATACTGATAGCGAAACAACTAATAAAGCTTGCGTTCCCTTCAAATTTCTTGTTCAAACTATCTAATTGTTGATTACTTTTCAACTTTGATGTTATCTATACTCAATTTTTTTCCCACAATGCTGCACCGCATATAATGATTATGTACATATCTAACGACAGATTTATGGCTATACTTGCAGACATGAAGTTCCTGTGACATGTCACCCAATAAAAATTGTGCATATGAATGAGGACATTGTCGTTGTAAATAAGCCTGCATCAATACCTGTAAGTGGCTTCAACGAGTGCCATCTTAAGTATTTATTAATATTTATTTTCATTCATTTATGTGTATCTAAAGAAAATACGAAATGATAATGCAAATAGTTAGATATTTATTTGATGGATTCTTGGAAAATTGCATTGATCTAAGCCAAAAAATTAAGTCTAAACTCTCAAACAGAAAGTCGATTTAAGCTTTAATAGGATCAGTATTTTAGATAATTTAATTCAACATTAAAATCTTTTCTTACTGATATTTTAACATCTTCCGTGATGTAATTACATCTTTAGGTACATCCTTGTGGCCGCTATAGGCACAATACTGTTGTTTTCATACTCGCAAAGGAATTCAACCTCAAGAACCTGCGCACAATACACAGGCTTGACCGGTTGACATCTGGTCTATTATTGTTCGGACGGAGCCCAAAGAAGGCACGCCAAATGGAGCAGCAAATTCGCAATAGACAAGTGGAAAAAGAGTATATATGTAGAGTGGAGGGAATTTTTCCAGAGTAAGTTAAACGGAAACTATTATAAGTTTATAAAAAAGTTTGCTTTTTATACCCGGTACTTGAAGAGTTAAACAATTAAACGTAAAATGTAAAATTCGAAAGAAATCATTAGGTTACATATACATAGATATGTATATGGATTTAATATATATTACCTGAGTACCGGGTATTAAAATAGAGTCTCTTTTGAAGGCAACTCACAACGTTCCTTCTGATTTTTGTTTTGTTTTTGTGTGGCTGGCACTGCCACTGCTTGTTGACAATGTACTTATATAATTTCTTTTTATTCTTTATAATTTTTAGTGAAATCCTGGAATGTAAGGAACCCATTGAGGTTGTAAGTTACAAAATAGGAGTGTGTAAAGTCTCGCCACGAGGAAAAGATTGTACCACAACCTTCCAAAAGCTTTCGCAAAATGGCAAAACTAGTGTGGTACTGTGCAAACCACTTACCGGACGGATGCATCAGATCCGAGTTCACTTGCAATATTTAGGTGAGCCAAATCAGTGATCATAATACATAAACTCTCATTTAACGAAATTATACGTTATAGGTTATCCGATTCTTAACGATCCCCTATACAACCATGAAGTCTTTGGCCCCTTGAAGGGTCGTTTTGGGGATATCGGTGGAAAGTCAGATGATGAGCTTATACGAGATCTCATTAATATCCACAACGCGGAGAATTGGCTGGGAATAGATTATGAATCCGATATATCTATATTTAAAAATTCTAAGGACGAAACAGATGGCGAGAGCCTTAGTAGCGAACAAACTTTCGGTTGGTAAATAAATAAATATATATAAATAAAAAATACTGGCATTTTAATGAACAAATCACATATATTTTGTTTTTTTTAAATAATTTTAGCTATTCACCATAGCGACGACGACGGTTGTGCAAATTCGCGCGAAACTACTCCGCCTTGCTTAGAGCCTATCCGAGCTGAAGTAGACTCCAAGAAATTAGAGCCTCCCAACACTTCCAAGGAATTTGTAGGTACTGACCTAAAGGAACCTAGCGAAACTTCTTCATCACTGGAGTTATCCGATACTATCCACGCTGTCGAAGGTGGGAATGCGGATGTTGGAATAAAGCTAAATAAAATCACAACAGATGCGCATTGTTATGAGTGCAAGGTTCACTACCGTGATCCCAAGTCTAAGGACCTTATCATGTATCTGCACGCCTGGAAATATAAGGTTTGATTTTAATGGCAGTCAAGGTTTTTCTAAATAATTGAAAACATTTTTCTTTTTAGGGTCCTGGATGGGAGTACGAAACTGAATTTCCTTATTGGGCTCGCCAAGACTGGGACTCAGAGTCTACCTAAGTAGCAACTTTTGATTTGATGACAAAAAAATTACAAAGCACAGATGAAAGAATCTTGGACCACATTAAGTATATGATTTCTGACAAGAATGACCAACAATGAGTCTTTTTCTGCAAGAGATAATGTCTCTTTTTATGAAAAGAATGTATTTAAATAATGTATTTCTATAACCAAGTCATAATGTCAAAATCGGTCTAGCTTTCATATAGAAAAGATATAGGCATATATAATTATATCTGCAAGGGTATAAAATGCTTCGGGTTACGGAGCAAGCCTTCCTTTGAATAAATAAGTTAATAAATGTACATATTAAGTTAATATGAACTTAGAGATACGTACATACATATGTATACCGTACAGCTCTAAGTTAAACGGAATGGGTCCACATAGGTCCAAAGAACAAATAGAACAAAATTAATTATAAACATTAGAAAATTCAAATTGTGCCTTTACGATTGAATGTACACATGTACATAAGTATGTGTTGATATATTTGTATTTTATTTATATACATATGTATTTGCATAACGACATTTGTTTATGTTTAAAGTGGGTATGAAAACCTCATTGATAAAAATCTGCCTGTTTTCTGTTGCGTAGGCTTGACAAATAATATCTTATTTAAAGAATTAAGTGAATGAGCTGAAAAGACATGTAAAACAATTTAAAGCATTTATTGCTGACGATAAGCAATCACATGTTTTGTGCATACATACATCCATACATATGTATGAGTAGTACATCCCATTGAAACAGTTTTCCATCACCCACTGCTCATAAACAGTGGCTGTGATCAGTGGGTGATAAAAAGCTGACTCAATGGCCAGTCCTATTCAAGTGGCGAGGAGTTTAATACAAATTTTTGTACGCAATGGCCCTTCAAGTCAGTTATACCTATGAGAAACATGTCTCGGAAACTTCCTTATTGTAATACATTGTAGATTCATGTAGTTACAGCACTCATTTTTATTTCAAATTTAAGCAGTCTTTTCATTACGAACATGTTATGGTCATATTAGTAAATTTAAATTTAAAACAAATTTAATTAGGTAAATTAATCCTTCAATATTGAGGAGCTTTCATAGATGAAAGCCAATAAAATACTATTAAAAGTATTCACTTGTCAACATTAAATAAGCTACATCCTACATTAAAATAAGCATCAAGCAATATATGTACATATTTATACCATGAAAGATATCAATAAAAATTGACGGTCGTTTATTAGAAAAACCTGTTTCTTTTATGTATTCAACAATGCACCTTTACTGATTTCATACAGGGTACTCGAAGAGATAAAGTATTATATTATTTTGCGGGAGAGACGGGTAACGGCTTAACTTGCCAAAACTGTTTGCTTGTTGGCAAGGTGGCTGTCGGATAGATGTCACAACCTACGCTCCTAGGACATCTCCATGTTAACACCATCAGTTCATCGCACAGCAGGTCATCTAGCTGCATGAAGCTGGGGTTGCTGTGTCGCTGCTTACAACTTGCTGACCTGCACTGCAGGTTATTTACAGATTTCTCCAAACACTATGCTTTAGTTTATTTTGCCTGCACGGGTTTGGTAATGTTCAGAAAATGAGACAAATTCTTGTGAATTTACTGCTTATGAATTGTTAATTTATCTTGTGTGTGCTTATTAAATAAATGTTTCATAAACTTAATTCATAAAGTTTATGCATTATGCATAAGTTCATATGTAGAGTGCGGCAGAGTCAAGCGTATCGTTTTTTTTTTTGTGTCTTAGATAGATTTGGGGCATTACAATTTGTTAATGAATTATTATTTAGACTCCAACACGTTGTGGTTTACTTACAAAAAGGTAAAATAAGGAAATGTCAGATAACTTTACTGCCGCACAACACGAATTGAAGATTGAGCTGTTCATCTTGGGTAGAATGTGGCAACTGGTCAACTCGTAAAAATACGCTCTCTCCTGCCTCTAGTTAAAGCACTGAAACTGCAGTGTGAGTGAATGTACGGATGGACGGATATTTTAATGAAAAAAGTTTCTATTACAAAGTTGGCAGGAAAAAGACATATGTACATATATATACATATGTATGTTTGTTATACTGACATATTTTACTCTACGTATGTAAATATTTTAATTTAGAATAGGCCAGACCAAATAAAGAATGGCCTCACCACATCTTCAAGAGAAGTGGCATAGCTACGTAGAGGAAAGGCGGTGCGACGCTCTGTGGCCCTCGACTTAGAGGCTTTCATTTTCCAGTGGCCCCCAATACTTGTGACCCCAGCCTCTAGACCGCAAACTTTAAATTGTAATTGCAAACAAAACTCCAACAATTCATTTTAAAGATTATAGGGGAATTCGTAACAAGTTAATACTTCTGTTGAAAATATAATCAGAACGAAGAAATTAATTTGCAAATGCCACCCTTCAACACGAAATCAGCTAATTTTATCTCTTGCTTGCACACTCTGCCTCGGGCAGTGTGTGCCTTTTGCGGAAGAGAACGAGCCAAAAAGGCGTGTTGGTGTGGGAATTGTTGGATTTGTATGTAGATGACAGATGTGGCCAATAGGTTTAAAATTCATAAGGTTTCATCCATGTATATTCTGACCAAGTACCGGTTATAAAAGAAATATAAAATTCTCACATGGTTCCTTTATAATATGCAAGCTTTTTATATAAGTCGAGAGTTGGGTTTTTATTATTTTAATAGTATAGGTATATTAAAAGCTTGGAGTTTGCCAAGCGAACGAAGATTGTGCAAGGGGCTACCCTTAGTTTCTTCATATAGTTATATGTATTTATATTTATACATGTGATAAAGTGACAACGAAAGTACGAATCTGCATTGGACTCAGTTCAATTGTGTATTGCTGATGATCACTACCTGATTTAAGGGTGAAATCTGCCGCCATAGATCCTGGGGCTTGATCATCTTTATGCAATTCAGGACGCTCTGTGTAAGCAGCCCGCTTAATACGGTTACTTTCAGCACCCAACTGTCCAGATGGTAAGGCTTCATCGTAATATTTCACACCAAGCAACGGCTTCGCGGCACTTAATAAATGTATAGCCTTTGCTGATCTCGAAAATGTTGCGTATGAGTTGTATACCTCTTGCTCAGAGTCAGGTACAAATTGCAATCGTTCGGTTTCATTTAACCAGGCATTTCCATCTAAAGTTGTTTCACGCATGTCGTCAATATCGAAAGAGCTAAGGACGCTCTTGACATTAATCTGTACGGGTCTTGAATAAAGTACATCTTCTCCTTTCTCCATTATATGTTCAAATCGTACAAGAAGTTGATTTTGGTGCCATGGTTCTAAGGTAAGCAAATGTACGGGTTTCGGCAAAGCCAATGAAATTCCCTGAAACTACAAAATACGTTTTTAAATGTCAATCATAATACTCAATTTAATACTCACTATATTTTTAAAAGACGTGAGCCATTCTTCTGAGTTGTATGACTTCATATTACTAAAGAATTGCCATGCAGGCAACATGTTTTCTAGTTGTGCAATTCGTTCAGTAGCTTTCAGGGAAATGCCTGAGCGATTACCGGACTGACCAAAGGAAAAGAAGTGCTTGCCGCGTGCAATTAAACCTTCGCCCTGCTCTGTTTCATTTAATGCCTCCCCTACACCAAATGCATCATCATGTAGTAGGCGACGGTGTACCATTAATTCTATAGCCCCATCTTGTAGTGAGCTTCCTCCTTGGGCCCTGTCCGTCAAAATGGCCATACGAGCTGTTCCATCCTCCAGAGCAATTTTCGTTGTAACAGGGTAGTAATTACCAGATACTTCTTCATTCAGTTTTAAGTTCCATGTATCACGCTGGTTTCGCCGTCTCTTTATCATTTCCCGACCTTTGCGATATGTAAAATATCAATCATAAATCATTTAATGTGTACTCGGTTGAAATAACAGAGATTAAAAGTATAAGTATTTGTTAAATGATTTGTTTAAAAGCTTTTTAAAGTGTAAAATCTTACCGTTTGAATCGGTGTAGAATGTGCCTGCCGACTCGATTCCAGAGGTAAAGCGGGTAATGACTTCTTTTCCAACGTTATCATTAATTGGAATTGGGCCGACTAACCACTCGAACTCAGCATAACTTTTCGCTCGATACACGCGGACCACTTGACTTATCCAATCATTGAATTTTTGACGGACCTCTTGAACAATTTCGCCTCTGTATACTTCTATATCTACTTGGGTAGCGACGAAGTGGATTTTATTTTGGTTTGGCCGGAAGATGTAAGCTCCAGATGATCGATTCAAAAACTCCTCATTGTTTCCTTTAGCACCTTCATAGTACAGAAACTCTTGGCTAATGATTTGTGTTAGGCCATCGGCAGTTACTTCTGAGAGAAAGCCATTAGTGTCAAATCCTAATTTAATATGCTACAAAACAAACAATTATTAAAAAGGTAAAACAGTAGATGGTTTACGATTAAGAACTGCTTACTTCGTTTCCAATGACTGTTAAACTTGATGTTTTTTTTGGAGAAACATTTGGCCTGGCGAAATTTTCAGAAGAATTCCATTTTTCAATATAATAAGTCCTGTACCCCATTGGTGGGAGGTTAGTCGCAAAAAATACCAGCTCGTACTCTGCTTTTAAGATTTTTTTCTTAATTTTCATTACTGAATGGGGCACTGGTAATATCTGAATATTCATAGCCGCACCTATAAATAAAGATTTAGTTTTATTTTAAGTAAAAACATAAGCATTATACTTCCATTCACATACCATTATTATCAATTACTTTATAGTTGTAGTGTGAAACGGGTACTCTCACATATTCATCGGTGAAATGAGCCAGTGGATTGTAAAGTGTCAACGCAAATCTGTCATTTGACTCAGATACGGGACACGAGGTGATGTTCAGCAAGGGGCAGATTTTAAAATCAAGTAAATAATCAGCGCGGGGCTCACTCGTTCTCGAACTTGTCTCGGATTTTACTGATAGCTGATTCAGCACATTTCTTGTGTTCGCAGCGCATGCCCTGACCCCGACACTCATGCGTTTTGCATAATCTAACGCGACCTTTTGCTTTTCTGTGCCGGTTATGGCATCATGGTGCTGCATGATACCGAGTGTTTCGCGCAAAAATGTCAAATGAGCCTCAAACTCAGGCGACTTGTTTGGAGCCATTGCACTTAGCTGCTTACACACTTGCAAGAAATGATTACCATCCCGCTCGTAGCGTTTTAACGTTGGTCGCGACGTAAAGTATCCGGTCCAATAAGCATGAGGATCAGATGCGTATGGAAAGAAGTCATCGCTTTTAGTAGGCCATGTAATGCCGGACTCGTGCAGCGACTTCAGATAACAAGATGGGGTCGAATAAATTAAGTTTATATTTGACCCGTTCACCTGACGCGCATTCGAATACCTGTGAATTACAAACAAATAATTATCTGCGTAATTATATCGCTACTTTCTATGAATGTGCGATACTTTGTTAAGGAAAGCCTTTGCCCTTTAAGTTACTTACTTTATTAATTTGTCCAGATTTGTATACCACATTCCAGCGTTTTGGTAGTGGAAATCTTCACCCATAGTAATAAGTAAGTTAGATGTCCTATAACTTTCGGCCATTTTAGTAACAAAAGCAGAGAAAGCATCTACCTGTACATGTCATATATGGGGGTGGCAATGAATGCAATTAATTTTTGCAAGTACTGTTAAAACATTTCCGACAGAATATTCTAACTTGGAGAGGCTTTCGTTAACAAAATACGCTGCACAGAAAAACTAAATTTCAATTACCGTATTAATTTGTCGAGATTTTTGTAATAAACTTGTGCAGCCTGGTATGTAAAGTCACCACCCATTGTTATAATAACATTGTTGGTACGGTAGTATTTGCTTTGTGTTTTGGCGTAATCCAAAAACGCATCGACCTGATGCAAATAATAACACAAAAAATTAAACAATTACGAATACACTCTCGTCAGTAATTAGACCAGAAAAAACAGAATATGTAGAATCTCACCCGTTCTTTAACATTGTTATCGGGGCTATGTTTTCCATCAATTATGGGATCATCAGTGCACAAAATATCAAAACAGAATCCTTCCGGTGCTTGGTAATTATTGTAAAGGGCACCGGTGAACAAATCAGATGTCTTTCCTATTTTAGAAGGTAAAATATTCATACTAATAATAAAAACATTAAAAAATAAATACCCAAGTTTGCGGATCCGTGCCAAATCATTTCAGCGTTCTTTGTCATAAGCCGTTCGTCTTTATCCTGGTAGTCTAATCGGCCGAAAAACATTCCATCGAATCCCATTTGCGCAAATATAGAAGCCATTTCTCTGGAGTGACCAAATGGATCGATTTGCCATCCTACTCGAGGACGACCACATTCTCCAAATGTATCATTTAGACGTCTGAAATGTGTCTATTAGTGTATTATTTTATAAAATGTTATTATAATCCTTGCCTTAGTCCCCAGGAAAATTGATCTATTATGCTTTGATAATGCGTTGTGGCTTCATCATTCATACTCCACGCTCCACCAATGAACTCCAGCCTTCCTTCCTTTACTAATTTTTGTACGGATTCTTGAACTACAGAAGTTTGTTCCCTCCACCATTTAAAGAAATAAGCCGATTCAACGTAGATAAATCGTTTCTCTGGATCTTTGAGCAAAGCGTCCACAACAGAATCAATTATATATTGCACACCAGCCTTTTGAATATTAGTCTCACTGCCATAGTAATATTGGTCAACAGTTTTCAACCATCCAACGTCATCATGGGTGTGTGCTATAAGGTGTACATTTAACATATTCGGTTTTGTGGGATGGCAGCTCTGAAAAGTTTAGACAATTGGATTTATATTAAAAAGAAGATTATATTTAAGAAGTAGTTGCATTTATTAGTAATCATTAATTCCAATGTGTGAAAAATGATAACTTTTACATTTAGGTTGCACGAGTGTTTTTATGCTTTGCTTGAGGCCAAAACAAGATTGTGTCCGATTATGCGAGGGAGTCACTGTACATGTGTATGAACGGATTCAGTTCAACCTCAGGTTGAAAAAGCCCTTTGTTGCACATTGTCTCAATCAAGTAACTTACTTGGACAAAAAGAGCAGGACTAGTATATATGTATATATGTATGTACATATGTAAGTATATTTTTTTTTAAATTAATATTGCATGGGAAAGTGCTCTGATGATAAGCAGCGCGCTCAAGTATGTACATACATATAGACATATGTATACATATACGGGCACCGATCTCAGAAGTAAGCATACTAGTAAAAAATTACTGTTAAAGCGTCCCATTTTTACAATCGCCTCCCAGAGCTTACACATTTATGTATGTATGTATGTATGTATCTTTGTTTATGTGTTTCAAATGCGCATTTACTCACCAGATAGCCGCACTGTGATGCCGGTGATTCGTACGGTGCATGGATATTTCGCATTTCAACATCTTGCAGAATGTAGGCAAATATGTAGAAAACTACAAACCAATATAAAGATTCACGGGGCATGGTAGCTTTCTCCCTTCTATGCTATATGGACAAAAGGAACACAAGTGTACATACACACTCACGAATAATTGATAAGAAATCAACGAAGCTTACTTACTGAATGTTACACATACAATTCAACACCCAACCACGTCAAGCGGGGAACTCAGCTCGAACACTGAAAATGAACTTGAATGCGCTCGCGGGATTCAATGGCTTTGATATGTACGTTTCCACACATACATAAGTACATACATACATATGTACATACATTTGTAGCTTCTAGCACTACGGGCCTGATGTTTTCACTGGCTACCATATGGCTACTGGTAATCAATCGCCACAGCACTTGAAAATAATGTTTCTATGACATTGGACATTGCTAACTGACTATCTTAAAAAACGGTGTTAGACTTATGAGGAATGCCTGCAGTCAGAGCGAGATAAATATATACATACGTTAAGTTGCCTCTTCAGTTAAGCTGGGCGCAGCTCGGGCAGATATTATAATCTTTAGAAGACATAATTATACCCTGTACTCGAAGAGTTAATAATAAATGAGTAACTAATTTAAGATATATTTCTCATCGCCTATCGCTAAATTAACCATATACTCACACATCCGAAAACATTTTTGCTAACGAAATGAGCAATTTAGAGTGACCAGAGTGTGACCGGAGGTGTGAACTGCATGTCGTACGGTGGATGCAAGCAGGAAAATACTTCTTGTGGGATAATTTTATCAGTAAATTCAACTAGTTGCTTGAGTGGCTCTGGGTGGGTGGCTTGCACAACATTTTACAATGTCTACGTTTTTTATGGCTTGGCCCAAAAAATATTGCTCAATTTTCCGTCGCCCGAAGGTGTTCTGAGACGCTCTTAGGACTATCGGATATTTTCTACAAAGCTGACTTGGGAAGCAGATCCGGTTTTTCAGGTACCTTGGAACAGCATTCGACGAACCCTTCGGTCCTCTTGTAGTGGTATCGATGGTTTTTCAGCTGTCCACGGTTCCCGTTTTTACTCGTCTTAAGTCTTCCTGCTAAAAAGCTCTTTTGGTAACATTCTGCAAAGAAAATGTTCAAAGTCAGCTGATCAGATGGGAGAGAGAGAGCCCTTCATATTAAATTCTTGATGAAAGTGTGTACAGCCGTTTCACCTGCCATAAAACACATTGGCAAATAACCTTAAACAACATACTCTAACTTTGGAATACTCAAACTGAGCAGATAAAAGGTTACTTAAATGTTATACGTAGTATCTTAAATACGTTGACCAAAAGTACCCTTAAAAACCGTCAATTTTAGTATAAGAATTAATATTAAAATAATTTAAATGTATTATAAGTAAAGTGTATTCTTTGAAAATTGCGCGGTTGCTGTTTGCATGGAAGGTATATTTAACTAGTGCTGCAACGGAATTTATAGATTAGATCCACGAAGCTGGCCTTTAAGTTTTGTGTTTACTTTCCTCAAGTACAAATTCATAAAATAATTTTGAACGTTTTAATCAATGTTCGACCATAAAGTACTCAGTAGTAGTTAATTGAAGATTTTTGAATTACAAGTATAAAATGCATATATGTACGAGCGAAAGTAGAGTGTCATAACTACCCAATTGAGAATGCAATAGGCCAGTTAGAAGGTTGCCCGGTAATCCGTTTCGTAGTTTAGCATACAAATAATGTAAGCAACTGTTCATCTTTCTTTTAAGTTCTATTCAAATTAAACCTATGTACATATGAGTAAGTGTAACTACAATGTTATCTGTGACCAGCTGTACATGTAAATACGGTAATGTATTTGTCAAAATTATGAACAGTGCAACAAGTTGTAATCACTTGCCTCTCATAAATAGATTTAAATTGATACTTCCACTCATGCTAATGGGCTCCAATCAACAAAGCTTATCAATAAGTGGCGAATTGCCTGTGTTCGAAGGTGATAGCTTGGTTGCTTATTTCATTTCATTCTCGTCAACTCAACCGATTAGATGCCGCTGAAAAGGCTACCGTTCTCGAAATGAATTATTTCAGCGGCGTACAAGCTTTGTTCGTTTTGGTTTCTCTTAACGTAGTGGCCTCCGGGCATGTGTGTGGATTTGAGGTAAACATTATTATATTCAGATATGAGCTGCATTAATATAGTGATTTTAAAAACTTTCTCATATTGTGAATACTAATTTCAGTTCTGTCCTAAGACCAAATCAAATGCGATTAATGTGCATTTGGTTCCCCACTCACACGATGATGTTGGATGGCTAAAAACAGTTGATCAATATTATTATGAAAGCAAAAACAATATCCAGCAGGCTGGTGTCCAATATATATTAGACACAGTAGTTGAAGAGCTCTTAAAGAACTCAAAGCGTCGTTTCATACAAGTAGAAACATCATTTTTTTCTAAATGGTACTCTGAACAAACAAAGACAATGAAAAAGGCGGTAAAGAAATTAGTCGCTGAAGGACGATTGGAATTTGCAGGAGGCGCGTGGAGCATGAATGATGAGGCCGCAGTTCACTACCAAAGTGTCATAGACCAATTTAATTTGGGCTTAAAGTAAGTTACTGTAGTCATTTATTTTAATTTGGTCCGAGCATCATATAAACTAAGCAAATAGTTGACCGAATAGTTTATTTTCAATGCAACAGGTAGATTATTTATAATTAAATAATTTGTAATATATAAATACTTTCAGATTTTTGAAAGACACTTTCGGGGCTTGCGCTCGTCCCCGGATAGGTTGGCAGATAGATCCCTTCGGACATTCTCGAGAAATGGCTTCTATATTTGCACAAATGGGTTATAGCGGTGAGTTTTTTGCTCGGATGGATTATGCTGAAAAGAATACACGTCTAAGTACCCTGACAATGGAAATGATTTGGAAATCTAGCGTATACTTGCAAAACTCTGAAATTTTCACTGGTTTGCTTTATCGTCACTATGGATCCCCTCCTGGGTTCTGCTTTGACATCCATTGCACTGATGATCCAATAATTGATGGAAATAGCTACGACAACAACGTAAACAAACGAGTTGACGATTTTATTGCTTATTTATCGACAATGTCGAAGTCGTTCAGATCTAATCATATAATGGTTCCAATGGGTGATGATTTTCAATATGAAGACGCCGAGGTAAACTTTAAAAATATGGACAAGCTTATTAAGTACGTACTTACAGGACAAAATATGATATCCATTTATGTTTTGTTTTTTCAAATTTTAATTTTTTTTTCATTTACATCAGGTACGTTAACAACCGTCAAATGGAGGGTTCAAAATTCAATGTTTTTTACTCCACTCCATCTTGCTACCTCAACGAATTGCATCAGTTACTGCAAAGTTGGCCAAACAAAACCGAGGACTTTTTTCCATATTCCAGCGACACTCACTCCTACTGGACTGGATATTTTACTTCACGTCCCACCCAAAAACGTTTCGAGCGGGATGGAAATCATTTCCTTCAGACGGTTAAGCAACTTAGCACTCTTGCTAACCTTACCAGCGCTGAGCATAAAGAAGCCCTAAGCAACTTGCGGCAGGCAATGGGTGTTATGCAGCATCATGATGCTATTACGGGCACTGAAAAACAGGCAGTTGCCCACGACTACGACCGTATGTTATTCAAAGCAATTAATGGTGCCAATAATAATGCTCGGAATGCTCTACGTGTTTTAACTAATCTTACTAGTGGGGAGTTCCAAAGTTGCTTAGAATTAAATATAAGTGTTTGCGCGATTACACAGTCAAGTGCCAACAACATTGTAGTAACATTAGTTAACCCGCTGGCTCATTCTTCTTCACAATATGTACGTTTGCCTGTAAGCAAAGAGAACTATCAAGTCACAGATGAAAACGGTAATAGTGATGATGATTAATTTAAATGTATATTATAAGCAAACTATTTTTATTTAGGTCGTGAAGTACCATCGGAGCTTGTACCCGTGCCATTGGAAATTTTAGCTCTTCAACACCGTTCGGGTGTCACTCAGCATGAATTAGTCTTTAAAGCCAATGTGAACAAAATTGCCAACTTCTATATTCGCGTACTCCCCTTTCCAAGGCAGAAAAATGACTCAATCAACGCTCAGACAAAACCCATATCTGAAAACGATTCTGATGAATTTACTTTGGAGAACTCGGTAAGTAAGACACAATAAAAGTGTTTCCCCTCAATCAAGTCCAATATCTTTTTAGCTTGTGAAGCTTGTATTCAATAATCGTACCGGTCTCCTAAAAACCATAGAAATGAATGGTGTAACCGAAAATATTCATCAAAGCTTTGCCATTTACAAGGGCTTTCGTGGCAACAATGGCTTAGCTGAAAATCGATCCTCAGGTGCATATGTTTTTCGTCCAGACGGAGACATTGAATTGCCAAACGATAAAACAACATTTTCAATTTACAATGGTAAGAATGTTAAGGAAGTTCATCAACATGTAAACGATTGGATATCTCAAGTAGTAAGAATTTATGAGGCGGTAAACCGAGTGGAGTTTGAATGGCTAATTGGGCCAATCCCAACAGACGATGGAGTCGGAAAAGAAATTGTTACACGCTTTACAAGCAACTTGTCCTCAAATGGCACGTTTTACACAGATTCCAATGGTCGTGAAATGCTTGAGCGAAAGAGAAACCAAAGAGAATTCTTCAAACCAGATATGACAGAAGAAATAAGTGGCAACTACTATCCAGTTACCTCACAAATGTACATACAAGATGAGCATAAACGTATAAATCTACTAAATGATCGCTCACAGGGTGGAACTAGCTTGAAAGATGGGGAATTGGAATTGATGCTACATCGTCGTTTATTAAATGACGATGCGTTTGGGCTCGGCGAAGCTCTTAATGAAGAACAGTTTGGTACGGGCTTGATAGCAAGAGGAAAACTGTTTCTTATTCTGAATGCAGTTCATAAAAATCCAGCATGCACCGAGCGTTTAACCCAACATGAACTGCATTTGCCATTTTATAAGTTTTTCAGTAAAGCAAATACCGTTCCTTCCATAGTTCAACATATGATCCCAGACTTTACCGATTTTCCGGAATCAATCGAGCTTCTATCCCTTGAACCTTATTCAACCAACAAAATTCTTTTACGGGTGGAGAACTTTAATTCCTGTGGAAGCATACAAAGTTTTAACATGCATACACTTTTTAAATCTTTGCTTGGGCGACAGATTTGGGAAGTAACTTTAGATGGAAATATGCCCCTAAAACACATGAAGAGATTCAAGTTTCACCCAGACGGTACCGGTAATATTCCTTCTTCAGTTAATTACTTCTCTACTCCGCATAAGCCAATGAATGGTAATTATACAATGGATGTCTCTGAGTTTATTGTGACGTTGTTACCAATGCAAATTCGTACCTTTATAATCCGACAAGAATAAATTATTTACAAAATAAGGCTGGATTAAGTTTAACAACAATGCCATATAACTAAGCCCTAAAAGAGAAGCTATAAAAAGAAACGATGAGGCACGTTGTGAGTCGCGTTGATACGCGTCACTACTTTTATACCCGGTACTCAGGCGCAGTTAGAAGTCAAGAGTGGGTGGGTCCGCTCACTTGGCTCACAAAAAAAATTAAATATACAAATAAAAGCTCACACTAACAACTTTTTTTATGTTATTCCCATCTGAAAGCCAGATTTGGACCCCTGTATTCAAATTTGATACACAAGTATGTAAAGCATATTATATTATGTTTCAAAAGTTACTTCACACCAGAATAGATGTGGCAAAGGTTTGTGTATGTCAGAGCACCAGACGCTATATATGATCGATAAATCCGCGGTCACACTGATTGCGATCATTTCCAAACTTTTAAATAGGGCTGTCAAACATTTAAGAAATATCACACCGGTGATATATTTTGCTTGGAAAAAATAACGAAATAATATAAAATATATCACTGCAAAAATATCGATATTTGATATTTATTTGCTTGTATATATTTGCAAACATTCTATTTCTGGTGTTCGTTCGGCAAACAACTATTTTTTGAGTTCAAAATGTTCATAACCTTTTTTGTTCTAATATTCAACATAAAGTACCTGGACCCATCGTCTGCAATTAAAAACCAAAAAAAAAATTATATATATGCAAAAATTCAATTCCGTACGCATCGGATATAAACAGCTACCATAAAGAAAACAGAAACCTTTCATATGTTCATAAAGTCAACGCACTAACACACACATGCGGTGTCCGTATAAAGTCCAGAAAATCCCAGTTTCGAAGGCTAAACGAATAGGGACGTGTCGGCCGCTTCGTACATACACTTTTATCAGTGTGATATCACAGCAATCTGGGAGCAAAATTCGGTGCCTCTAGCTCTTATAGTCTCTGAGCCAGACTGCCAGACGGACAGACAGACATGGCCAAATCGACACGGCTATTGATGCTGATCAATACTACTAACAACTGATTATATATTCTTTATGGGGTCGGAAACATTTCCTTCTGTGCGTTATATACATCCACTTGTGTGCACAAATACAAAATACCCTATATATTTATTTAGATCCTCTGGTTACTTAAAGAACTTAAAACAATATAGCAATAACATATCAATAAATTGTTATTTTGGGAAAAAAATGATATAAATAGGATTTTATTTTAAAAATATATAGATATATGGATTTTTTTCACATATATTGGACAACCATTCTACTTCTAGTGTTCGTTCGGCAAACAACTCCTTGAGTTCAAAATTTTTAGTAACATTTGTACCTGGTCAATGCGGAATCATCGTTTGCAGCCAACCAGTTTCGCTGTAGCGATTAAATTTAAAAAAATATATATATTTGACAACCCTAGTCGCACTGATTGCGATCATTTCAAAACTTTTAAAGCATCGGCGCGTCCATTTTTTTGTGTGCTTGTGTGAAAAATGTCGGACAATCAGGGACGTGGACATAGACGTCCATTCGGGGCATTGTATGAATCTTTCGACCAACCTGGATCTAGTACGACTGATAAAAGAGAGGAGCCGGTATGTATTATTTATTTTGCCTAGATCGTATGGAAATGTATGAATGTTTGCAAATTCTGAAAGCATTGTGCATTGATAGTTGCGACCTGGTGTGAACCAAGAGTCTTAAATCTTAAATTACAGTTATTCCTAAAAGATTAACAATGTTGTTGAATACTTTTAGCACTGAAAAATATAAAACTACGCACATACATGCATATGTACATACTTCCAGTTTATTCATAAAATGTAAGTTCCGTTACAATTATAAATACAGACATAAATGCTCAAGTACCCGAAGCATGCAAAGTTGTAGGTAAATATGTACATACATATGTATGTATGTATGTATATTGCATTTTTCGGCTTAGATTTTTGTCTCAAATAAAATACTCGAAGCGCTGGACAATACACCCAACACGAATATCTGCTGCGCAAACAATTTCATGTGCCTTTGTACATGCACACATCTGTATGTTTGTAGACTACATTGTAGAGTATATCGGTGTGTATGTATGTATGCCCCATATGTGGGCATATTCTCCAAGGCGTCGTGCGACCACCAGTTATAACGGTAAAGTCGAGCATTTTTAGAATAACAAAAACGATTCTTATTGTATGTATGCATGTATACTATTACAAGTACTAGTACTAGCAAACAAACTCAAACAATTATTTCCGAACAACTACATACATATGTACATAAAATGGAAATGCTGAAAATTATATATTTTCTAATATCAAAGTTAAAATCAAGTACATACCTGAATATTAAACTTTATTATTCCTGCAATCTACATAGTTAGAATGTATATCTTTTGATTAATGGAAAAAACATCAGCAACTCTTACTTTCGTTAGGGTAAAATTACAAGCGTTTTCAAAGGAACTGCATGCTTTAAGCTGTAAGCCTGGTATGTAAACACGCATACATATGCATGTGTACGTCATGTATGAATGTAGATCAGGGCTCGGCACGCATACAGCGCGCTTCGTTTTTGCGTTTGAGTGCGAAGACATAGATTTTGATGAGCTGTACCTTAAACGATGCCGAATGAATGCACCTAAACATACAAAAATAGAGAACACAATATATTATTTTTTTCGACTTTTCCCTAGTTTTTAAAGTCAAAATATCGTAAAAAATACCATCTATCAACATTTTTGCATTTGCGGTGCTTCTAGCTTTATCGACTGGGCTATTGATGCTGATCAATAATATATATACTTTATGGGGTCGGACACGTTTCCTTCTCTGCATTACATACAATTACTTTTTCACACAAATACAATATACCCTATTTTCTCTCCGAGTACCGGGTATAAAAATCGTGTCGGGTGGTGTTATTATAGATGAATGAGAATATATTGAATTTATTTGGATTTTTTATTTGTTTAATTTCTTTGAACGCCAGTTGCTTCATGTTGCCAAGTCACAGACCCAAGAAAAATGATTCCACGTGTGAACAAAGCATGATGCCTCACATATATTAAAGCTCTACGCGAATCAGAATCAGCGTGTAAAGCGACCGTAAGTTACATTGCGTGCGGGACCAACTATCGCTCCACCAATCCAAAAGGGCTGCAGAAGTTCCTCTTAGACAGATGCAAATACTTAAAGAATTCTGATGGCCCTTGAGTCATATTGTGAGATGTGTTTCCGTGCATGTAAACATATGTACTGTATGGTTTATAATACTCACATCTGTAGAAAAACGACCCTTCTTATTTCATCATGAAGATGAATGATGATCGCATTAATGTACCAATGCCCAATGCGTGTACATATGAATTAAAATCTGTAAAATGAATATAATTGTAATATAATTTTTTCTCATATTTTTCGCAGCGTGCAAAGATTTTCAAAGGACCTTCTGAGGCTTCCACATCGGGTCGATCAAGTGGCACTTCAGCCACTCGTGAACCATCTCATGCATCATCGAGACAGGGCGGTGGTCCAACACAGGAACGGCAGCACTTGGATCGCTATGATATTGTGAAGACCCGTCCAGCTGATGTCGTGTCGAAGAAAGGCCATGAGGGAGAGCCTATTCGTTTGCAATCAAACTTCTTTCGAATACAAACCAAGCCAGAGTGGCGTGTAGTTCACTACCATGTGGATTTTGAGCCTGAGTTGGAAAATATACGCGTGCGTATGGGCATTCTCTCAAATCACGCTAATATTTTGGGATCCGGCTATTTATTTGATGGAAAACAACTTTTCACAAACAAAAAATTTGATAAGGAGTTAACTGTGCTGTGTGGACAATCAAAAATGGGTATTGACTACAAAATCTCCGTAAAGTATGTTGGAGTTATATCGAACGTAGAACCCCGGTTTTTGCAAGTTTTAAACATTATTTTGCGCCGCTCCATGAAAGGACTAAAGCTTGAGTTGGTTGGACGCAATCTTTTTGATCCTCTCGCAAAGGTATAGCAGATTGATGTACATTTTTTTAAATTACTTTATACAAACATAGAATATTTTTAGATACCGATTCGAGAATTTCAAATGGAACTCTGGCCAGGATACGAAACCTCGGTCCGACAACACGAAAAAGATATTATGCTGTGTACTGAGATAACACATAAAGTTATGCGCACTGAAACTGTGTATGAGATACTGAGACGTTGTTCTAATAACCCTTCACGCCATCAAGACGAGTTTCGCGTGAATGTTCTAGATTTAGTTGTTCTTACAGATTATAACAACAAAACATATCGCATTAACGATGTTGATTTTTCACAAACCCCAAAATCTAAATTTAGCTGCAAGGGGAAAGATGTTAGTTTTATCGAGTACTATCTGACTGTAAGTACAAATAAAAACGACCGGTCGCCTATAAATAAACTCATTATATTTTATATTTTAGAAATATAACATACGCATTCGTGACCACAATCAACCCTTGTTAATTTCAAAAAATAGGGACAAGGCTCAGAAGACCAATGCCAATGAACTCGTAGTCCTTATTCCAGAACTATGCCGGGTTACGGGACTAACTGACAACATGCGCTCAAATTTTCAGTAAGACTTGAAAATATAGCTATTTTAAGAGCTTATGATTACATTCATTTTAAAATGTGCCACTTTCTTTATTACAGACTAATGCGCGCAATGACTGATCACACACGCATGAATCCCGACCGCCGTATTGATCGTTTGCGTAGATTCAACAATCGTTTGCAAACCACTGCAGATAGTGTGAAAGTTCTAAAAGACTGGGACATGAAACTCGATGGAAATCTTACAGAAGTACAGGGACGTATAATTTCACCTCAGAAAATTGTCTTTAATCAATCAAAGTGAGTCCCCAATGAAATGGTTTTTATACCTTGTACTTGAAGAGTAAAAGTGGATGCATATTACACATAAACAGAAACGTTTCCGTTTCCCAATCATACTGACTGAGTACCCGGCATAAAAGGTGTAACGCGTTTGAGCGCGTCTCAACGCTCCGCCTCGTTTATATAAATATTGTGTATTTCAGATGTTCTGCTGGCGAAACTGCTGATTGGACAAGGTGCTTTCGTGACCAACGTATGCTCACTACTCCCAGTGATGGTCTCGACCGTTGGGCCGTAATTGCACCGGAGCGCAATTCGTTAGACCTTAAAAATTTGCTGGAAAGTTTGTTTCGAGCAGCTTCTGGTATGGGGTTCAAAATAAGAAGCCCCCACGAGTAAGCTAAACACTTCAAAATGTGCTCTCCTTAAATAACCGCCTTTAATTTTAGAATAAAAATTTACGATGATCGCACTGCTACATATGTGCGAGCTATGGATGAGTGTGTTCGCATGGATCCAAAATTAATCTTGTGTTTTGTTCCCAACAACAATGAAGAAAGGTTTGATAATCTAAATAGCCCAATAATTTCAATGTACAATATAATCCATGTTTTTCAGATATTCTTCTATAAAAAAGAGAGGCTGTATTGATAGAGCCGTTCCTACTCAAGTTGTGACTGTAAAAACTGCAAAAAATCGAGGCCTAATGAGTATTGCAACAAAAATAGCAATTCAAATGAATTGTAAATTGGGTTATACACCATGGATGATTGAGTTGCCGCTTTCCGGTTTAATGACCATTGGATTTGACATTGCCAAAAGCGCACGTGACCGCCGCAAGGCTTATGGTGCTTTAGTTGCTTCAATGGATCTCCAGCGGAATTCAACTTACTTTAGCACGGTATCAGAGTGCAGTGCCTTTGATGTGCTGTCTAATAACCTTTGGCCAATGATAGCTAAGGCCCTTAGACAATACCAGAGAGAGCATGATAAGTTACCAGCACGCATACTATTCTATCGTGACGGTGTTAGCGCAGGATCTTTGAAGCAGTTGTTTGAATACGAAGTGAAAGATATTGTGGAAAAGCTTGATACTGAATATAAGCGTGCCAATAGTGCTCCACCGATGCTGGCATACATTGTGGTCACTAAGTCTTGCAACACACGTTTCTTTAACAACGCAAGAAATCCCCCCCCTGGAACGGTAGTTGATGATATTGTGACTCTGCCCGAACGATACGATTTCTACTTGGTGTCACAGACGGTTCGGCAGGGAACCGTTTCTCCAACGAGCTACAATGTGCTCTACAGCAACATTCGTCTCAGCCCTGACCAAATCCAAAAGCTCACATATAAGATGTGCCATCTCTACTATAACTGGTCGGGAACTACACGTGTACCTGCTGTTTGCCAGTATGCTAAAAAACTAGCTACCCTAGTAGGAACCCATTTGCACGCCATTCCACAGAGTGCGCTTGAGAAAAAGTTTTTCTATTTGTAAGTTTATCTCCACTACGATTTTGATCGTAGATTGAAGGGAGCATACTTAAGTTTTGTGCTTCGAATGTAGCATTTTTATTTTATTTTATATCTTTAGTGAAAAGTTAATTACAGTTATGCTCATAAGCAATGTACAAGTATTTAAAATTTTGAAAAAGTTAAGGGATAAATGTTTAAAGGAAAGTTTCTTGTTAATCAAAAAGCAATTGGACGTACCAAAATAAATATTTCTAACCACCCATATCAGCTCATTGCGGAGAAGGTTTCAAACGGTCCTGTCAAATTTGGTAATTTTGTCGGGAATTTTAGCAGACCATCACTGAAGAATTTCATGTCTTGCCCCAACGACCACATTGTGACAAGAAAAAGTTCCTTCATCGGATAATGAAACGGTGTCCAGCTTTCATTGCAAAAATCTATCCATTAGGATGGGAACTGCTCTCTCAACTACCCTATTCTCTGAATGCAGTCCTTAGAGAATTGTTCGTATGTCATATAAAATACATATTTTAACGACCTCGATAAGTCCTACGTTTTGAAAGTGATGACAAATTTAAAGAAATGCTTGAAAAGGTATATAGAACTGAACAAAAAAACATTATGTTAACATATAAAAAGAAAATATTCAAAAAACTGATGCATACCAACGCGTCTTACAACGTTCCTTCTCGTTTATGTATATTTTGGGTAATATTTACTTTATTTTATATTTGTTTTAAAGAAATACATGTATACTTGTATGCATATATAACCATATACATATGATATATAGGTTCCTATTAGTATGTGATTAATTTAAAATATTTTTATTACAGATTGGTAGACGATACAATTTATATCTGTGTGATTAAGCTTGTTATCCAAGTTTTATATCTTTACATATTTTCGTATATACAGAATAGTAAATTTTCAATATGAATCATATTGTTATTTTAACTGTATTCAAATTTTTTTCGGTAATTCAGATTTTTGGGTAGGGATAGGATTGAGTTTAGTGTTCATTTCGGATATTTATAGGTTATTACCCAAACACCAACTACTATAATACAAAAAATACCATAATTATTTAGACACTTCTAATTATGTAGTCGCAGGGGAGTATTTCCCAACAGCTTGACTTATATATACTCATACTGGCTATATCGATAGATTTAACGATAATATAATTACTCGTTTGTATATACAATTCTGTTAGTTTCCGTTTTTAAATATATGGATAATGTAGGAATATGAATATTTTATATAAGAGTGGTTGAAAAGCTTTGGTGCTTCTAAGTAATCCAATTGCAGACCACGCTTGCTAAATACCATCCTATGGATTAATTCTCTTTGGAATTACTTCTTCTTCTTCTTATTCTTTAATATTACGACCGGATTTATCGAATGCATCAGGGATCAAGCCGATGTTTCGTTTGGTTCCATCCAACCTTCGCTGTCGTCTTCACTATCCGAATCTTCAGACTCAGACAACTCAATTGCCACACGTCTTGCCAAGATCGATGCCACATCAAGAGGTGCCGTGTTGCGTTCGATTTCCTTCTGTTCGGACTTTTCCACTTTACGCAGAGTGATGCCTGAAATGAACATTTGATTGTGAGCTACTAAATTACTCAAGTTACTGATTACTAAATGGCACATACCATCTCGAATAGCTTTCATTAAATCATTGCGGGGATCGTGGAAAGGAGGCAGTAACTTTTTCGCACTCACAATTTGCGGCCCACCATTCAGTTGGCCTTGCTGTATTTCCCCATTGGAATGCGTTTTGGGTACAACTTGGTGTTGATGTAGTGCATGAAGACTGCCCATGCCTTCATCTACAGGTGGTGGTGGTGGCGGTGGTGGTGGTGCCGTATTTGGTGAAGACATTTTGGGTAGGTGCTATACAGAATGATTTAGAAAAGTTAATACTAAGCAGAGTAATACAATTACAAATGAGAGTCCAACAAACCTGATCGGGCACTGGTGGTGGTGGAGGCAAGTCGCTAAGAGAGTTCAGTTGGTTTCCTGTCATCCCAATGCTGTTAAATGTATTGCTTAGTTGTGCCATAACAAGGTCATTTGCATTATGGGCGCTGTTGCTTGGAGCCATCTGCGGAGATCCAGCTCGCGATGCACTGTTTGTCCGACCCAGTAGTTTAACAGAAATATGGCTAGCGTTAGCGCCGTTCATTGCTGACAAAGGTGAAACTGCGTCAGGAACCGGCGGTGGCGGTGGCAACGCATCACGACTTGTCGACATACTTCGGCCCCGCGTCGGTGTATTTGCGTTTGAGGCAGTAGGTGTGCCGCCTCCGCTGCCATTAGAAGGTGGTGCTGGTGGTGGCTGAGAAGGTCGGGGTTTATTACGAGATGGCGTTCCCGGTCCGTATATTGGTTCTGGGGACATAGCGTTCTGTCCACTTTGACCGTATAACGCATGCGTCTGATAAAGACCGGCATCGTACATTTGTTGATGCTGCATATGCATGTGAGGGGCCGCCGACATGCCATTCCCGCCGTAAGTTGAGTATTGATTGGCAGCCGCTTGCGGCGTCAGCTGCTCGTAGCCGCTTCCATCGACGTGCTCAGACTGATAGCTGCGTCTTAGTTCGATGGAGTTGGGACGCGGTGGGCGCGTGTCATAAACACCCATGTCTAGAAAAGAGCAAAAAAAACGTTATTGGCATTGAAATCAGGAGTCCAAATTTTTAAACAACTCTTACAAAAAATATGAAAAGAAAACAAGCCAAGTACGTAAATGACGAAGGTAGAAATGTAATTACAGAAAACTTAATCTAAGTAACAAATAAATATCAGGGAGAAATGTTTAATGCCATTGAAGCTTTTTCTACATATACATACATATGTTCTTCACAGACATCGTATTTCGATGTGTGATTCAATTATTTTCAATGTTTTAAACGCAAAGCCAAAATGTGACTTTTTAAGGGCTAAAGTTTCTATGACAAATCTTGGGGTGCAATGCGGGTGTCAAATGATGAAACTTTCACAGGGTCAAAAACGCACATCGGATATTTCATCCTGATGATTTATGTATTTATATACTTTATGCGGTTAACGATGCATTCATCTAAGCCTACAGTGAAACACCCTCTCTTCAAGTGTATTAAAACGATAAATACATGACATGATATAAAATTTCACCATTGTATAAAAGGTTTATCATATTATGTCCTCTTTTAAGCTTTTCAATGAAAAATACTGTGAAATTGTTTCCATATTAATACAAATTCAAAGGCATCAGTGTCTTCTGGGGTTGAACCAATTCAACTGAACAGCAACATAAGGATGTGCAGAAACGGATACACTGTACATATTCCCTTGCGATATTGGTTGAGCACAATGTACATATGTATGTTAATATACATACATATATGTTATTGAAGGGAGCTGTCTGGGCAAATGAAATTATAAAGAAACATCTATGTTGAGCTTTCTTTAAGTTGATTTGGTGTCTAACCTGTTATTGCAACGGCGGTTTGCTTTGTGAGATTACTGTTTTTCTCCAAATGTGAGAGCATATTATATGGCTTTACTGAATCTGTAAATGAGATGATCAGGTGTGTTTGTTGTTTGTTCCATTCATATTTACAGTCGGATCAGTGTACAACAAAAAATGTATAAAACGTAAGGCATGCAAAATAGTGAATTTAACTTTCTTAACCAACACTTTCATAATGTGGTCGAGTACTCGGAAAATCTTGAATGCGGCAATGAGTCTGAGAGTCTGATCGAAGCCCGAATGATTTTCAAGTAAATTCGTTTAAAACTGTTACTTTTTTGACTAAACAATTGCCGAATAATTACTACAACTTTTATGTTTGTTAATTCTATTAGTTTCTTGTAGAAAATATAGAAATTCGGATAATTATTATTCGTTGCTTTTTGAAAATAACAATCTTTGAATTTGAATGATTTAAAATTCGAGACCTATGCAAAACGAGCAGGCGGCGAGCAATGATAAAATTATGAACAGCTTGGATCAATGATTATGTTATTTTATAACTCAAATATTCAAACAGAATGAAATTAGAAATCTTTCAAGAACGTCTGCGAGACAGCTAGTTTTTTTTAGTTGTATCTCTCTGCAAAACAAATATATAAATATATATTTGTATATATAATATAAGCAAGCGATTATCAGTTGGTTGTACCAATCGAAAACGAACGAGCTAGAGATTTAATTAAAGTGATTATTTAACAAGTGAATGTATGGAGAATATTGTTTATCAAATGCTGAATGCTGAAGTATCGTATATCCGCCCAAGTTATGCTCATGTTTATCTTACACTGCCTCAGCCCGTTCGTACCTACGTCTGGGACATTATCCCTATCGATATCGGGCAAATGTGACACAACCTGGTGGGGTGCATTAAGTTCGCACTGCTGTAAATCGTTGTCGGCGCCTTGCACTGTGGTTTTTATTTTGACTAGCTGAGCTACGTAGGTAGACAGGACATAATTGAAAATTAATCAAATTGCATTTATCGTGTCGTTGTGCAGATAAGTACAAATATCCAGTGCGTATGCAAGATTTGTCGAATTTCCTGTTGCATCCAAATTTGGATCACCGTTTAATGTTTTGTTTTTCGCACTGAGTACTTGGCTTTTGAACAAATCATAGGCTACATATGCATGTATGTGTGTCACGAGGGTGCATACTTACTTCCGTATCCGGCTTCCTCGTTAACCATTGAATTTGGAGTGCGATAAATTACGTTGTTGGGCATTAACGTCTCGCCGTGTCCCAGGACGAGCTGTCGTTGCTTCTCCCGAGTATTATGCGGAGCTCTTATTTTTGTCTTCTGTTTCTTATTGCCACGACCGGCGGCACCTCCGCTGACCCCGTCTTGCCGCGGACGGTTCAGTTTCTTGCCTTTGTCGTGCATGACGCGCTCTGTGTCTTTCAGCATTTCCTGTCGCCACAACTCAAAGAAATAGTTCGGATCAGTATAGAATTTTAGGCCATCCTTCCCATCGTCTCGATAGACGTTCAGCTTGTCTAGCGGTGGTGGCTTGTCACACTGGGCGTATGTCTCGAGCATAGGGGCAGGCATTGTAGCTCGCGAGAAGATTTGCTGATCAAATATCTTTGCCGACTTGAAGGCCTTCTTTCTTGTAATATCGGTGAGTGGCACCTCCTCCACGGTGCTGTCCAGCTGGGTCACCTTAATTGCCAGACGATCGATGCGTGCCTGCAGAGAGTTCGCACGATCCCCAATACTTCCAACGTCTCTAGCCAATTCGCCAAACACATCTTCGGCGTGCTTCGACAGCGATGACAGCTGCCTTATGATATTTGTGAGTGTGGTGTTTGTTACCGTCTCCAGCTCCACCGACTGCAATTCATCTTGCTGGTACACGGATCTAGCCACATGAACGGGCTCAATGGATCGCTTCGGCAGCGGCATCCTCGGCAAGTAATGAAAATCTCCAACTTATCACAACCGGGTATTAACGTGTCCTCATTGACTTGAATAGAAAATACAAATTATTTAAAGGATTAACATTTAATCGAATTAGTTGGTGACCAGCAGCAACACCAAAGCTGTTTTTACATATATTAATGTACTATGTATGTATGTATACATAGGTTTCATGGGTAGTCTAAAAACGATTTTCATTCTTTATTAAATGAATATCCATTATCACATAAAGTCTTCAAACTAAAACATAACTAATATGACCTTTGCAGTCTTCTTGAATACGACTGTAATGGCTATTTCTGGCACATTATTCTTTGGAACTAATTCAATAGTAAATGTTATAGTCACACATTTTGATTTTGCATGCACTGTTTTAACGCCGTTGACACAGCCTCCTTGCGCATTTAACATCTTCAACATATTTATTGGAGCGCTCCGCTGGACCACACCCCACAGATATTTTCTATGTTGTGATAAGAGACCGAACTGAGCACAGTTTACTCGATACGCCCAATTAAATGTTATATGACTCGCTGCACTGTTTGCACTGCATGCACTCACCAACGCAAATTAATCAACGCTCTAAGCCTTGGTTTGCTATACATACATATTTACACGTACCTGTACATATGTATGTATGTATATATATATGTGCATGCTGATATATATTTACATATGCAAATATGTACGTAGGAATCTAAGAATTTTTCTGCATTCTTATGTACATGTGCAGATACATTTTCACTAAATCGACACATTATTCATACGTGGTTATGATCATTTAGGATGGCACTTTCTTTTTGCACTGGTTCAGTCATCACTTCAATTGATTTAATCACACCTTTTTTTCCAATACACTCACCGCCCGTCACTCCATTCGTTTAGCGCTACTCAAAAAAATCCATCAAACAGCGGATGGCGGATGTTGCGGATGAAATTTTTCAATATTTCAATTTAATTTGCAAGAAACTGCTCACAAATTCACAAATATTGGCCCTTTTTGTTGAATTTTATTTTTCCACACCTTTATTGTAGTGGTGTGCACTTGGTAGACAATCGATATTGTCGATAGACTATCGATGTTTTTGCTGGAAATAGTGCCAAGTGCATCCCTGATAAACATACTAAATCCTATGTATTATCGTGTATCCCAATATTATGGACACTAATCTGCCTGATTTTATTCAAGTGAATCAAGAAACTAGTTGCAAAAATTTACAGTCTATTGCCTACTCTTAACTAACTCTCCTATATGGTGACTACCACTAGCCAAATAAGTAACGTTCATACTCTTAAATTGCAAAATGAAAGCAAAATTTGTTTGAAAAAAACTTACGAGGCTGGAAGTGCGTTAGTTTTTGTACTTATGCAAAGTCGACAATTTTTGAGTCCAAAATATCGTTACTGGCGTTACTCAACTTACCATTATATTGTCTGTGCACTAACCATATTGTTAATTGATGTTCTAGTTTGTACAATCGGAATGTTCTAACAGTATTGCATGAGAAAATGAAATAGAAATGCCTGCATTAAAGAATGATAGGCATACATTAAACTACACTGGAACCCCAAAAAAAACCACCTAATCTCAGGAAGAATAGAACTCTGGGAGCTGTGTCAGAAAAGTCTCTGGGACACTTCATTTGTTTAGTCTGAAACGTCTGTATACTTTATTGTTTCTATCGACTATCGATAAGTCCTATATTATTTAGCAGCCCTTGTGTGCATAACACCTCTGTTTCATCGTGCATTTTCTTGGTAAGTTTTCGCATGTTCTTTTAATCTATTAGTTTTTAAATTTAAATGCTTACAGATCAAGCGAAAATATGGCGAGTTTAGCTACAAAGGGTTCGGGACTTGTAAACAGTAAGTTATATCGTTTAAAAGCTTATTTTGTGGAAAAAATCCATATTTTCATACCAATACCGAATTATGTAATGAAATTTTTTGCAGGGCTACTTGTTCAGGCAAGGCCTCAGCTTGATGTTTTCTTGAAATACGCCAAGGTGGAACTAACTCCACCAACGCCAGCCGATATTCCAGCGATTCGTCAGAGCATTGGCAATATTGTGAAGGGAGCTAAAACCGGCTCGTACAAGAATCTTACCGTTAAAGAGGCTTGGTTAAACACCCTCATTACCGCGGAAGTCATCTTTTGGTTCTATATTGGCGAATGCATCGGTAAACGCCACATTGTTGGATATAATGTTTAAATAACCCATTTCCAGCTGTGTAGCCAACGAAATGAAAAAATGCTTGTTTCTAGTAACTAAATAAAGTGAAATAACACAGAAAAGGTTACTGAGAACTCCGAAAACGATTATCGGGCTTTTCCAATCGACAATGTCATTTACGGAATATGCAATAATCAGATATGGGCGTTTAGGAACATATATTCTTGGCTTTTATCAATGTTTTTAAGGTTGCAACATTTAACAAAAATCTCGGTCATTTCGAACTTGGAAGTGTGAACGTATTTTGTTTTTGGTATATTTCTGGGTATGTGTGCTTCTGGAATATGTTTTGTTAGCAATTCAATATAAACAAATCTACTCAATCTTGTTTAGAATTGAATGAGGGTTCGAGTAAAATTGCAGTTTTAAGGCTGAGAATCCTAACTAGCTGGCAATATTAAACAGAAGATCAAAGTCGAGGAAAATTATTTCAGATTTACGGTATATTTACAGTATATTTTGAAAATTAAAGGGTATATTTCCGAAAGTCTGTCGGTATATTTGATCGATAATTCCGCGGTCACACTGGTTACTATAGAAAAATTAAATTAAATTAAAACAAATTCCATACCCCACAGCTTTCCTATGAGCGTAATGACCGCATACAACCAACGTCTGCAGTCACAAAATCTCGTGCATATGCTGCAAAATCGTGAATCGTGTTACACTAGAATTGGAAGCAAAATAAATCAAAGCCCGAACCTTTCCTATGAGCGAGGATTCTACAAATGCATCACGCCCTGTCTTACAATAGACTCTGTGGCAATTCCACCTGTTTATCTACGAAAATTTACACCTGACGGGAGCAAGCTCTTAGCCTTTTCGCTCGATCAGAGAAGCTTGCACGTTTACAAATACAAAGGCTTCGGCGCAACAGGCGTGGGAGAGCTAATTCGCGAAACGGATGTCGGAGAAGTCGAGTGCTACATGGGCGGGAACAGGGTACCAGGGAACACACTGAAAAACACTATATTTGATAGACTATTCGCAACCAATGATGTTCGCATTCTGCGTTTGTGTCAGGGCGACTATTGGCGCTTCTATCTGCACCGTGAATTTAGTGTTTTCCTGGAAAACGGACGATATGTTTTTCTTGCGGCAATGTCCATCCTGCATGGTGCGCTAGCCACAGCAGATTATGTTAGCTATCCAGATCTCTTTGACAAACTAGATGCATTCTCGTACATATTTTTTGTTGTGGATTTGGAACTGGGCGTAGTCACTGATACACTCTTCCTGCCGCAAGATTCAATTGTTATTGCACATAATCATGGCATTTCGGTGCACGAATCTTCGATAGCCATCATGTCGAAGCTATATCAGTGTATATATATCTATGAGCTGGTCGATGGCCGCCTGGTCAAACGAGAGACAATTGGTCCTCGGCCAAGGGGCTTCATTGACGAAGGTCCCTTAGATATGGGTGTTTTGGATGCCAATACAATTTTGCCAATTACACACATAAAGCAACGTGTACTGAGCTTTTTATATCGAAAAATTGACTCAACGAGTTCAAGATCAAGCAAGAAATATCAGGATTTCTACAAGAACTTCGACTTTGTAAGTATATTTGTTTGAATACCTATGTACATAAATCTCATATGGTTGACATTTGAAAAGTTTTGCGTTCTTTTAGTTGGAGCATATGATAATGGAAAAGATGCAATTGGTTAACAGGGACCTGATCTTGTTGCGTTTTGAAGAGCGACCAAAAGACAACGAAACTACGCCGCTGTTGCCGTTGGGCGAGATCCACACACCTCGCCGTTTTTATGTTTTCTACACAGTACTTGACGAGCAAGTTGTGGGAGTGTATCAGGACGATTCTGTGGAGCTTCTACAAATTATCCTGCAATTCTATGACCAAATGCGTAACGTGCGTTCGCAGCATACTGGAGATGCACCTTCATTGCCACCGCAATTTTTCCTTAAGCAGAATTTTGTAGATGCCAACAAAACGATTCCATTTATGCGACAAGCGGCGTTGAGATTTAATCCAAGCGTACCTGTTAGTACTCAGAGCTTTTCACCAACACCTTATCTGAAATACAATGAATTCAGCTACGATGATAGGCTCATCTCCCCGCTGGAGCGTCCAAAGCCGTGCTCTGCTGATCCCATTGTTTTCCGGGATCGCACCACAAAGCTGGTCAAGTTCCGATTGAGCGCCAAGGCGCGAACGCCAAACAATCCGCTGGCACCGCGTGAACTGTGTGCCTTTATATGCCATCCCTTTGAACCACTTATATTAAGCATACAAAAGTATCTACACATATACGCATACAACATACACCTTTACAATCAAAGTACGGTTGTTCGAAACGAGAGTGCCTGATGAAACGGAATGTAAAAGTGATTTTTCCTACTTATGCAATAATGTGAATACACCTCTGGACAAAAATTGTATCTTAAGAACGGCTGTGCAGTTGTGATTCCGAAATATACATACATTTGTATGCAGATTCAAAGAAACTCGCTCCTGAATTATTTTCTTAAAACACAGTTTATAATTTGTAGATTAATCCGACAGTTGTGACCCATCTTCCGAAAAGCAGATAGAGGATTACGCTAGCGCTGCGCATATCCCCGGTTGCCATTAATCTACGTTAAATTAAACAAACAATATGTCTGCATAAACATTCATAGATGCATGAACATTTATTTCACATTCCTAATTTGTATGGTGTCCGTCTTCGTTGTATTCCTTGTTGACTTTTAGAGAGTGATTTATTACACTTGAGGCTGGTGGTTGTGGGCCCTGTCCCGGAGCGACAGGTGGTTGTTGACTTGGTGGTCCATTATAGTTGTTCCAGTTGGGATTTTGACCTACAGGCGGAGCCGGTGCCGCTGGCGAATTCCCAGGATATGGTGGATACGGTGGCATAAACTGGTAATTGTAAGGATAACTGTTCGGCTGGTAAGGCGGCATGATCTGATTGTACGGATATGGGTTGTAGTTGTTTTGTGGGTATGGATAGGGATACGGATTGTACGCGTTTGGACTCGGATACGCCGGATAGTTATATTTGTTCTTGTTCTTCTTTGCTTTGTATTTATATTTATGCTCCCCACTGCTGCTGCTGCTGCTGTCGCTGTCACTGTCGCTATCTGCGCGGACGCTGCCTTCGTATACCCATCCAAGGGTAAGTACCACAAGGATACAGACCAGAGCTGTTTTATTTTTCATTGTTTTAACAGCGGAACGTTTGAATATTATGAGCTCCCAGTTCTAACTAAATGAATGGCATGAAATAACGCTATAGGGGCGAGAGAAACAATAGACGTACGCGTGTAGGCAGCTTCGATAAGGAGAAACTGGCTAGCTACGACCACAAGATACCCTTTGCTGCTCTTAGTACTAAAATGATGTGATTTAAATTTAAAGCGAAAAATAATAAGATAAGGGATTCCAGAAGTTCCCACGACGTTTTTTTACACTATCTGGTCTCATTGTTATAGCTTAAAATCAGTCGAAATTGAACAGTAAATTATTTAATTGTAATTTCTAAACTGCACGCAGTTCAATGTCATCTTCTTATCATCACGGCAAGGAAAGGATCTCATCCTATCAAGTATTATGTTAAAAAAAAGTGTACTTTTTTTGAAATAATTGTCTCAATGAGACTAAATTGTAGATTTACCAAAGTCAATGTTCCGGATGTTGTTGACATCGAATAGAATCAGCATTCTGGAAAAACCCCGTGTCTTTCCTAAAATGCTCTATTTTTAGAGGTATAATCTAAGATTTGCTGATGTTTGTCCTCTTTTGGCTAAAGTTTGTATTGCATGAGACATGAAAAGACACAGAATAATGAATAGAGATGGTTCTTTTCGGTCTGCCCTAGTACACTTATTTTGTAGTACATTTTTTTTTTTTTTATGTTTTATGTTACCGCTCTTTGTAAAGGTGGAAATCGCTACGTCGAGATATGTAACTTGTTACAGTTTTACTCCAATACTTACCTGGCGTAGAGGTTATGATCTACTCATGCTAGAATTTTGTTTAAATTTTTAAAGTCGCTGGGCCTTCAGTGTGACCGCGGAATTTGTCGTACATTTACGTACATTTCAACACACGTATAGAATGTGTATTTACATACACGTGTCATCTTCTCATAATCTAGACGTCTAAGGTGTCTAAGACTGCGCAGTGACCATACCGAGTAAACTTTTTTTATATGAGTATATTTGTATCGGGGTCGACAAGCGTCTGAAATGAACTAACCTAACCACTATCAGTACAGCGGAAAGTACAGAAGGAAATTGAATATTGTGTTTTATGTGTAATTTCAATATTGGAACCTTCTTCCAGCTCGAACACAAGCCCGACAAAACCCGCAGAAAATCGCATCTGTCTGGGATTCAGCGGACACTTGATGTCATAGAATTAACTGATGGCAGCTGATTATATGGATATTATAATTTATTAATTTAATATATAATACCCTTTACTCATTTTATAAAACTGAAGATAGAAACCGCCAAAATAATCATTAATAGACTTACATTATCGCACACAAATATCGATATTTTTGTGTTCGCAGCTAGTCTTAGTCTTATCAGTAGTTTTTAAGGTTGCTAACTTTAAGCCTAGTACCTGTGACATATTTTTCTAGCGGCAGGGTGTGACCAAAGGTGTAAAGCGCATTCCGTACGCGTTCTCTTCTCAGGAAAATGTGTTGTTTTGTTTACTGTGTTAGGGATGAATGGGCTAAGGTGGAATTAGCAATGAGCGCCTAGTACTCAATAACCCTAAGATAAGTGCTATGGCAGCCCAGTTATGCATCCAGACTGCTGTGATTATAGCACCCAATTGTATGGTAATAATAAGAAAACTGACCCCCAAACAACTCGGTGCATTCGGTTTCCCCGTGTCGACCCAGGATTTGATGAATTTTGTACCTGCATCGGATCACCCTTATTCGAAACAAAATATAAAGATTTCACTTCTGAAGCCAGACTTGAAGTTTAGTCACAGACATCAATCCATAAGAATAAAATCACGGAAAAGAATCGATAGTCCCGATATTCGTTCGGGCCACAGCGTCCATCAAACAGCTGCTTCACGAAGCAGAAAAATTAAAACAAGCAAACAAATTTAAATTTAAATTCAATTTAAATAACTTGCAAGTATGTCTAATCAATGGGAAGTTGTTAGCAAGTCCCGCAAACAGAAAAATCTGGAAAAAAAAGTTAGTGCCCATACGGAGCAGAAGCGTATTGCAGCTCAATTGCCAAAGCTTGAGGATCTCTGTAAGTACTTTCAATTAGTTGACGTTACATGGGGCTTAAATTCACCCATTCATCCATTACGTTCTCGCAGTGCCAACCCAGCAATATCGCAATTTGTTCGGCTCTACCAATAACAACAACAACTACAAGTCGAATTCGCCTGCAAAATCTAGTTCAAGTGCCTCATCATCGAAAAACAAGTCGCCGGTCAAGAAAAACGCCACGAAAACCATTACGTCCGGAGGGAGTAGTGGAGGCGTGCCAAAAACGAAGAAGCAGTTGCCAGCTAAGCCCAAAACACTAGAACAGGCCCTGAAGCATATAAGTCCGGATGATTTTGCTGCTCAGCTGGAGCAAGTAAAACTTAGCTGTCCCGGCTCTGAGTTGCGATGGCTCAGTCATGTAAGACACGCGAAACTGTAATGCCTTTAATATTTCTGGTTAAATCTCCTTACAGATTGCCCTTTATTTCAATGGAGCCCTGTCCTATGACTGCGATCCTGTATTCTCTGGACGTTCTTCTCAGTATCCTAGTAATCTAGCGAGTGCTGGACTTCAAAAAATTGTTGTTGACTTCCTAGGCAGCGTAGGCGAGTCAAATCTGGAGTATTTCTTCTACTCTCTATTAGACGGTATGACTTCGGATCTCAACAATAACCAGACGGTGGTTGGCTACAAGTTTATGCTGCAGTTAATAGGCCAAGCATATCCGAGCATTTGCTCTAAAAACTTTGCGAAGACCGCTTTACTGAGAAATTGCTATCAAAATAGGAGCAACATTTGCTTAAGTATTTTGTGGGCCATTGGCCAGGGCGGCTATAGATCACTAAATGAGGGAGTTAAAGTCTGGCAGAATTTAATGCTACCTAATTTGGAACTGAAAAGCTACTCCAAATTTGTAGTGGAGTACATCGAAAGGGTTCTTAATACAGCAGGGACCTCCGAGGACACGTTGCTGCTTAATCAGAATGAATTTTTTGCCACCTACAACGCACTTAACGCTCCCTATAATAATCTACCCAAGGAGCTTCAGCTAAGCCTGAAGCGAAGTGCAAATCAGTTGCTGGTGAGTCAGGATGATACTAGAGAGATATCCTGCCATTGACTTGTATTCTTTGTTTGTATTTACAGCAAAAATACATTGCCAGTCCGGTTAAGCATGCGAATATCTTCTTGACGCTCTTTCGCGACATTACGACTGTAAGTAAGCCAGACAACGAGATTGAAGGATGCTTGAGTTGCCTTTCCAGCAGCGGCGGCGATGATTGCTTCAAAGTTTGGCGAATGAACTATAAAAAGCAACAGTTGGCAAGCTACAAGCTACTGCAAGCTATAGGTATGCGCTTGCATTAATACACAAATATATATCTTAAATATTATAATTTTAAATATTTCAGACCAGGACTGGGAGACTTCTACTAATTTACTGGCGAAATCACCAGCATTTCACTATTTTCTACAAGACTTGCGGCTTTCTAACGAAGAGCTGCAGTCAAGCAAACGGAAAGAAAATCATTTAATCATTAATGATTTAATGGAAGTTTTATCGGTGAGTTATCTATTATATTCACTTGAATTTTCCGCGTTTTCGACATTCGTTTTCCAACACTTTACAAGAAGTTGTTGGTAAGTTTAGGTAGCATTCTAGTACCCTTCGGGGGAAGGATATCCACGAAGTGAAGATATGTATTAAATCTCAGGCTCCAATCAATGCAAAAACAAGTCAATCTCACTTTAAAATGTTAAAAACATGTTTGGAAAACATAATTTTAATATTAATTAATAAAAATAGGGTATTTAAAGACACGTACTACTGGTTGGCCTGCAACAGATTGTCAAGTAACGTAACATACCATTCCCACTTACGGGTAGTTTTATGGTATTTCTTTCGTTTGGTTGACGTTTTTCTTTTGATCCTGGTTGAGAATAGATTAACAAATCGGATAATCCTAACCAGCTAGTAATATTAAAAGAACATAAAAATGTAGGAAAATCATTTACAATTTACGGTATATTTGCGGTATATTCTGAAAATGGGAAGGTGAGGGTTGTGCCGTATATATTAGAGAAAATCCGCGGTCACACTGAAACGAAGGTATAAAAAAAAGATTAATGAATTTCTAAAGTGTTAATGGTTTTAGTTAGTGCTAAAAAGATTGAAGTGGGCTAATTAATCGAAGTTGATCATTTTACATACATCAGTTACAGTTTACTTTCACTGAAAACAACCGAAGTTAGCGAAATAAAATAAAGGTTTAGAGGGACGCTGCCAACACGACGTCACTCGGTTGCCGTCAGAGAGAAACTTTTGCCGGCGTCGTCAGAGCCCATTTTCGCTCCTTTAAACAATTGTTCGTTTTACTGCGAATATATTTAATGTTTCGCACCAACACTTTTGTTGTTGCAGTGCAAAGTGCGTTTTTTGTCTACGTGTGCGACTCTCTTTAACTTTGTGCGTGTTCCTGTGTGTGACGCGCTTGTGTATTGGTACCAACTAGCTGCATTTTTCATGGCGTTGCCATGCGGGTTGAGTTGCCGCTCAATTTTCTCTGACCGGACGTGTTGCTTTCGAAAAAAGTGCTTTCAAAATTGTATTTATCAGTAAATTTATGACTCCTTGCCCTATCAGTATACAACATTTGATGATCTTGCTGCTAGCAAAAGCAATTTAAGAGACGCCAGCCACGATGCGAATGATGTGTTCAAGCTATGATTGGCTGTTGAAAGCCACTCGCCACCCCTCCCTGGCCCTCTCTTTTTAGATTATGCGCACCTCTGCGAACTCTAATTCTTAATACATTCGGCGATGGTGTCACTTTTCGTCTCTTCTCTTGAAGTTATCCACGTCACAAATACTTATCGCTTTCCAAGAAGTTAAAGAGACCAAGAAGAAACAACAAGTTGTTTGGTTGTATATATCTTAGGCGCAGCCCGTTTCAACACGTGGCATGTCTCTCCATTGTCCATTACTATCTGCCGAGATTTCCGATTTCATACCGTTGCTTTATGTACATATGTAGATTTTAATCTACTCAAAACTATTAATCGAATCAGCTATTGAAAACACAGTTATGTTATGTACGTACATACATACATTCCTACCTACAAACAAACTTGGTTGAAACTCTGTTAAAGGTCATTGCCTTTAAGATGGTGTTTGACTGTCTTTCTTCTCAGTTGTCTCGTTAACTAAATTCAAAAGCCATTCATTATGAGATACCTCGATACCTTGATATTTTGTTCCTCAAGTTCTTAAAGATCTTACCAAATTTTCGGTGTAGCAACTTTTCCTGACTTTGACCTTAAGAAACTTTCTCTGACTCTGGGATTGACCACTGTGTCTTTCTCGACGTTTCTCCCACCGTTTTTCCTCTCCAGCACTGTCCCTATAAAGGTGGTTATAGACGGATGCATCGATGCATTCACGTAGAGTCACACGATGTCGTGAGTCCAATGCATCGTCTAAAACCACCTTAAGAAACCGAAATCGTCTTTATAGAAATTCATTAGCGCTAAGCTGCATTATTTGCTCAATTAAAAAGCTTAAAAAGCTCTCTTCAAACTTTTTAGAAAAAACAATTACAATAATCAAAACACAACACGTCATTTATTAATTCCGACATATTCCGAAAACAGCTGAAGAAAACAAGAAATACTCGTAGTTATCTGAAATTTAAGAGAAATTAAATATATAATGGCTCAGGTTAAACCGAAAAGTAGCAAACAGGGTGGCAAACAAGTAACCGCTGCCAAAAAGGTAAATAACAAACTAATCGAAAAGTACGCCTCCTCCAATGTGCTTTAATACTAATAAGACATTATTTTGCTACTCCCATCAGACGGTGCAGGAGAAAAGCAGCGCACAGCAAAAGAAAAACAAACAAAATTCTGCGTCACAGAAAAAGAAATGCGGCTGCTGCAAGTGGACTTTGGGTAGTATTTTCATCATCGCGCTGATTGCTGGTGCTCTCTATTATGATACTGAGGTCAATGGCAAGGGGCTGTTCGAGAAATCAGCTACGGGCAAGGTACTGAAAAACGCTGGACTTTTGCCACATGTCCAGAAGGGCTGGTATGTGGCCATGGGCACAAGCGCCCGGGGCTATAAATGGGCCGAGAAACATGTTCCACCATATGCAGAACCCGCACTTAAGACGGCTGGAGATCTGTGGAAGCTGGCGAGGAATGCAGCATGCAATATTTTCCAATCCGGCAAGGGATACTTCAATACCAAGTGGCCTGTGATTGCCAAGTTTGTAAGTTAATTTTTTATATTTTGAGATTTATTTTCCAAAAGAGCTGGGACAATTTGTTAACAAATTTATTCTTTGTAGATTGACCAATATGTGCCCAATTTGTCAGGCAAACTTGAGGCATTCGTTGCGGGCGCTTGTGATTTGGCCATCAATAGCTACGACAAGTCCGCCACGCTAATTAAAGAAAAGGTCCTCGTGTAAGTATAACTCTCTCTTAGATTGATAAATTCCTTACTAAGTCTTCTGTATTTTTAGCGGCCGCTTCTCACCAGAGAACATCAATCAGGCTTTGAATCAGACGCGCAACGTCGCATTGGAATACTACAATCAGTTTCACAAAAAGGTTGATGCCTATGCCAAGCTTAAATGATTCTAAGCGTCAGGCACGCTTGGAAAACATTCTCCGAGTAATACCACGAACATCATCATTAGCATCCGAAGAATAAACAAGAAAACGTCATAGTCAATAGTAAAGGAACCACAATTATTTGGCAAATTAGTTAAAAAAAGAATTAATATGTTTTAAATAAGTCTATTCACCTGAACTTCTACCGCCTCAAAACACCAACATTTCGTCAACATGGCCTAGTAAAGAAAAGCAATACGAGCAAATTATGGTGCATGCCCAAAACAGAACCGATGTATACCACAAAAACCGGTTAACAGAATTTGTTTGTTCAATATTTGTCTCATACGTATGCATTTATCCCCGCGACCGAAAATGATCAATTTTATAATTGTATTAACTTGATTAATTGTATGCATTTCTGCAGAGAAGATAACTACACATTTCCAACTGCATTTTGATGAAGGGCAACCAAATGCAATAGTCAAGTAGTTTATATATTTCTATTCCGATTATTTGTGTGTACATTTTGGAATTGCCTTTTTAAAATGTACATTGAGCGTTTGGTTGGTTATTTGTTCACTAGGCGAATTTTGCGTTTCAACTTGTAATCTCAGTTGTAGATTGAATTAAATAATCGATTTTGCATAAATAAAATAAAATGAAAAAAGTTAAGTATCAATTTCTTCAATTTCGCTTTCATATGATTGGCGCAAGAGAGGCCATCGGAGATATCTTGGACTCGCATACCGAGGTGACCCGCTAGTGGCTGGAGCCGTTGCGCAGCTCACATCGCTGTTTGCCTGGTCTTTACTAGCGGCAAAGGAGAAGTTCATGGGTTCATGGTGTTCATTTAGTCCAGTATTCTCCATCGTGACTAGTGACGGCGAAAAGAGATTTAAGTCCAACGATGAAGTCACCTCATAAAAATGCCTATAATGAACTTGAAATTGCTGAATTCGCAGCAGCCAACTCATATCAGCTAACTTTTGTCAGATATCTAATGGAATATTCCCAGTATGAGTTAATTTCCCACTAAAGTGTATAGTGGAGCCCTGAACCCTATTTGCTGATTCTATGTTTTTGTCAGTTTTTAGCTCATTGTTGGTACATTCAAATTGTATACCAGAAACCAAGCAAATACTATATGTTGGTATTTAACCAATCAAAAATGTTCAAAATTGTCCAATTGATGGCAGAAAAATCAAAATATTTCGGGTTCAAAACCTGGGAAAAGATAATGAAATATGCGAATTCACCTTTTACATGCACGCTATTCTGATTAGATTCATCTCAAGTGAATTTTGGCAACGGTTTTTTATACTTATATTTCGGAGGCAAGAATAGCATGCGTAACTATTCCTCGGTATCGTACAGGAGTTTTGTGGTGGTTGTGGTACTCAAGAATGTAATAACTCTGGTTCAGTAGGATACCAGAAAGCATATAACAGCATAAAAGCTTATTCTAAAAGTTCCTCAAACGTCAACAGCTTAATTGCCCCTTATTCAGCGATGCTTTTACAAACTTTCGGAGTGCGGCGAACTTAAGCTTTGTGAGTTTAATCGGGAAAAGAAAATAAAGTTCAGGACAAAACGGCACGGAAAAGTTTTGGACTCGTTTGCCGAGTGACACAAACATGTTTCGGCAGCTGGAAAGGAAGCAACGGAAATTTTCTTGTGAATTCAGGAAAGTCCGTTGATATATCCCACGACTCGCAGCGCACGTGTTCGGGGTCTCGCCGCTTGTGAAATTTACATTTACAGAATTGCTCGTAATTGAAACGAAAACGCAAAGAAAATGTCGAAAGGCAACATACACACGGGTTTAATGCATTTTTGATTTGTGCTGTTGTCTAACAGAAAGTGCAGGCAGAATTGATTCAATGTCTGAGTGATGTGTTTGAAAATAACAAAAAATAGTTCCGATTGAAAGCCACATGGATCGTGTGATTGTGTTAGATAATGACAAGTACAACTACAAGAGTTAATGTTCCTCGTAAGTGCGCCTCCACACATTCTCTGTATACATTTGTATCTACTCATGAAACATATTCCAACCTTAAACAACATTTAACCATCTGTTCCATCTTGCTTTACAGTCTCTAATTTTCGGTATCATTGAAACCAAGTGAGTGTTGAGGTGAAGAAATCAAAAGAAAGTCAACCTGTGCATCGACGAGGATCATGGCCATGCCTGGGATATGCAAAGGCTGCACCTTAATGCTAATCATTACAATTATGACAAGTACGAGTATGGCGATCTTATTAGAGGCCCAGCAATTGCCTCAAGCAATCAAGAACCGGCAAGGAGTTAAGTTATCATGTAAGTAGTTCCATTTGTAAATATTGATGCTCATTCCTGTAATAACAACCATAAGCATGCATATACATACATATGTACATATTTGATTCTCATATGTGTGATTGGAAATAATATTTGCATAAGCACAAAGCCGGCACCAACTTCAATTTACCCACATCATATCAAATGTATATTGCTGATCCTCAGAGAGTGCCATTGAGGCTGCTGTCTTTTGTCCAGTGTAGCTCCCAGCATCTTCGCGTAAATATAAATACATTGCCAACAAGCTGTCAGTAGCGCGGTTTACAATGAATTGTCAAATAACTTTAACTTTATCTGATGTTTAATGCAATGAATGCTTAAATCAATTATGCCCAGCAGGCGGAAAGCGGATGGTAGATGCAAGCAAAAGCAAAGATGCGAGGCACATGTAGACTTTAATTAAATCATGAAAAAGCTGGAGGAAAGGGACATGCTAGAGCATACTTCAAGTTAATCAACATATGTTCATATGTACTGTGTACAAATGTATGTGTAACTCGGAGGCGAGGTTATGTTATGTTATCTGTCCTTATTTTACTGAGTCCCCTGTCTTGGGGTTTGAAGTCTAAAAGTTCTTTGTTGTGGTTGCGCCTTTAACACTTGGGGACTGAACGCGTCTCGAGTTTCATGATTACTCGTATGAGTATTATTGCCTGGCATGGGTGCCTGGTCTTAACCCAGCTTTCACACCTTCTGTATCTATGTAAATACACATATAGATTTTTGTGAAATTTAGAAAATTTAAAAGTACTAGGGCTATACTCGACTCTAAAGAGGTGACTGAGGAAGTTGGTGATGAAGATCTCGTTTGTGCCAGCATCTAGATCGTAAAATGATTTTATGACCTCACAAACTGGCCGCACAATTAAACTTGTCAAGTGAAAGCTGCGAGAAAATTCTTATTTAATGAATTATTTCAATTTTAGGACTATTAAGAAAGTTTCGAAGATGTATTTTATTACAGGATAGCAGAGTAGTAGTAAAAGCATTGCCTAAAGTGACTTAAAAGCCATCTGAAGTTAAAAATTATCTACGATGGGTAATTGCTAATAAAAATGCTTTAAATCACAACATACTTTTATATTTTAATATTAAAGAGCACTGAGCCGTAAGGAGCAACAAATTGCGGTCAATAAATAGACTCAAGTGTAGAAAATAGTTATCAAAGGCCAAAAGTGTTGCTGTCAGAACTATTCCTACTCGTTTCCTGGAAAATCAGCTGTAGCTTTTACAATTTCTAGGGAAAACCTTAACACATACACCAATGGCCATTAAAGCGGCCGCAGCTGCATGGATAGAAGGGGATTCAACACATGCTCATAAAAATCATGGGAGCTTGCTTTTGGCCTTATACATTTCATTCTCCTTTGTTCTTTATACAATGGATTGTTTCACTTATTTTAATAACAAGCGACATATGTTATGAACCATTTATTGTGTCAATATTTCACAGAAAGTGGACAATCTGGCTCCATTTGATTAAAAATTGCATAGTAGAATATGCTACAGTGTAAATTGGGAATGAGAACAGCTAGAAATAGAAGAAGGAAGGCTAAAATGATAAAAAAATAGAACTAACTGAGCTCTCTCAGCTCTATGTGCCCTCTGAACCAACTGTATCCTTTGCGCCTTCTCCGTGTCTTCTTCCCGTGATTATGTCCCGCTGATATGCTAGGCTCGTAGAGTGGGATCTGTCACAGCCCCAACCATTTGGTCAAATTACAAACAAAGCTTATTTGGTTGGTTATCTCCCCCAAAAGCATCTCTGCGACACACTCGGACCAGGAGATGGGAGCGAGTTTCTCTCCCCGTAATTGAGTTGATAAAGCTTCGGTGTCGCGTTCGCATTGTTTGTGTAATTTGTGTAATGCATGAAAAGTTAATTACCTCGGGGAACTTGGTAATTAGAAATGTGATTGAACGCGCCGCGCAGTCCCGTTGACATTCGCCAACAAAACGAGACTTCCCTGTACGCGTACTTGTCCTCCCAGCCACCCAGTCCCCCAGTCACCAACTACACTAAATCAGCACGAAACCATACAAATACGCATGTACTTATATTTGTATGTACAAATATTGTCTTTGATAAGCCCACTCTCTGGTTCACCTGTTTGCTTCTCTTTCATTTGAAATTTTGAAAAAGTTATCCCTGATGACATTTCCAGACATTTTCAATTAGCGCGTCCAGAAAGTTTTTTAAATATTTGCCAATTCGAGTACGAGTATGTTGTGCTTATTGAATTCTTGTGTTGTTTGTTTGTGGTGTTTATATTGTCTGTACAATTTAAAATAATTTATCAATACAACACAAAAACTTTGCAGACTTCCAAAATTGGGAAGTGCAAAAAGTGATTTTCTTTTATGTTCCTTGAGATGGCGGCTACCAAAGCGCGCGACTCGACGTTCCCTTCCATCGTTTCAGCTTAAAGTATTTGAATGTTCATAAATGGATGTGTGTATGTCCATATGCACGTTTTCCAGCCAAACTTTTAGAGATTATTTTCTTACTCCTACATAGGTTCGCGTTTCTTGGCTCGTTTTCAATTAAGAAACTCACGAATGTTCGCTCAACTTATAGTGAAATTGCATTGTTGCCCTGCTTCCTGCGGCCTTTTCCTGCCTTTCGTCCCGTTTTCGACTCCCCTTCCCACCAAGCAATGTAGTACGTCTTCCCTTGATTAACATTTGATGTGTTTGGCAGTTCTGCACCAAGATCCTGCTAAGACTGCTCCCGTTTACAATTTTTATTTTTAAGGCAATCAATTAAATGCCATTTCGCGCTTCCCTTTTGAAACGTTGCCTGTCAGATGGTGAAAATGGATTGATGTTGATTTGGGACTTCAAAACAAGTTTACTCAACAAAAGGCTATGAACCAGAAATTGGTTTTTGTGCTGCATTCTCAAACATGATTTGTTTTGAGTGTGGCATATATGTACTATATATATTTTTGTATGCACTATTCGTCAATCGGAGTTAGAACAGCTAGAAACAAACATGATAAGACCAGACATGTTTTTAAATACACATTTCATTTCAACAATACCAAAAATACTAGGTTTTGGTACTTTCCTAACCGGTATCTTTTCAAGCATAACAAGAGTGACCCTGTATTTACATACATACATACATACATACACATGTTTGTAATGTTCAACTCTTGCTTAAAGAATATTTTGTGCAGATGAGCTATCAGCGAGTTGCAGCAAAGGACACAGAGCATGATACTGAGCAACAGTTGTTTCCGCTGTAATCGAACCCAATGTAATTGAGCGGCACTTAAGGAATATGCGCCTCGTTAATTACCTTGCACAGCAAACCTCTAATGAGCGAACGGAACACCAATGTCATATCCCCTTTACATCCGACACCCACGCGATTCACGCTTGAATGATTAGCTTTGTCGTGAACTGCGAGGGAACGAGAGCCAGGCCACAACGTCAAAGGATACGTTTGGGAATTTGTTGTGTTGGGGTCTCAAGCTTAGATACTCGTAAGTGTCTCATCTAACTTTGAGCTTTGTGAACCCAGACATATCCTACAACTGACTGTACTATATGTATGTTCTGCGTGTACGTATACCCAAAACTTCTTTCAGCTTTAGAAATAATTAGGAAATATTGAGATTCAAAAGCAATGATGTTTTATGATGATTTTAACTTAACTCTTGAGCTTGCTTTGTGTGAGTTTAGTCACATAGGACGAACTTGAAATATTTCCCATATGCCGCGCTGCAAATAAATTATCCAAATTCTGGACGGCAAGCCGTCAAGCGCAATGTGGCCTTGAATTGAAGGCCCTGGCTAATGGAGTGGTAACAGTTAAACAGAATCCTGCTGCCTGTTGACAGCCAGCTGACAGGGCGTGGTGTGGTGGGCAGGGCCTAGCTAGAAGGCGGCGCCAGGGACGACACGACGCGTCGTCGGCATCTCAATAAATTTTCGAGCGCAACTTTGTGACATTATTAATACATTGGGCCTTCGGGGGAGGTCCTTGCACGTACGCGCATGCCGCTAACCGAACAACGGCAACGGCGAATGTTGCTTAATTACCTTCGGCTTATCCCTATTGAGGTACATATGTGTTAAGGAGGTACAGGAGTTTTCTGCGAATTTAATTCCGAGCACCATTGCTCGATGTGCTCTCACATTTATTTGTTAAGAGTTCGATTGTGCCATCGATTTGTCTTACATTTAATCAGCGGAGTGAGAGTGAGTGATAGTCTCAGTATGCTCAACTAAAAGATTTCGAATTCCTCTTTCCAGAAGTTGGCTCCAGGCACCTTTAACTAAGAGTTAATGAAGTTTGACAGGGAGCAATGAGTGTCTAAAATTGAGTGCCGAAACCTATGACTTAATCACAAATGAGCAATTCTCTGTCTAATATTGTGGACATCCTACGACAGGTAAACTTAACTGGCTGTCGGCTCAATTTGATTCAAACGAAAAAGGAAAATTACTCTTCCCCGAATGAACAACAGCAGCAACGGGATAAGTTGTAAGCGCTTTTTACAACTTACCCCCTGGCGCAAATATTCCTTCACCAAACACTCTTTATGTTTAAAATTTGATAGATTCGAGTCCAAACTTGTTGCTGACTGACCCTGCGTACAACCACAACTGGCATTGATGAGCCCATGTATTGAATTACTCAAAATATGCAAAAATGCAATAATCGAAGCAGTTAGGCTGACATTCCAAGCCTCTAAACCAATATTTTTTGCCTGCCAAATTGTTGGTCTCATAAGGCTTGAGTGTGTTCTTGGTTGTGAAGATTGTGTTTTCGAGTAGTGGCAATAACTGAAATTAAAGAGCTTATTGCCGATAACCATTTATTGTTAAATTTGAGAAGCTGAGAAGCTAAGCTAGCTAAGCCAAGGCAAGCCTATGGCTCCTTTTTCAACAACTAATCACATTCAATGCCTTTGATTTCACAGGCGATCTTGAAGATTAACTCCTCCTTTTCAGCATAGTAATTGACTGTGTCGAAATTACAGTCCAGAAATTCAGCTTGAGCTTTGTAGAGCAGAAGTTTCTGCCGGTCATGCTGGGAGCCCTCACCATCTAAGATGAGCCTGGCCAAGCATTCCGATAAGCGGGACTGAAATAAAGGTTGGTTCTTGCAGTTGAGAGATCATTCTGTTTGGGTCAATGTCAATGCTTACCGCAGTTCCACAGTGCTCCAGTATGTTCTCATCATGTTCGAACTCCACCGCGTAGTTGATGCTGTTCATGTTGGTTCCAGTTTAGCGAATGAATTCGTTTGAGGACTGACACGGAACTGAAGTTGCTGAACGTCGTCAACGTCAGCTGGCTCTCTATTTGTTTATACTACTCGAATTATTCATGGTGTGCAGTGATTTGATCCGGCAGGCAAGTACTCCCCTCTTCCGAACTGTCCAGCTGTCCAGCTGTCCGCTGGGCCTGTGGCTTGTTTATTGTGGCTTCTACGATTATTCATCAAAGTCTCATACAGCCCTTCCAATCCAATCGAATCCCTCTTACCCGCTCCAAAGATTTTCGACACGTAATCAGAATTCAAATGCTTGCTCAGCTGACAAGTGAATTACCAGCCAAGCCTCGAGCTTCCAGTATTTTCTATGCATAAACACAAAACAAATTCTTTCTGCTTTCTGCTGACAAGTGAATTACCAGCCAAGCCTCGAGCTTCCAGTATTTTCTATGCATAAACACAAAACAAATTCTTTCTGCTTTTAATACGGTCATCCGATATTGCCATATTTAGTCTCAAAGAAGTAGTAAAAAACCATCTGATAAAAGCTACTCTGCAAAGCAGAAACAAATGTAGGAACCTACATACATGTCTCCGCAGTGACGAGTCCGCCGCATGAAGGTAATTGATCTTGACTTATTGGACTAACATCCATAAGAAATATTAAGTGATTTACTTGAGAATTTATGGTTATAATGGATAAAAACTAGCAGAAACGTTTTTAACTTTTAATCAATAACATAGATTTTGGGCAATCACGTACGAAGATTGTAGCAGATTGAAGGAGTCAAATGTGCGATGATTGGTCTAGCACGTTTGCCTGTCAGAAGTTTGTGGAGGCGTGATATAATTAGCTAAGCGGCGACAAGGATTTCGCAAAGAAAGAAATTAGGCTAAATGGCCTTTAGCCTGGCCAGTCTTAGTAGCAATTTTCTTAATGCTAAAACTTTTAATACGACACAGAGCTCCAGCAAACCAATTTTATGTCAGAGAAAAAATAGATATATATATACATACAGTCCCAAGGCAAAACGTCAAGAATGCTTTGGGAGAAATGAAGTACACACATAAGATACATTCGTACAGATGTAAGTACGACTTAAAGTACGAAGTCTTATGAAATTTCTTTGAATTTTGCAGACTTCGCATCAAGCTCAGAGACATTCCAATTACATTCTTGTACGAGTACAGGTGAATCGCTGTAAGATTACTATGGGCATTTTAGACTTAGCCTAGAGTAAGGTTAAAAGCTTTAGTCTTTCGTGGGCTCTTCTGTATGACACATATGAAGCTTGTATCTATGAACAATATGTGGAGGGGTTCGCGTAACTAAGTGGTCGCCTTATTATAATGGGTTGGGCTGGTAGTATATCCGCAAATTTGAGCCGCATGCCGAGGTTATTACGCTGCTTGCCGTTCTGTCTGGCTTTTCTGTTTTCCAGATTACAATGTAAGCCGCCGCGTTGGAGTGTGACTTCGTGTGTTTGTGTGACGACCTACATATTTGCTTCAAGACACTCTAACTAGCACTCAGGACACTTTACGCCCCCTTTGGAAGAGAGGAAGACGCCCTTAGAGGATGGCTCTCTCATAACACATTAGCGAGGGTGAAAGTGAAAGTGAACCCCGACATAATGACGGCTCCCAGTTGACTTTAATTTGCAGAACGTGTCTTTGTCAACATTTTTCTTTATATTTATATTTTAAGCTCCAAAATATGATTATGATTGATATATTTTTGGCATCTCTATGAATGTCATATGCTATTTAGTGTCAATATTCTTCTTTTCCATAGCGAACAAGAGAGAACACAAAAAATTGATTAGAATCACCTCGGAAAGCGCATACAAAACCAGTGGCTGGAGCCATGTGTGCCATAAATGTCAGCTTCAAGCGAAAGAGAAACTTCACGTGATTTCATTTGGCTTCCGCTTTGTGTGTGTACATTTTTGAAACAGACTGTGCCACCCCCGAGCACAGCATTGAAATCCGCCTAAATTGAAGAACGGCTCTGGTCTGACTGAAAAGAAATAAGCAAAGTCGAGCCGAGCTGATGACAATTTATTGTTCACACTTGTAACTGATGGGTGCTTAGGGGAATATACTCGAACGAACACAAACGCGAGACACGAGTGCGACTTTATGGGGAATATTTCATTGTCTGACAGGGACCCAGGCCTCGAAACAGACCTAACAAATTGTTAGCCATTATTCCACCCAGAGCCAATATATAATATGTTTTCTATAATAGCTGGAGATGACTGTGGAACATTGTACAGAAAACTGATGCACACGCGATAAAAAATCGTCTTTGTTATGTATTTTAGGGAACTGAATGTATACCAGTAGCCAACTAAAGGCAGGAATTTATGGAATTTATATAATTCAAATGTCTATGTAAATAATGTACATTTATTTGATTGTTCTATGTTACATCTGTGCAGGTGTGCAGGCAATTCAACGTCATCAGCTTCTGCTGGCAAACGATTTAAAGGGCTTGAAAGTTGCTCTCAAGACGGTTCAACCAAATACTACGCACAATAAATTGAATAACATAAACAATCCTTATATAATGGATCGTCATTTGGTCTAGGTTAGCGTTTCCTCAAAATGTTCAATCATTTCGAAAACAAAATGAGAATGGTTCGAGGATTCGAGCTCCTTTTGTTGTTTAAAAGCTTTGGATTGGGTTGGCTTTAGCTGTTTAGATGAGTTACAGGCATCTTTCCAGACATTTATGTATGTTCATCTAGACAAATTCCTACGGGACTCATGATTTTCCTGAATTCTAGTTAAAGTTTCAGTTTATATTTCCTCGAACTGTGCAGTAAAATTGTTCTCATATAAATTTAGCATAAAATATTGAAAACCTTTGGGCAAAGTGATTTAAGCGCCAAGGTTTATGTAGCTGCAATTTATTTTAATTGTATTGTTCGGCGCCTCATCGAGATTCTCCCCAATAGGAATCTGTTTTTCTGGTACCATCGATATGCTAATTTTGTGCGAGTCGAACTGAGCTTAAAGCTAATCGAAAAAGTTCTAAAAACTTCGAGGCCGAGTAAAAACTAATAGTCGTAAATATTTATGCATTTCGATGCCGACACAAATGGGTCAAAAGAGCTCAGACCAGACTCAGTCGGAATTGAATGTGCCAGCTTCAATCAATGGACTTGTAAGGGATAGCAGATTGTTATCAATTTTCCATTTCGGGGGCAACACCAGAAATTTATTTTGTCGTACATTAATAATGAAACTTAACATACACTTGGATTCATTTTAATTTTAGGAACTTCATTTCTAAATGAACTCATCTGAATAAACGGATCAGCTCTACCTACTCTCTGCCTCTAAAACTCCACGCGTTCAACTCATTTTCCTATGCAGTCTTGAATGTACGTGCTTCCTGACACATGTTTCATGTAAACGAGACATCTGCCAATATCCTGGGGCCTGTGCGGGAATCTTTACTTAAACACAGCTCGAGTCATGAATACGTGTATTACTTGTTGAGGGTCCAATCTTTGGCCATCTCTGCAGAGTCTATTTAACAGAGAATTCCTGACCCCAGGCCGTTTGTTTTGGCCGGAGTTAGCTTCAATGAGACTCAGAAATGTGTATAGAAACAAAGTATTTCTCTTTCCACTAGCACAAGTTGGGATCTATGTATATGCGTTTCTACTTCGCTAAAAAAAATATTTTACCAACAGAAAAGAAACGAGGAGTAACGTTTTGACGCATTCAAAAGCGTCACTTCTTTTGCACGAGAGCTGCTCGAGTGAGCTACCCATCCTACCTATCCGCCACACAAGAAGAATCCTCCTTGATGATTTTGAGGGAACAAACTGCTTAATGAAAATTTTAAAAGCGCCACAGCTTGTGACTTTAATGTTGTTATTGAAAAATACAAAGACAAGGTGCGCGCACCGCAAGGTTTTGAGACTTTTGTGGACATACTGGGACTCATCTATACCGGTACAGTCAGCTGGGATATACATATATTATTATATATTGTTTCCTTGTTACAAATCAGCTTTTCTTACGGATTGATAATGGTGATATTATTTTGTACTAATTTTGTTTCTCTGCCATATTTCCAGCCAAATCCAGAAACACTAGCATCAACGACTCGTTTTCACCGCTTTCTTCGCCAGAGTCGTCTATCGAAAGTGATTATGTCTACATTGCCTCGCTTTTCCATAATAGAAATCACTCGCCTCATTTGAACAATGCCGTGAATGAGGAGCCGGAGCCCGATGAGCAGGGAATAGATGAGACTAACTATCCGCCACCCACTTTTGACTTTGGCATGCTTAGAAATATAACAGCCCGTACGGGACACACGGCGACCATCAATTGCCGAGTGGACCATCTGGGAGATAAATCGGTGAGTGAAACCAATGATTGCATTTGCCAGCTCATCAAGGAAGAGGTTTTCTGCTGCACATTTTCCTCTCAATGCATTTTAAGGAAAATATTTGGATCGCTAGTCAAGCTGAAAATCAAGTTAGCGTAAACTTTTCTTTTGCAGTTTGCACAACTTCCGGTATCTCTTCTACTGTTCCGCTTTCAACTACAACTTTTACCCTTGTTTTTCTGGTTAAATAAGAAAGTTTGAGCCTACATCCATAATCCCTCTCATCCACCTCTGCTAAGTTTTCTCCATGAGTTTGTTTGTGTTCGTTTTGTATGATTTTTCGTTTCTGGTTTTCCTTTCGCTTTCACACTCAGTTGATCATAGATTTCAAGGGTATTGTGTACCCTAAAAAATAGTAGAAAGTGTTTCCCACAATCATCAGGATTAACATCTGATTCGCTATATTGTAGTTGTAGTAGCTTTGGGATTTTTAACATGTCCGCCATCATTATTATTCATATTTATTCATATTTTTATCATCGCAAACCTTTCGGCCGCCTTTATCCCTTTGCCACATTTAAAATGGATGTCTTTTCGTGCCACTTCGACACTTTTAGTCTCGACTTTTTAAATTTTTTTCTCCACTCCCGTACATTTTTTTTTTTTGGTTTTAGGGCATTGAAAAGTTTTGGTAGCCTGGAGCAGTCAGTGAGATTACTTTTTGGCCGCTGCAGCGGAAGTCCCAGTGGCAGGCAATGCTTTTATTCGTTTATTTTTGTAACATTACTCCAAGAGTTAAACGGGTATATTATATTTGTGGATTTCTGGACCCTATAAAGTACGGGGGGTTTAGGTTTATTGTTTATAAGTAAAGGTTAATAAGTGATTAAATATGGTATAAAGGTACAAGAATTAGATTTCTGCGTCGTTCGTCGTCTGGTCTTGCACACAACCTTTTACGTATAGTCGGCGCTCTCTCGCCGATCGGTTGTCCGCTCTCGCTCTCAATTCGCTCTCCTTCGTTTTCTCTTTGCGTTTGCTCTCGTGGTTGGAATTCTCAGTGACGCGAATTCGCCCTTGCTCGTTTTGGAGTTTTGTCTAGGGATCGCAATTGGCAAAACCCAGCCCACATATATGTGATGTAGATGACAGATGTAGTAGAAAATGTCAAGTTCCAAAAAAATGATCATGTTACTTGTGTACATACTTATGAGTATGGGTAAACAAATAAGCGCGGCTCACAGCGTTCCGCCTCGCTTTGCATGCTTTTAGCTGCTGAAATATTTATTTCTGGCTCGAATAATGCCTTGTCTGCGTTTGCCGACTTGTCAGTAGGAACTAATTTCGTTGCAAATCCATTTTCAAATTAAAGTTTTGGACCAATTTTGAGCCGTTTCCTTACATATTTTCTATTTTTGAGTTCCAGTAATGAATCAAAACGAATAAAAACTAATATGCTAACATTTTTGCCAGTTAAACTGATTTTCTGTATACCTTCAGGCCTTACGCTTAGGAGGTCAGGTCAGACAGTATTTGCGATGAGTCTTAGCAGTTTGAGAGTTGGCTGCTTATTACATTTTCGTACCTTTACTTTACGGCTCCAAGTTCGCTTCGTAGTTTCAGAGCAGTAGGAGGAGAGCCGGACTGAAAGCAATTTTAAAAATTGACTTAACAGCATTTGGTGTCCCTTTTTCATTTTCCTACAGGTATCCTGGATAAGGAAACGCGATTTGCACATCCTGACTGCAGGCGTTTTGACCTACACCTCTGATGAGCGTTTCAAGGTAAAGTATTCGTAAGCTAGCCTCTCCCCGCCTGACTCCCTCCCCCTGCTGGCTTATTAAATGCCCTCCAGCCCGACCTGGGATCGTTTGTGTGTAAGCCAAGTCAGCTTAATTTCGTATGCAATTCGGGCCAGTTACTTGAATGCATTGATTAAATTGGCCCAAGGACGTTTCGCCTCCAACTGCGATTTATCGTTCATTCTATGGTTTTTGCCTTTCTCTCCCTGTGTGCGCAGGTTGTTCGCACCGCCGACTCCAAGGATTGGACATTGCATGTAAAATACGCTCAGCCACGCGACAGCGGCATCTACGAGTGCCAAGTGAATACGGAGCCAAAGATTTCCATGGCATTCCGCCTGAATGTCATAGGTGAGTAAGACAATCTTTCAATCTTCCTTTCTTTCTTTTCCCTCTCCTATGTGTGTTTATTTTGTCCATCCTCCAGCAACTTTCTTCCTGTTTCTTTCCTATGAAAAGTTCTACATACTATAAATCCAGATATAAAGCTGAAGCGAAATCTGTTCAGTAACTCTTTAACTTTATGCTATCAATTCTAAAAACTCCAATCAGAAACTCCAAATCGATAGTATTAAACTTGCTATCCAAACAACAACCTAATGCCATGTTAACTAACTGAATTGCCATTCCCTCCACCATGCTAAACTGTTTTTTGGGCGTGTTGAAATACGCTCTAATGCCTGAATGCCCCACCTAGTCCTTGCGGCCAGTCCAGCCCCGCACATCATTAACAATGTCAATATTTGACTTTGCTGACTGCCTTCTGTGCTCGCTGTTAGCGGTGGAGGCACTGAAAAACATTAGCCCTGATTTCAGTGCGTGTAACGGGCCAGCTACACATTTGTCTCTGTCTGCAGCAGCTGTGGCAGCGAACGAAAACATACTCGTGGTAGTGATGTTAGAAAATCCCAACAGATACACACACTCATGTTGTACAAAAAACTAATTTAGCTGTTCGCTATGGCGATGGGCTAATATGGCATACTCATACTAAGTCCTGGCTGACTCACAATAACTGTGAGATCAGTCTGCTTAATGCTCCTGACCCAATTATTATCAACTCTTAGAATACTATTTTGACGTGGTACCTAGAAGCCTTTCCTTGGCACACGCTTGCAGCATTCTAAGCAGCATAACGCTGCTCACTATCAGTCCAAAATCAATGGAAGCCCATTGAAATATGCGTTAGCCAGACGAATGATTAGCCGCATGATGCATCTGCCGTTGTCCTGCCACCTACCCCAGGTGTGCGAGATGCAGAGAACACCTACAATTGATTTGATAATTAATTTTGTGCATGTTCCATTCCGATGTTCCATGCCAAACTGCAGTGACGCCGCCAGATGCTAAAGCGATAATTGCTGGTCCGACGGACTTGTACGTCAAAGTGGGCAGCGTCATAACGCTCACATGCCTGGTGAAACAGCCAACGCCATCGGCACATGATATTGGGCCAATTTACTGGTATCGCGGCCCCTACATATTGACGCCATTTGTTGCCCATCCAAATGAAGCGGCCATTGATTTGCAGCGTATCTCCATGGAATCAACACTGGCAGAGAAGCTACAGAGCAGGTAAGCAGTTTAGTTACCAACTGCAAGCCCACCAATAATTATTTAAAGTGTAGGATTTTTGTTTAGCACCTAAGTGCACAATGTACAGTGGTTTTATGTTTCGAACTTACCGAATTTCAATGTATTATAGATTACGCATTGCCAACGCACAACTGCTTGACACGGGCAATTATACGTGCATGCCGACCACAGCGGAGGCCGCCAGTGTGGTGGTGAATGTCATCCATGGTGAGTAGCAACTATGCGCGTATGGGCGGTTTCGCAACGTGTATCTGGTTTGTCCCTCTCTTTCGCCCTCAGATGAAAGCCCCGCTGCGATGCAGAAGAGTAAAGGTGTGCGAGTAGCCAGCAGCAGTGGGAGCAATCGAATGGTTCTAATCATGGCGTTGGCTGCCAGTTCAGTTGTGCGATGGCTACTCTGCTGCAACTGTTCTTTATCGAATTTTTCCATTCTGCATATCAACTACGAGTATATCCACTATTGTATAGCAGCAGTTGCTTTTAAGACGCAAGCGATCAGCGAGCTACGGGTAGACCTTGGGCAAACTCTGTCTGAATCATGATAAGTAATTGTTAATGTGGATATTTGAATATATTGTACATAGTTAAGAATTAATATAAACACTCAATCCAGACCATACAGAATAAGGAAACCATTGCGTAGTTTGTGTGTTTAATGTAAATATATTTAATTAACCAGTAAAGACTTTGATCAATAAAATAAAGGCAATCACCTCAATTGGTTATGCTGGAAAGAAAAAGAGAATATAGACATAATTATATTAAAATAGTGAAAACAGCTGACATTTAGGCTATCGAATATTTGTATAGTTCTTCATATTTAATATTTGGCATAAATAGCTAAAATACTGACTTGGCTGCACCACGCCACAATTAAATAATGTATGTAATTAATGATTATTTAACACATACAAATAAATTGTTATGTTAATTTGAGAATGAAGTAAATTCTTTTTTTGGATTATATTAATTCTGAAAATGTATAAGCCACACCTCGAATTAATTTAAATAAACTCTCATTCATATTAACACGCTATCATAGAATTATAGAAAATAGATTGAAACCGCTATGTACGCAGAAGGCAATTAAAAGCGTAGAGTTTAATTTAAATTCATGCTAAATTTTAGGTTTCCATTACGCTGTTTATATATTTAAGCGACATGTAACTATGTAAAATATGTATATTCAAAGTAAGAAATAATAAACTGAATTTTGTTATATTTTAGTGAGTTTTCGTTGCTTTTCTTACATTATTTTTAGGAAATTATAAATATGACTCAAGTCCTATTGACACTTGGCTGGATCATAAGCATTTAAAGTGGTAATTAATAAAGGTACGCAGAGCAGGTCAGTGTAGAATTGAGCGGATAAGCCTTTTCCAGTTCGGGGTGAGTCTTCCTGCACGTATTCATACACACATAAGTACTATATGTAACGGCCCTTTACCCCTACCACCTCCGCAAAAAAGTGGCGTTGGTTACGGTTACGATGGTCAACACCGAATCTCCCTTGTTCCCGAACAAGCAGGCGAATGCGAGGCGAAACCCCGATTAGCCGTTCTGTGTGGTTGTGTGGTCTGTGGATGTGTGTGTGTGTGTGTGTGTCGCGGTGCGTGGGTGTTTGCACGCATAATTTTTCGCAGTTGAGTCGCTTAAATTAAATCATAATTATCCACACTCACATGCCATGTCTCTCTTTTAATTGAGTGCAAATATTTTGCAGACAAACGCAATTTGCACTAATTCATAAAGGGTTTAACACAGTCCCCGCCAAATTTTGTTTGCTCAAAATTGAAAATAATTTAATCGATTTGCACTAATAGAATGCTGACAAAAACAATATTTTTAAAGCGCAGACTTGCTTTTATCTCATTATGCCATTTCTGGAATCAGGAAAATGCTTTAAAATACATATAACCGGGTGCATTTTTGTTTCCAATAAGGAAATTCCATGCATGGGTTCTATAAACATTTGCTTACTTTTATTAGTTTAGTGTACTTTATCTTAGTATTACAAAAGAGTTTAAAGTTCAAACAAAGGTTTTGGCTGTTTCAAATTCATAACTTTTCAGATCGACCTGCAGTCTATATAGAAAGTATGTATTAAAATATGATTTAATTTTCAAACTAATCAATATAAATTGTATTGAGTGATGAAATTAATTTCATTTGAATAATAGCACTTTGCGTTCTTTTCAATTGCATTTTTTATAATTTTAGCATATTTATTCTGTGGTTTTGTGCTTTTTTCTGTTTTTCCTGTCAGAATTTATTAGCTTTAACGAGAGCCAACTTGGTCAAAGAGAATTAATCATTAGCACAGCAAGTCGCAAAGTTTCCCTGCTCGACCTGCACTCAGCGGTTTTTCCATTCTTCTGGCTCTGGCGAAAATCACTGCAGGGCTATAATAAACAAGGTAGAAGCAACAGATAAACACATCACGTCACCCCTCTGCAGGACAGAGCAGAACAGGACGAGCTCAAAACTCTTGGTTTTCACTGTCGTGCTGTTCCGCCATCAAAGCCAAACATTTATGCAGTTCCAAAAGCCATCAGTCGGGCCCACAGCGATGAGTTTGGTGTTGCTTTATGTGCGGGCGCTCAGAAGTTTAATTGTTTTCAGTTTTGGTAGTTGAGTTTTTGGTAGAATAAGTCAAAAGAGGCTAAAGGCATCTCGCAAAAGTTTTATCGTTTTAAAGTTCCACGGGTAATTACACTGCGAAAGTTAATTAAACACGGCAAGGAAATGGGTAGAGGCAGTAAGAGATCGGAGTAATTTTGATATACACGTAAGAACTTATATTTAAATTAATATTTAGTTATAAATAAACAGAACATTTTCTCAAATCTCGGCCATAAACTCAAATGTGTGACCCCTTCAAATACTGTGAACGATGACCATGACTGCCAATCGAATGATCGAAGGAAAACGTAATCGTATTTACTCGTACTCGTGTTTTCTTTTAAAAGTTTCAGCTGAATATATTTTATGTTTGCCTGAGCAGCCCTTTATAAATAATTCTATAAGAAATCTATTGTGTTCTCTAACAAATCATTCCATACAGTTATTTCAGACCATCAAAACTAAGTCTTACAAATTTTGTTTTAAATGGCGTAAGTAAATGAATAAATAGTATAAACCTAAAAAATTCTAAAAACATAATAAACTTAAAAAGTGAGGCCACCGAAAACAAACCTGGTAATTTTCCATTAGAAGAGCAAGATAATCGAAAACTATTCTGCAAGTATCACTACAAAGGGGTTCTCATTTTGTTGATTCCACTCATATTTTCACCCATATTGCTGGCAGAGAATGTATTGGTGAGTGCGGGATGCGAACTCATCCCTGTCTATCCCTCAAGTTGAATTTAACTCTCAATAGGTTGGTCGATTTATCTACCTTACCATATGTCTCTATCTGTACTACATCCTCAATGTTATGGCGCAAGGAGCCACAGCTTTTATATATATTACTTTTGTTCCCGTTTTCGGCATCGCGGGCTCGGGTCCTGTCAGCAATTCGTATTATACAGACTTAATATTTTTGACATATGGAAGCGTGTTTTTGGGCGTCTTGATGGACAGCTCCAAGCTAAGTGATCGTCTGAGCATATTGGTCATTAAAATTTGCGGTGGCAACATAAGAATGTAAGAAAAATCATCGAAAATAGTGCATTTGTACTTACAAGTTCCTCCACCTGCAGTCTTCAGCTATTTCTGGTTATTGTCACTGCAGTGTCCTCCATTTTTGTTAACTCCACAGTCATGTCGGCTTTTTGGATGAAGATAGCCTTAGCTGTAATGAATGAATTCAATGATGTGAGTTTTTTGATACTAAAATATATGAGTATAAAGGCTCAAACGACCCTTTCTAGGCTGGCATTGCCAAAATGTACTCCGACGAAGAGCCCTACGAGCGTGGATCGTAAGTCTGCTGGCACAACTGCCTAAATATGTAAATTATAAATGCATCCTTCCCATAGAAAACCTTATCCCTCACGTCCTGCAGTAGGCATTTATTTAACTGTTTGCTATGCAGCCAGCCTGGGTGCCATGATTTCGCCAATTCAAGATCCAAATGGAGTTCTAATCGATATTTTCAACGTGTAAGAAGTGTCTGTCTGTCACTCTTCTGTGAGTAACTAAAATCATTTACCTGCTCCCTCCCACAGGAATTTGAAGGGCAAGGCCGGCGCTGAAAGCTTTCTAGTACTGTTAATTGTTCCAATGATTCTCAGCTTGATTGTATTGATTGTGTGGATTAATATTATGTTCCTGGGACTGGTAGGTGGCAGTGTGAAGCAGGAGCTGGCCGAGGGCGCTGGAAATAGAGCTGGAATCAAACAGGCCATGGTCGATAAGAGCGAGAAAATGGGTCCCTGGACAATCCACACCAAATTGTCGCTCACTTTGGTTCTTATAACATTTCTGCTAATGATGACGCGAAAGCCACGTTTCATGGATGGCTGGGATTCAATAAGCAAAACTACAGCTAATGGGGCATCCGTCGCTGTCATTGGAATGAGTATTCTGTTCTTTGCCGTTCCTGCCAACTATATGTTCTGCAAATACTACATGTGTCGCCAGCCCAAGAAAGAGGGCAATGCACCATCGCTACTGGGCTGGAAGGTGGTGAACACCAATACTCCGTGGGGACACATATTTATGCTGGCTGCCGGATTCAGCTTTGTGTACAGTGGTCTGCATGCCGGTTTCTTCGATTACTTGGCTGACTCGGCGGTAGATTATAAAATGGGCAGTGGCATGTCCTTGTTTTGTGGAACGTTTTTGGGAACTCTAATGACAACCCTAGCACCAGCCACCACTTTGGCTAAGCACGCGGTACCCATTATGTTTGGAGCCGTAAGTAAACGACTTTACAACTGGATCATAATGGCAAATTTTGCTTCTTTCTTTTAGGGTAAGAAATTTGCTGTACCTTTTGGCACTGCATTGCACAATCAGTTTCTGCTACCAAGCAGTACATCAGCCAACACAATTGTTGCCGGTTGGGGCAATATCAGACCTTATCAGTTTGTAAGTATCTGCTGGGCAGTGACCAGTTACCTTACCAGACCCCACCTTACTATCATCTGCAGCTATTAGGAGGCCTGGTCCCTACCATACTCATGTTTATATTCACTATGGGCTTCATCATGGCACTGGGAGGCACTGCCTTTCCCGGGTATTAAACTAATGAAAACATAAAAACAACCAATTAAATCACAATCAGCATCTAAATCTTCACTTATTCTTCTGACAAGCAAAAGCTTCTACAAAAATGCAACAATATCGCATTAAAGGTAATCCCCGCCTGGTCTTTAGAGCCCAGTTCACATTGCCCGAATCCAAACTTGGCCCTTACAATGCTTTAGGTACTTAATGCTTCGAAGAATCTTTAAGCATCTTTTGGAGCCCCCTTCGTATGGTCTTGTCTATTATTCGTATTTTTTTTGGAGTCATTGGCCTCCCAACAAAATGAAAGAAAAAAGTGTTCAAATACAATGCACGCCTTAAGCTGATTTTCCAAGCGGGTAAGCGCTGAGCTCTCTTGAATTTATCCATTTCACCAGCAATTCACCCTGTCTCATTATCCTTTTGACATCTACCTAGATTTTTCAAGCAAATCGACAACAAAAATTGTTCGGGATTTCGCATAGCATTTCTTCAGAATTTAAGATTTTCGTCACGTCACTGTTGCGGGGCGCTTCTTTTTCTTCAAGGAATTAATACGGATATGCACAAGAAAGTCTCAGACAGCACTGTTCAGTTCTTCTCATCAGCAGTTCTAGGACGAGTAGCAGGATACAGCTAATAAAATAATGTTATTAGTGGTATCATTATATTTATTTCATGAATAATGATATAAATAATTTAACTACCAACTATATTTAACTATACTTTAAAACTTAATTAATACAATCCTGTCTAATTAATATTAAAAATTGTAACACCTCAAACAGACACATGAACACTGAACAATTACACAAAGTGCTCCAAATTAATTGATTTAATAATAACACCCAGCGCAATGGCAGCAATAATGATAATGTCAAGTATCGAAGCGAAAAACAATAAATCTATTTTATTTTTGTAGTCATTTATGGGTTTATGTGGGCAGACGGAAAAACTATCTCAATAATGGCATGGCAGTCCGAAATGCTAGGAGCATCAGCATTCTATGATAAAAATGAAAACTAATAAAATTAAAGCAATTTTATGGCGAGAAATAAGCAAAATGCCTGTGATGGTGTCCCGTGATATCAAATCATATTCAATTTAATATTCAATGCGATAAAGACAGCAACAATGAAAAATCATAGGGAACGACCGAGTTGATTGTGTTAAATGTAACCACAATGGGAACAAGCCACTAGAAACAGTACGAGAGTATCAGCCAAATCAGAGCACAACTGCCATTGGCAAGGGAAGTCGGCCAGCCATGACGCCATCTTTCAAAATATTCATTCCTGGCTATTTCCATTTGTCCTGCCCTGCCCCTCTGTCTGTGCGGCTGTCGCTTGTTTTGTCTGTCTGTCTTTTAGCCGCGTGCCTCGCTGATTAGCTGTCACGAAGCTGTGACGAAAAGCACAAATGAATTATTATCACGTTGCGTTGATATAGACTTAAATTATTTGTTACAAAATCAACGAATTGTTCTCCCTCAGTTCACTCACGCAAAATACAGGTTGTACTCTTTAAAGGAATTTTTTGTGTGCTTTATTCTTGATTCTCGCGGGAACACTGTCTATTTTAAATGGTTTAAAATAAAAAGAAATGGTAAACTAATAGGCGCAATTAATACACTTAAAGCAGGCAGCAAGGGGAGGCTGGCCGCTGACTTTTCTTGCGGCATAGTTAAAAGTTTACAGAGACTGAAAACAAATCATGGAATGGCTCTCTACATATGTATATCTATAGTCATTGTTTTTATTAGCCGCAGCTTATAGTTTCTCCATAGTTCAGTTGTTAAAATAAAATAGGAACCCATCACCATGGCTTTTTTAACTATTTCTAGAGCTCAATTTATTTTTATTTCCACGTCATTGGGCCAATTTTGTAACCTTTCCGACGTACAACAAAAGACATGAAAAAATGAGCTCCAATGTCAACCATGGCGTCATTTCCCTTTCGTGATTATCTATTTCTCGTTCGTGGGGGTTTTCATTTTCTTTTGCCTTTTACCTCAAGCTCTTTACAAGCTTTAATGTTTTCCACTTGTGGCATTAATTTCTGCTGTGTAAGCAGATAAATTGCAAAATGTCAAAAGATATTGACAGTCACTGGCATTAATACGGATACCAAGCAAGTCGTTTGCCGGAACCTGGCTCCATTGATGTCAAAATGAGAAGTCCATCAAGTGGCAAAGTAAGTTTGAACACATTATGAATGGTGTTGCGTCCTCTCGATCCGCAAGTCCGCAAGCTGTTGAGGGTTCAGGATTAACTTATGGACATTCGACGAGGAGGAACGTTGTGAGGTGCGCCCTGAGAAAACGCTCTTATTGGACTTTTGTGTTAATCTACATTAATTGTTCTTGTAAAGCTCTTTGGGTAGTTTGTGTAGACTTTTCATTGCACTCGTTCTCTGAACAATTATCACATTCCTCTTCTATCATGCTCCTGGAGACACTATCTCGATCTTGCTTTTGTGACAGACGCCAGTGAAGAAGGCTGGACTCTGAACGAAAAGCGTTCTCAACACTAATACTGTCGTGCATGTTCCAAATGCATTTAGCAAAGATATTGCAGACGTCTATAATGTGAAACTTTGGATTGTTGGACACTTCCGTGGGCTGTGGAATGGTATTCGTACAAACAATAAGCTCAAATAACGATTCACTGAGTTTCTTGAGAGCCTGACCAGAAAATACGCCATGAGTTACGATTGCGTAGATGCTCGAAGCTCCAGCCTCCCTCAGACGTTCAGCGGCTAGGCAAAGGGTATTACTTGTGTCTACTTGATCGTCTATAACCACAACGACCTTGCCACGAACGTTTCCAACCAGTATCATGTCATGCACCTCGCTGGCCTCTCGTCTGTGCTTATGGAACAGAGCCACGTGAGTGCCAAGTTTCTGGCTGATATGGGTTGCGGTTTTCACTGCTCCTTTGTCTGCACCCACAATTACGAGCTCTGTGTAGTCTGGTATAAATCGCTTTATCCATGATTCGATGGCAATATCGGATTGCAGATTGTCGCAAGGTATATCAAAGAATCCCTGAAGCTGTTGGGTGTGCAGTTGCATGGTGAGGACACGATTAACCCCAGCCACAGAGAGCATATTGGCCACCAGCTTGGCCGTTATGGGCTGCTTCCACGAATCCATTTTATCTTGCCTGGAGTATGGAAACAGTGGCATCACTGCCGTAATCGTCTTGGCCGATGCATAGCGACACGTCTGCACCATAACCAGAAGCTCCATCAGCATGTCGTTTATCGGCTCGCAGCTGGTCTGAACTATATAGACATCCGCTCCACGTACCGACTCGAGCAGCTCGAAACGTATTTCACCATTAGGAAATTTCGATCGCAATACTGGATGCAAGTGGAGCCCCAAGCTCTCGGCCACCACATCGGCAAAATTGCAATGCGATGAGCCCGATACCACCACCAGGCGGTGCATTAAATGAACAAAAGTCAAAAGTTACGACTAAATAAATTTTGATTTAAGAAATTTGAAGTGGGTAGCTGGAAAGGCGCCGCTTGCCTAGTTTCAATTGGTAAATTGGTGAGAAATGCGGCATGCCTTGGGCATCTGCACAATTTGAGATAATTAGTCGATGGATGGGGATGTGTGACCGCGGCTTATCATTACTAACTCGCCCTGTAGCCGCAACAATTATGCAGATTATTATGTCCTTGGGCGTCTCAAGGTTTGGTGTTGCGATAATTGAATAGAGAATGATGGCAGATGGAGGTAAACTCAAATAAGATTAACAGGAAAACATTAGTTAGATGCAAGATATTTTATGCATGATATTTTAAAGTTCCTTTCTCGAGCTGAGCATGCCAAGACTTTTACTTCGCTTTCATAAGTTATATTTAATATTCAAAGTTCCTTCTTTGCACTCCCAACAAATTCAATGATGAAGGTTATTCTTGCAATTAAATCATTGCATAACAAAATCCGTTCATGGATACTAGAGCTAATGCCCTATTTTATCATGTCATATTACGGCATGGATGTCTTGGCAACTTTACTAAAGTATCGACTTGTGTGCACCCAAAAGGCTGTTGTTCTCGATGTCCACGATGTGTTCGGCTATGTCTATACGACATTTGATGCTCTACTGACTGCTGCAGCCATTTCACTGATCTTGGTTCATCGCAAAGAAGAGACTGGTATAATAATGCTGCTTATAGGGAGAGTAATTCATCGTTTGCTCTTCTCCATTTGGACCCATTTGCATCACTTTCTGCTTAACGACTGCCTCGATGTGGGCTCTCTATTGTGTCTTCTGGCCACTAGAGTTTATCAACGAGACAGAAACGAATGGCAAAGATTGGATCTCAGAAAGTTCGAGTTGCTATTATTAGCGGGAAGAATAAGCCTGTCCACTATCTATACATCGTGGCTGGAGGAGGGAACTAATGTAAGTTTGGAAAATTAAATTAAAATAATTGAAAAATGAATGCAATTTCCTTACAGACCTTCTGCATCATCCTCTACCTTGCTCTTTTAAGTGCCATGGTTCTGGGTATCAAGTGCAGAATGGCCTCTTACACGACTGTTTTAATCATTATTTATCATGATGTGCTTAGCGTAAACTTTTGGTTCCTGTGGGGCTGGAATGATGCGATACTCTCATTGCAGTACTCAAGCTTGCTGCTGTCCAAAATTGGTGGATTTCTGCTCCTCTCACAGCTGGGTGCCGGCAAATGGTCGCTCGATAAGTTCCAGTCCAGAACTGCTGAAAGAAAGGAACAGATGGGAAACTACCGCCACATCTAGCCATGCAAAATGTTTTTTAACGGATTAAGACTTGAGGGTCATTAGGTCTTACGGAAATCTACTCCTGCTGTGTGGTTTAATTTTACTCTCATTTTTGTGGCTCCCGTTGCTACTTGAATATTTGAGGAATTTAATTCAATTTCGATGGCAAAAACTTTCTCTTCGGCTAATGTTAATTTTTATTTGCGGCAGATTCTTAAATTCCTGCTTCCTTGATGTAAATTGTGTAAAAGTTTCGAGTTCAGCCGAAGTCTTCCCACAACTCTAAGGAAAGGAAATTGAAACTAGCATGAGGATGAATTCTTGAATAAAATGCAACCAAAAATAAAAACCAGGTGTCGACTGAAAAGCCAACACTGTCCTTAATGAGTTCTGGGTACGGACATAGGACCGGCAAAGGGAGAGCCACGGGATATCAGAACAGCGTACAAGAACCGCAAAGGAAGCAGTGACCTTCGCTCTTGACTTAAAGCACATTTGCATAAGCGCTGGGAACGGGCTGGCCTGAGCTGGGCTGGGGAACGATGGCCACGACAGGCGGGCACCACGTCTTGGCGTCTTGGGGTCTTAGGGGTCTTGAGGACTGACCGTCCCAGTAATGCGCCGTGCTCCATCAGGGATGACGAAAGCCCCATTCCAGATAGCCCACAAAGCGTTTCTCTTAATTGAAAAGCATTTGCGATTCTGTCGTATTGACACAAAAGTGGAAAGTAATTAAAGTAATTGTGAAAAAACACATATGAGGGGAAAATATAAGTATCTAATTTTATTTTATGGAAAGTGAGATTAAGGGAAACTTTTAACGTTGCATTATTTTGATTTTGCCTACTAAGTGACGTCTGTGCGATCCAAACTTCTAACCAATTAGACAAGTTTACAAAACTCTGACCAATTATCTTTCAGGTTGTCATTCAAAAGGTTATGGGTAAGAGAACAAGTATGTAAGTAGTTCTTAAGATGTACGTAGATGGCGATGGTGGCGACAGCATTATCCGAGGACATTTGGAAATGTGTTTGATTAAAATGGTGTGTGAGTGAGTGTGCGGTTTGCTGGTAAAGTGAACCATGAACACCAAACAGTGACTCAAGCAAGTATTTGCTCGAGTAAACTAAGCAAATATGCTAGAGTATGTGCATAGTAGCGTCACTCATGGGCTCAGCTCTTTAACCAAACCAAAAGTCAAGGCGTTTACGTTTATTCAAAATAACTTTAGCTGGAGCTTGACCTGATGCTGCTGCTCAGATATGAGGGTAATCAAATATTGCATTTATCAGTAAAATAAACTTAGCACACGTGTAAATAATTTTACGAGACTGTTCAAGCAGGCAACTGCAATAAGAGTATTAGTAAGAGTATAATTTGGAGCTGAAACACAGCTAAAAAATCTTTCTGGACAGAGAAACGGAGGACAGGCTCCCGAAATAATATCTAGTGGCTCTCCCAATTTCAATATTTCTTAAAAACTTCCACAACTGGCAGCCGGAACATGCCCTATGAAAATGGGGTTGAGCTCTTGAAAAGATTATAAAGAAACTTTCCATGGCATCTCAAGCCTCACAAGTTTGAGTATTTGTGCGCTTCGACTAATCCCTCAGTTTCTGTACGCAAGTGGTTTTTACTTTAACTGTGTCTTAGCATCTACGCAACGTCGAACTATGTACATATGTATGTATGTGTACATACGCTATTCATTCGGGAGCATCATCTCGGCCTCTGTGACGTCGTCGCATTACGCAAAAGCGCTTTTACGACTACATTTTAACACTTGTGCACACACGCACACTGAGAGATACTGAGAGCGCGTGGCGTGAGAGAGCTAACAGGTTAAGTGCGACCAGGGATTTGAGCGTGTGCAAATGGCAGAGCAGAGACAATAAAGCTTAAGGACGCGGCGGCGAGTCATGGATGGCCTCTATCATTTCCTTTCCAGTCTATTTTTTTCTTTCTTTATTTTTGTTTGCTTTACAGAATTTTCCAATAAGCCCGACCGCTGGCTTATTTTTGTGACGCCCACATTGAATGGCTTTTCAGCTTTATAAAAAGTCGTTTCTCTTATTTCTCGTTTCTTTATTCGTATTACAAAGTCATTTTCGAATTTACCAATTCAATAATAATGCCAGTTTGCTAGGTTATTAAAATTTCGCACAAACATTCATGCTGACTTTGACTTCTGTGGTGTTTTTTCTTTCATCGGGACGGAGGCTGTTTTCATTTTCTGTACGTTTTTGTAGGCAACAAAATATCAGCGACACGTTCCCAGCAGCGACAATTTATCATAAATATGCATAGGCACATATGTATGGATGTATGTATGTACACACCCTCGTACGTAAAAGTGTGACATATAAATCCAGGTCTTGTGTGTGGAGCTGCCTGCTGGGGAGCTCCCTTGTGCGCGGCTTGCTCTTGTTTATGCCGCTGTCAGCGCTCGTTTAATTCAACATTAGCGCCTTGCAGTAGTCCGAGAGGTGTGCGACGCGACGCGCCGCTTGCCACTGTTGCGACGTCATCGCTGAGGCCGGAACCTTTGTGTGCCCTCGGCCATTTGCACACGCTTTTTCAGGTCGTTCATCTGCTGGTTAGCGTGGTTCTTTTTTCAAATTGTCAAACTGTCAAATAAATTACACGAGAAAACGTACAAAAGATCTGACACAGTTGTGCTTCCTCGGTGGTGGAACTCGACTTTTGTGTGGCGAATGTATAGGCACACATTAGCAAATTATGCGATGAGTCCTTGTGGACCGACTTCGGCTTTCGGTTGACACACAAAAATGAGTTTTAAAATATTTTGAGATTGCGTTGTATAGCCGATATTTTCGTTTTTGTTTATGGTGAATAAATTAAAAATATGTTCATTGGCATGCAGGACTAGGCTACTGACAAGGTTTAGGTGTATACAATATTTCTAGAGTCTCCTAAGGTAACTGTTTAAGGCAGCAGCGCTGTTAGCAGAGAGAGCAGTGAACTGTTGTTAACAGCAAGCTCGCTCGCTGCCCTGATCGCTCTCCATCTCGGCCCCTTTGCTCCCGCGCTGCAGTGCCGCTATCCACCAGCTCTTGCGCTAGCAGATGAGCTTCGCCGAGTACCGTTAGTTTTACTCTCGTTCCACCCCCTAATCGGATTTTGGTATGGGAAAAGTTTGTCTGCCAAAAGCCGCTTACCCTAGTTAAATAAAAGTGCTACAAGAGCTCAGCACTCACATAAGCGCTGGTTGGAATATGCCTTAAACTCGAACCGTTACACGAAGCTCGTCACAAAATGCGCTAGCGGCCCGCCGCACTTGAATTGCATTTTCCTCTGCAAAATCAAATTCAGAATGGGAATCGCAGTTGTACGTTCGCAGGGTCGCAGCGGCACCAAATTCTCAATTTACGCTCCATTCAACGGAATTTGTATCGGTTGGAAGAACTCAGAGTTTAAGCTTCCCTTGCCCCTTTCTGTTATTTTCAGCCTCTTACCTTTTCGACTTACACTTACACATAAAAAGGACAGCTCTAAAGGCCTTCCGAGACGTCCCCTATCCTGTCCTCTTCTCCAGCTCGGTATTTAAATATGCATTGTAATAAAAACCACAAGGAATCTGTAAGTATGTGGAGACTAGAGTCTATAAATATGCGATGAAGGTTGAGCCGTAACCGCACCAAAGCCTCAAAGTATTTTTCAATCAGCGGAAATACTCTTCTACCTTTTTCCTACTTTTTTTGAACTAAAAATTGTCTAAAACTGTAGCCGCGTGACGGCTTAAATGGCGAAGTTAATTAGCAGCAGCTGCTACCTTAAATTTAACTATGCGTCGACTCCTGCCTTCTGTGTCCAGATTCCTGACTGCAACTACGAGTCCTTATCTTCGGCATACATTTTTGGGAAACAAAAATGTTGATCTACAAAAGTCGTAAAAAGTTTAACGTGTTCTCAAACTTGTGCAGAGCCGTCGATGAAATTTGTGGCAGCCGAAAACTCTATAAAACTTTCAAATTGTTGCACGACAAATGACACGCGCTTGTCGCCCATACTCGTATCTGCAGCCTGTGTGGACTGTCGAAAATTTGCGTTTTAATATAAATCTGTTGTCTGTCTGTGTGTCTGTCCATGCTCTTCCCATGCCGAACTTTTGACGGCAGAACCCAAGTGGGTGGATATAAAAATGCTTATTGCCTTTAAGTACGTGATTTCCTTTTCAAAATTTTTGTATACCATTTTTTGTCAATGCTGCGTTGACAGGATGCATTAAGTGTATTGGTTTTTACGGTTGACAACGAGGTTATACAGTTCTAATTTAATTAATGTAATGGGCACAAACAGTACTGCTCCAAAAGGCGACACATTACCATACGATGGACTGCTAATATGTTCTTATACGAAATAACAAAAGAAAAGAAGAGAAAATGGAGCTGAACCTGCAATTCAATCTAAATAAAAGGTAAGCTGAATAAAAATCGAACCTTTTCCAATTTTCTTGAACAATTTCAACTCTCACTTTAATTGATGACAATAAATGAAATTACACAAGGCATCAAGGATTCCCTGCCAACGAACTTATCAATGAGCTCAATTTGTGTTTAACAATCCTTGTTAATCTTTATTGGATGTCAGCCTGACATTCTCCTTTGAGATGTCATTGAAGACAGCAAGGGCACTTGCTTCCGAAGCTTAGACACAATTCCACTTATGAAGGATATGTCCATACATAAGCCCTCTATCAATTACGCTCTGATAATGTTTTAGAGACAACTTGAGTGGAATTGAGTGCCACATAACAGACTATTCTAAGACTATTCAAGGCCACCAAAATTGATTCCTATCAGAGGTACAACAAATATTTTACAATGAAGGCTTTAAAACACTATTTTACCTTTTAAATAAGAGTATGTACCTACTCGTACGACGGTGGTTTAAGAATTGGGATAAGGAAATTGAGGAGCTGAAGAAACCAGTGACTCCAGTTTCGGCGCTGGTTCGTGTCTGTGTGTGGGACCAGGTAAAAACGAGTTTTAATTAAAATGCTTGGCATACTTTGTGGCATGTGCTGAGCTTAAAACTGGCATCTTGGAGCATGTCATCGAGAAAGCAGGAGAGTCGATCCCAAATGTCCCTCCAATTGATGCAACAAAGCCAACCAAAATCGGGAAATAAAACACTTCGCATTCGTATTTTAAATCAAAAAATATCTGAGTCTACTCCAGTCTCTACATAGAGAGAGTCTACTCCTCTACATAATTAATCATAATTCTAATGCATTTTGCAGCGTTGGAGCCCACTAGTTCACACCCACAGCAATCATAACATATTTTGGCTAAAAGCTTGGGCCAAACGCTAATTGAGTTTACTCTGTCCGGGGCTGCAAGGGTGGACCCGCATCCAAATTGATGCGCCTGAGCCCCCACGTGCATAGGGATACGTAAACATCTATACAAACTTTAGATAGTTTTCTGCGTGGGTGGGTAAAATGCAAAATTGCTGAATCGAAAATTGTCACGCGCAATCAGCGAAGGCGGTAAGTGCTGTCCAGCCACGCCCATTTCATTGGCACACCCAAGGATTATGCATGCTGGCCATGGGACGAGCTGCGGGTCAATGTGGATGTGGATGTTGCTGTGACTGTGGCTGTGGACTTGGTAACGCGGTCCACTGCCAAAGCTGCACTCAACATTTTCAAGGCCAGACCTTCCGATTAGACTTGGTTGACAATGAACAGAAGCATTTCCATGGCTCTACAAATCCTCTATAACCCATGCATGTCATCAAGCTTCACCGAAAATATTTAAGTGCCACCACTAAAGCATATTTAGAGCACTCTTTGCAGCACATACTCGTTCCATACAGTTCCCGTATTTATTTTCGCAGTAATTCTCGCGCTTCCAGGAAATGTATCAGCACAGCTGCTGAGAGTTTCAGTCGATTTGCAGACAACGAACGACGAAGAGCGAACAAAAAACTTGTTGACATATTTGTAAAAATGATTCTACGATTTGTGAGCTTTCCATCGGCAGTTCAACAGTTGTTTTGCGCAGTCCAAGTCACGTGCCCAGCTAAAAATAAATTGTATTAAATGCATGTGTGATACGTGGATGCAAGCCATTGCATGGCAACCATGGGGCTATCTATTCTAATTGATTTTTGATCCAAATTTCATAAAACTACAGCATGTAGGGACATATTCGTTGATGACGCTAGGCCCGGTCATAGCTATTAATAAATCCCAAAAGGGCATTCGACATTCACGTTGAAGAGGGTCACGCCCGGCTCACTGGGCTATCGGAATTCGGAATTTGTCAAACAAACTGGCAAAATATTTGCGCGTGTTTGATTTTTGTTTTTTCTTAATTTCTCCTTGAAGTTTGCAAATTGTTTAATATTTATTGTTGTTTGAAAACATTGCAGTCCTCAGTCTTCATTCGCAGTGCGTAATCTTTGCTTGACCATCTCGTGGCCGCAACAGCCAGTAAGAACAGACAATAAGCGAGATGCCTCTGATAGTCTACCACAAATCCTTTGAATAATCCAGCTTACGAACTGACTGCTGATAAAGCAAAAGCCGCACTCATAAATGGAATGGGATAAGTAGTAAGAAATATCTCTGAACCACCGTGAACCATTCTAATTTATCCCGGTATCCATGCACAGATTTCCCCACAGCATATACCTACCGCTGCTACCCCGTAAACATGCCCAGACGGCGGAATCTGACACCATTAATCGCATAACCAGAGCACAAGGACGGACTGGCCTCTCGAGCAAATGGAAAATTGTTATACGCCTCATTTTCCAGCGACTGCGAGAAGCCTGCTTATTATATTTTGATTATTTTTGGCACGCGTGTTGCTTGGCGGTTCTGCGAGCTGTAAACAAATTCCTAAATACGCAGACGTACTGGTCAAGAAGCCCAAGCCCAGGACCAGGCCCAGACCCAGACCCAGACCCAGGCCCTGTTGATGAGTGGGAATAGACATCATGGAGAGGGCCTGCTGCGCGAATCTTTGGTTGCATAATTTTTTCATTTTATTTTTGGGCTCGTTGGCCTGCTTTTGTCCATAATGAGATATCTCTATTCTCCTTTGTTTCTTTCCGTCAGTTTTTTTGTTGTCCATTGTGTTCGGCGGGGTGTGCGTGTGTGTGTGTGTGTGTTCTGTTGTTTTTGCATTTCGCTGAATGCCGCTGGGAAATTGGTACAGCTGAAAGGAACACAAGAAAAGAAGTGGAAATCCACGGAATGCCAATGATGGCGTCGAGGTGGTGGCCTTATTAATTAGACCGGCTCTCTTTTTTTTCCATCTGAGTACTCGTATATGAGCATATGAAAACATCTTCCATGGGGATACAACCCGAGTCAGTGCTGGCAAAATGTTATTTGCATTTGAATGGGCATAATCCAGAACGCAGGCAAGAGACTACGACCTAAAAATACTTTTAAAAAAATACGTAGAAAATCCGAGATCCAAGTAGGCAACTAGAAGTTGATCCAAAATTCAAGCGAATCAGTTTCTCCACTACGTGAAACATTTTTAATAGTCATCGGAGTATTTTTGATTTAGTAAGGCGATGTCCAAGCTGCCGAAAGAGTTTCCCCGCTTGCTCAGACCGGGTTCGGGTGTTCGGGATGAACTGAAGCAGAAGATAGAGGAATTCGAGGCCATGCAGATCGAGCGTACGCAGCTTGATCACGAAATCAGTTTGTTGCGCAAGCGGCAGAATGATGCTGAGGACCGTGTGGCGGAGGAACTGGCTGAGAACGAGTTCCAGAGCTGTCTGAGGGCAGAACAAGTCATGGAGCGCAGCTGTACAGATCTACCAAATATGTTTAATCAGCATCTAGGATGCATTGTCGACGAGTTGGCTGTTAAGTTTAAGCGAATGTTTTACCTTGATATCGACATAAGGAAGCTTACGGCATCTATCGAGAGCGATATTGCTGCGGACAATGAGAAGTTGAAGTCTTTTTAGAAAACAAGTGAGTGAATGCTGGAATTATCTACCAGACCACTCTCAATGTACCCTAAAATACTTATTTCCCATGCTTCCAAATCCCACTCAAACAAAAGTCAATCAAAGACCAAACTAAAACTTGCATTGCCTGAGAGCCCCAAGATGAATGTTCTCCGGCGATGTTGTGCTTTCTTATATAGTTTCTTCAAACAGGAACAGGACGAGGCAAACGAGCCAAGTATAAGTTATCTGCAATAAAACATTTTAATGAAATGATTTACATAGACTGGTAAGTGGAGAGCAAATGCAGTGAGCCAAAAGCCAGAAGTGTCTAGTTTAATTTACCTAGGAATTGGGCCAGAATAATTGTCATGAACTGAACTTTAAAAATTAAACAACATATCAAGCAGAAGGCAATCTTATAATTATCACTGAGTCGCAAGTCCGAAGTCTCGACGTTCATCAATAATAATTGCCCTAACTTCAAAGCTTGACTCAATATTTTCCAGCAGTCCGGAACTCGTTTGTCTTTATTATTTTCAATTGAAGCGCCAGACACACTTCATCCGAGCGTTTAAATATAGAACAAAGCCGTAATGAGACGTTATTAATATCAACTTGCGAGTTGTTTGGTGACAAGCCCCCAAGGCCCGCGAACAAAAAACATTATGCAAAAAAGTATAAAGCAAGAAAAAATGCTTAGATTGATCCCAACCCTTAACAAAACTCAACCGCCTCTTGTCCAGAAAACAAATGACGGTCCATTTTTTTTCGGGTGTTTCTAAGCCAACCATAAATGAAGCCTCCTTTCTTTTACAGACAACGATGGATTTTCGGCCCTTGAAGAACATGCCCGTAACTCGAGTAAATAAAACGAAAAAAGTATATTAAAAAAGCGACTGTAGGGCGTAATAAAAAGCACGAGTCCCCTGTCAATGTTTCGTATTTTTTTATAATTGCCTTAAACATATCTAGTGACAAAAATCAATATGATTCCCATTAAGCTTGTGTTTGTTTGTAATCTTAACCCTTCGGGCTGGTGTGTGGGTCATTCTTTCAGGAATCTACTAAATGACAATTTATTTTAATTAGAAAAACTCAAGCAGGAATTAAAATAGTCTGAATATATTTGTATTATTATAGTTAAATTTTACGTCATTTAAAGGCGTGTTCGAGATAAATACTGAAATTTGTGTGGGTCAACTGTGGGTTTCGGGCCTTTTCAATTTGCTTGCCAAGCAGAAAAGCAAAGCAAAGGCATTCAATAACACTGCCCGACAAAATCAAACTAATTTAAATAATCATTTTTTTCTATGGCTGAACTTTTTGGATAATGTTTTAAGACTGGTAAGTATTTATATTTTTCTGACGATTTCTAAGACCCAAATCTTTTATCAAATATTGGGTTGGTTCCTTCAGAAAAAACCGTGTCGTGTAGTGTAATATACGGCCAGTCCCACAAAGACTTAGATAAGGAAATTTGCACCACAAAAAAAAGCTATCAGGCATGAAAAAAATAATAGGAGGACCAGGCCGTCGCAGACATAAATCAAATAAGATGCGGGAAAAAATGTGCAAATAGAAAAATCAAATAAATACAAATGAGTAAAAAGATGGGGAAAAAAAGGACAACGGTGAAACTAAATACTGAACACAAGATTCAATCAGGGAACTAAAACCCTGGCTTTATGTGTTTTCACATTAGAAGTTCTCCACTTTTCATAGAATTTTGGCTTCGGTGGCGCTGTTCGAGCCGCTCGCATGGAATGCAATTGATGTCTCTTTCATTCAGCGACTCACACAATGAATGATTCAGTGATTCACGATGATTCACTCAGTAATGTTAAGCATGGGCAATTACAAGTGCTCGGGGCACTGAAAGATAATGCGTACACAGGGACACGACTCTCGACTCGACTCCCTCTTTGCCTGGCCAAGCATATTGAATTCCCCGCTGCTAATTTACGTAATTGTGCAACATGGAACATACTTGTACTGCTGTGCAGAGAGAACTAATAGCCAGTCACACGTCTAATTGAAATAATTATGAATACTTGTACTCGTGTCTGTTCGCTGTCAGCGTGTGAATGGCTGCAGTTGCTTCCGGTTGCAGCGGCCTTGAAGACTGAGGGGAGACTGAGATTGATTTATTTTATGATATATATAAATAGCTATGGGAAGTATGAATAAATACTGTAACAATATAGTAACAATGACAAGTCCAGTTGACAAAACTTGGCAGCTGGCAGCATCCTCGGTTGCATCCTCAGATAATTAAATATTTATGTCGCTCGACGGTGGCTGTGGAGTTTGACGGGTTTTTAACACTACATAAATGTTATGAGAGCGCTGGAGCACAAATTAAGTCATAATGCATTTTGTGGCTACCATTAAAACGCGAACGGCTACTATATTGTAAGAGTCCGAGGTCAGCTGCAGGGCATAAAGGAGATTTCCTGCCACCAAATAATGGGGGACCATATAGTGGATTTCTGTGCTCATAAATCGACACTTCAAACGACGGTAAAAGGGATCGTAATGTGCAGGAACGCAAAATCAATTTGTTCATGAAATGTTTAATAAATTGCAACTAAGCTACGCTTGAGGCACACACGGGACACACGGGACGTATGAGTCATTTGAGTAGAGTAGAGAAATTAACACGCATACGACGGCACCTAATTTGTAACTAAATGGGTTGCGTTAATGCCGATTGGGGAGAGGGAGTAGCCAGGAGGAAAGCAACATGTTGTGTAGCTTAAATTGAAAATTACAAAAAACCCAAACGAACGGGCACGGCCAGAGAAACAAGAACAAGTCCCTGCTGGCATGCCACACTGCCTCAATGGTGCTACAAAAGAACGTGACGCGCAGACAGGGAGGAGCTTGGGTTGACGGCGACGCATATGAAAATTTTGCAAGACAATTTATTGCCGTGCTTAAGGAGCGTGCGTATGAAATAATATACAAGAAGAACAAACCTCGTGTAAGACCCAGGGCTATGAGCAGACTCTTCTGCAGAATATTAATGTGTTCTCTTAATAAACCCCGCTGAACCGAAAATGTACTATTGGGTTCAGTGTCTGGCGGTAAGTGGACAAGACCGAATGGGTACTTGTAGATTATTTGTGCCGTGAAACATTCTAGTTTGAACTCCTCTCTCGGCCATTGTTACAAATTTTTGATGGGAAGACAAAACGTTCGATTACACCAAAAAGTCAGAGTTTTCTGTGGAAGATACTTTTACTCATGTTACACAAACATCGCTAAAGTACAGCCAGACAACACAATCTTTTACATGTGTACAAGTCCCGGCACCGAGACGTTGATGTTTACAATTTATTTCGGCCGCAGGATATGCCTCACTTTTCAGAACCCCGAGAACAATGCATACAAATTTATGTACATACATATATGTATACATATGCATACATATTTGAGTGAAATTCTAAACTACATAATGCCAATGGAAACTGAAAACGTTGCACTTGGCAGGCAGCGATCCAGAAAGTGACGGAAGGAGCGGAAGGAGTTGTAGCCAGCGGGCAGACAGTAGACAAAAGCAGTCCGGGCAGTCCGGACACCGACTCGTACTGACCATCTCGGGACTAAGTCACGTCACGGAGCCTTCATTGTTTGCAGAAGTAAGTAAGTGTACATATGTACAATTTGGACGTGGAGGAGCTTCGTGGGAGATGCTGAGGATATCCATGCAGATGTGGCCCGTTTCTTGGGTTATTCTTTTGTTTTTTGCCTCGTTTTGTAATAAATGTGTAAGATTTTATGTATCAGAAGTGGCAGGGTAAACGGGGAAACCTTACGAGCACTTCTCTACCAGCAAAACTATCACACAACAGGGAGCATTTATTTTTTCACAATAAATAGAAATTCGAAGCAATCGAGCGCTGCAGTTTGCCCAAATTGAATTTGTTTTAGACATTGGAGCTTCGTTTGCGATTTAAAGGAGAGCACATACTGAAATGCAAAACAGATTGAGAGCTTCAAGTTTGAAAGATAGTTGAAACGTGAAACTTCCAATTTCATAAGTAGCAAATCTCAATTTATGTTCACCAAAGTCCATAAAACCCAAATGCGGACCTGGCACATAGGAGAAAGTATTTAATTTCTGTTTCATTGACCAATATCCAGAATGGATCAAACACGTAATTGCAAACACTTTAAGCCGCTGCCATATAAGAAGGCGAATGCGCAATATTACTTAGCAGTAAGCAGACGCGGGACATATGCAAATAACTGGCAAAAAAAACACAAAGGAAAGTACAAAAGTCAAGGAAAACTACAAGAAATAAAAAATGCTAATTTAATGTTATTCTTGCTGTTTGCTTTGTCCTTTTGGATTTTCCTGAGTATTTCATTTTTTATTCCGCTTCTTCAGTGTCTTTGCAGCGCTTTTATCTCTCGCTCTGCCGTTTCGGGCTTTGACACAAACAGGAAATGATTTATGAAGAAATGTTCGACGAAACTAATTTAAAAGTTTTCGCGCCCCATCCGAGCACCCATATGCGAATGAGGAAAATATGTATTTATTTCTGGGGAAACCTATACAAGGCGTGTATAGTCCTCCCTGCTAAAAGAAGGTTGATGCTAGCCGTCCCACAATTATCTTTGTACTCGATGTCGGTATTTGAATTTGTTTTCTGTACTCTATTCAATCAACTTATAATTTCACCATTGGAGATTTCACCATTTTCAATGCTCCTTTTCCCCTGCTTTCTGGGTGCCTGTGTGAAACTTTCGCTGTTTGAATATTTAAGTGAAGATTTTGAGTTCGCTCACGCTCACAAGAGCAATATTAAGGAGTTCCATTTGTTGAAATGGACTAACTCTGACCCCAGGCAGTCATTAACTAATTGCAAAATGAAGAAATTAATAAAAAATCAAAATCGCATTACACCACACACACGTATTCGGTAAAAAGCAGGCAATCAATTTGATTGTATTATATTGTATCCTAAGCGGGGCACTCCACCCCACTGCAGTCGCCCCATGACGCAAAACCTTGGGCCATAAATCTTGAGCGCATTTGTGGCGCTCCTTGCCTCCAGCTTCGTATCGGCCGCCTGCTAATCCAGCTCCGTTCACTGCAATTCGCCTGAGTGTCCTGCTGGGCACCGAGTGTTTGGTCATAGCACAATGTCCAAAATGCACACTGCAAAAATACTTCTAGCACAAAAGAACAAATTGATAAAAAAAATAAAAAAAAGGATTTGTCTTCGGTAGTGCTACGTCCTTCGAATGTCCTACCTGCAAGTATTCGTGGATTTGGCATAGATCCAACATTGAAAGACATAATTTTGTCTGTACCCAATCTTTAACCAATTGTCAAATGTATTTTTAGAACAGGTCCCCGAACACCTGAGCAAAAACACGTTCAAACCTCTCTTTATTAGAATTCTAGCTCGCAACAGAAAAGGGAAATAAAAGCCACTTTCGAATGCAGAGGAAAATTCAACTTATGATGTTGGACGGATGGGCAATCCGCCCGACTCCTCCACAGTTTGTTCACCCATGCGATGGCCATATGGCAACGTTGGGGCTCGGATAGCCCGGGTGCATTAAACATAAACGACTGTGGCCAGCGCTCAATTTGGAATGCAATTGGCTCAAATACCAAAAACGTATACAATGACAATGCAGCAAAAAAAAGGAAAATGAACTAGATTGTGGAGAAGAGCAGCGGGAGAGATGCCAAGAGAAATATTGAAAAGCTATGCACTACGAGTTGGGTGGGTTTTGAGAGATAGATTTGTCCGGATCACGTACACTTGAGAGTATGTTTTGCGGGTCTTATCAGTTATAACTGGCTATTGGGGGCACTCATTATGGGGCCACTTATGCGCAAATGCGTGACAAACGATGTGGGTCATACAAGGACCATGAGGAAACAAAGCTTAACCGACACACCAGACGCCAGTTCGCGATTGAAAAATTATTGAAAAGCACCTTGATACTAAATAACAAATATTTATTACAGGAGCTTGAACTTTCGAAAATATCATCACGTTTGCTTTGAAAATTAGGCAATGAGCACATCAAATAAACTAAGGATGAGAAATCTGTGTAGCCAATGCAAAGGAACAACAACAAGCAATCAAAACGGTAAACTGTACTGGGTAAAACAAACTGAGTGAAGCATTGTACCGTTGGTTTTCTCTTGTTCTGCATGCTTGTCTTTTGCATTTGCTAGTGAGCTTGAGAGCGAGAGAGCGTAAGCACATAAGAGCGTGCCTCGTTTCAGCAGAATGTGGGCGCATGGGCGTTGTTGTTGTTCCTGAGAGAGACGAGACAGTGCAATGCAGGCGTCGGTCGGACATGATCGGACAAGCACAAAAAGCAGGCAGGTAGAAAGAGCAGCTTTAGCACAGAGCAGGGCAATATCAACGAGCGACTATGAGAACAGTAAAATGAAAAATACATATGGATATAAATATGTACATATGCATGTATGCATGTACATATAAAATTTCTTGTTGCTACTCATGTGCTTATCACACTCTACAGCTCCCCCCAGCTCCCCAATATTGAAATCATTTTACTTCACCGGCAAAAGGACCTTCCAACGGACCTGCAAGCTAATTGCAAGGGATTTATCTGAGCCAACTTTCCGAGCTAGCTTGAACTCGCAGCTCAATCTCAGCCAGTTGATCTGCCCAGCCCAGAACTTTAAAATTAAACTTAGTCAGTACAACAATTTCATTTCCATTTTCCTTCAAATGCAAGTTAATAGAATTTTCATTTATTTTTCTAATGTAAACAAGGGAGTGCGGGTAGGGTCTGAGTGCTGGCATGGAAGTTGGAAGCGCGTTCGAAATCAAAGGAGGAAATGCACCAGAATTTCCAGCTAAATTTAATTACTCGCAGCAGTTGGACTCAATGAACTCAAACTCAGGCTCAGGCGCTGACTGCAAACCAAACGATGGAAATCTGCATAACGTCAAAGATGCGCCAGTTGCGGAGTGAACGGGTACTGGTGCAGGAGCCGGGCCGGCACGTCCTTGCCTCACTTCGGCTCATTTGTTTCTGCATATTTTACGGCGCAAGACTTCACGTTAACAGTGTCCCGCGGAGGGCTGAGCGGCGGAAAAACGGCGAAGCCAGCACAAGACGCAGGACATCCCGTAGTCATAACCATTGTAGTTGCTTTTGTGGCCCGAGCAAACAGACAGCTCGGCACTCTCTGTGCGATGCCCTAATGACCGCCTCTCCCGACGCACAGTGGGACTAGAATGAACCCCATGGCAAATCTTTACATATATCAAAAATCGAACACAGTTTTATTTTTTCGGATAAGTATAGACGGAAACCAGTGTGCACTTCAAAGCTACCACTTTTACCATACCACTTGAAGCATGGTTGAATGGGAATATTGTTTTGCATATTCATTGGTCAGCCTCCCACGGTCCATGTACCCCGCGCAGGGAATGGGGCATCGTTCGTACACTTGCTTTGAGCGTAAATATTTTAAGTACTTTAAACAATTCATTAATTTACATTTAGCTTTTTGGCTCGATGCTTCAAGAGCTGGCCATAGTTCGTGCCCTGCGTTAAGAAAAATGGGATCGTATTACGCAATTGCCCGATACAAGATGTGGGGAAACCGTAAGTACTGGGAAGGCTATTGGACAGAAGCAGCCGCAGTCTCTTAATGATCCAAATTAAGTAAACAAAGGCCAAAAGCTGCAGTATCTCTAGAGCTCATTAGAAATAATTTGTATGGTAAAACAGTCTACTCGTATCTTCTTATGTCTGTTATTCATACTCACATAACAGCCACATGCTCGGTCCAAAAAGCAAAATGTTCAATCAATTTCTAGAGCAATTTCAATTTTGAAACTGAGAGTGAGCACAAATTTCATTGGACCGTAGGTGTTTTTGCAAATGAAGCACAAAACACACATGTACATACACACATACATCATCATATGCACGGACTTAAAATTGAAATCCAAAAACTGATGGTCTTCAGTTGGAGATGAACTCTTAAACGCTGGCCGGTAATTGCCAAGAGCAACAATGCAGCCACAACAGGCCCCCACTTCGCTCTCTCTCTCTCTGTCTCTGGGTGTGCAATTTTCCCATTGAAGCAGCAGCCATCAGTGCTTCCTCCTCTCCTGCTGCTGCTAATTGCAACAACAATTCCAATGAACTAAACTGAATCTGAAAGCAAACTAGAAATACAAATGGAAAGGAAGATAAACTACAACTAGGACACAAGTCGAACGTAATGCTCGTATCTGGTGTGAGGCGGAAAAGGCGAAAAGCGGGGATCTGATGGGGGGATAACCAGATGGGCGCATTTCACAAATTATAATCGTCATTTGTCAGAGATGCACTACACTCTGACTACGAGCGGACTCGTACTCGGACTCGTACTCGGTCTTGGACAGTCCTTCACCCAGATTCCAGTGGCTGTGGTGGGAGACTGGGGCATTTCTGCCTTCGGATTTTTATTAACACAAAAGGCAGGGCTGGGCGCATAAAGGAAATTATCAATGCACTGGGGCAGACGAAAATTAGAACAATTAACAATTAATGGACGTTTATAAATGACTGCTTTCAACAGAGTTCACATTTTGATGATATTCTTATTTATTTATTTTATATTTCTAACGGATTTCTGGGACTTCATGCCCTACGCCTGCAACGTACACCGAAGAGCTCCAAGCCAGGACGACACTTTTGCATGGTGTCGAACAGCATTGGTCCGAAGGCGTCGCGCATGGTCACACTGAGATCTTCAATGTGACCAATGTCACAGCTGGCCATCAGCGGGCCAGTGGCAAGCAGATCCACACAAGGTGTTCCATGCACTAGCTGCTGGTTATATCTGGAGACTGCCACACAGAGACGTACCTGCTGGAGCTGCAGTAGCCAGGGTATCACCAATTGCCAGTTCGCCTGACTCCACTCCAAATCGTCGCCGTCGCTCTCCGACTGAAGATAGTTGCCTGGCATGGGATCGGTGTCCGGAAAGGGAACGAACTGCTGCAGTGAGCAATGAAAGCAAAAACTGAACAGGATAAAGAGCTTGAAACGGAGATAACTCATTGTAGAACAAATGTTGCTAAAATGCTCCATAGAATGGTTCCCGAGCGACTGTTTATGATAGGCTATGCCAGCAATATGCTATTATAAACTGCCAAACCACCGCGACTCATACGTGATACTCGTATATCTGGAAGTAGCAGGTTCCCCCTCTACTGCGCATCGGTCAGCACGAATGGAAACGGATCCGTTGGAACTGGAAGTAGAGTCGTAGAAGGTCTGGAGTTCAAAACTATGGGAATCTTTGTTGACACTTGCCGTGGAACTACTGTCGAACATTTGCTGCTCTTACTACTTACCCCTTTCACAATTTACGCTGCAGCTACTTCGTAATGTTTGTTATTTAATTTCAGTTTCAGCTTCGGGTAAGCTTCCTACGTGACTTTCGATTGCTTTTGAGTGCAGCACGTGTCGGCCACATCGACGGGTGCCTGTGGTTCATCTCAACGAGTAAATAGGTATGTACATATGTATGAATGTATGTACATACGTACATAAGCATATCGCTAACTGCAAATGACGTCTACTTTTGACGGTAAATTAAATTTAAAAATTCCATTCTAAATTTAAAAATGAGAGCGGGCACACGCTTTATAGGAATAATGGGATACTGGATAGGGAAACGGATACAGCGTAGACCAACAGCTGTTGCCTATGCAAACGGCACTACGAAAGAGCTGCCAAAATGGGAAAAGGTTCAAACGGCAAACGAGCCACGCAAAACACCGCACGGACATTTAAATTCTAATTTTTTAATACTAAAACATACACAACAAAAGCATCAAATATTGGGATTACGTTCCACCCATACATTGGACAGATTCCGGGGAATGGGCATGAAATATAGTCTACGCCCCCACAACCACCGCAAAAGGAAAAATGGAGCAGAGCTGGCCCTCTGCCGTGGCTGTTTTTTTGTGGGTCCAAAAACATATTACAGCAAACAATTTAAAAAATGTTTGCAAACAAATAGGAGCCAAGAGGGGCCAGAGGATGGGGATGACGGAAATGTTATCTAGGCAGCAAGACAATGGACACAAAACCGGATCTATTGTAGAAGGGACTGAACTTTTGTTATATGCAACTCTTAAAGTAGGAGTCCAGAATAAATGGAAACAACTACGTTTTTTTCTTCATCATAACAGCAGTAAGAAGCAGTAAGAATCCATTTATTAGCAGTACTCTTCGAATGAGTACCACTGTACCACAGACAGACTAGGGCCAAACAACAGTCAGCCAAGATAAAAGCCTTTGCCCTGACCACACTGAGTCTGCTCCCTGTTACTCATCGACTCCTTTCTAGATATTCTCTCCCTGCTTTAACCTTTCCGTTTCACTTAGTTAAGCAAAAACTCGAAATTTTTATTAGCTAAATGCATAAATGAATAGAAAATAGTGAAGCAAAACCAGAATGCATAGCAAGACCAAGACCAGGTGCCCGTCCTGTGGTTAGGACATTTTGCTGATTCGTGTGCAATTTTTCGGACTCCAAGGAACAATCTGTTGGTGTCAGCAGAAAGCATACCCTTTGGTCGCTTCCAGTTGTTTTCTAATATGTGTTATTAATATTGTTTTGTGAAATATGTAAAAATTATTTAACGTTTATTAGAACTAATAGGCGATATAGGAGCTTGCACCAAGCAGACCAGACCCTGGCTTGGAATGCAAACTTTTTGTGGTTTGAAAAACTCATCCAATTTTTAAAAGCTTTGCAATGGTTGAGGCATTAGGAAGTTTCAAAGCAAAATGGAGTTCCCTTACCCCCCCAACACAAGGCGGAAACTTTTTGCTACATATCAATTAACAAATAATATACAAGTTGACAAACAGAAAGCCCTGAAGGCAAAAACTATCTAAAAACTTGCACATGCGAAACTTGTTTCGCCCAAGCAAATCAGAAAGCCATCACCAAGAGTCCAAAAGTGGAGCGACAATGAAACCCCATTTGCAAATTCAGCCCAATGAAGAAGTGGAAGAGGTACATCCTGGTCCTGTGGATGGATGAGGAGGGGTATGGCTTCCAGGAAATTTTCTGCCTCGCCCACTTGAAAAGTAATTTATCTTTTTTGCGCCTCGTCCATTGGGTATGGGTATGAGCAACATGCAATTTGCATAAAACTTACTTGCATGCTGCTGCTGTTGTGCTGCCTTTGCACCCTTCGGCATTAAATCCACTTTGTTGCCAGGACCAACAGCTTGGATGTCGTCGCCGCTCGTTCCTCTTGTTAATTGCGAAACTGGCTAGCAAATAGGTTTCCAATAAGGCGAGCCTCTTTATAGTTACCCGTACATACGAGTATGTTTAGTTCTTTTGTTTAAATCACTTCCCTAATGACTTGCCATTGTTGGAGCATGAAAATTAAACAAATTTGTGTCAATTACCATCAAAAATGGCTACTCCACAGCATGAGAGTAGAAAGTATAGTATAAATATGTTAAGCAGCAGCTGGATGAAGGATAATCCATGTTCATAAGGGAAGAGTAGACATAACCATGGACTTGGAAGGAAACGAAAAATATTACGATCTGAAAGTTTCCACAAAAAATGCAACCGTTAATTATTAAAGGCACTCGCACTCGCACTACTCCGACTCCGACTCCGACTCTACCAGGCCTGGTATGCGGCTGCATATTTGTGAGCGTTCGTTCAACGTATTTTCAATTAACGGAACAACACTCGGCTGGCCATCCTGTCGCTGCCAATGCCCCTGCCCCCTGCCACTGCCGCGAACAGAACTTTGATTTGTTTAATTAAATTACACTCAGACAAAGGCCTTCAATCATTCACAGTTTTCCAATCACTCATTGGCTCAACTTCAGTCCAACTTCAGCCATAGTCAATACTCGTGGTCTGCGCTTGGGATAGAGTGTCCATGAATGAGTGGGTGTCCGTGTCCGTGTCCATGTCCGTGTTTGTGATTTAGAATCAAGCACTTGTCTCGCCATCCATGGTTTGAATACGCACTGTACATAGTTTGCTCGAGCACTAACTTGACCAAATGCAATGCTCGATTTCGTGTGTTTTTCTATTGACCCGCTTGAGTGGTGGTACGATGAATTGGGGCTGAATAGTAGCGTTAATTAAGGCAGGATAAACTTGAAGCAAAATAAGCAAACTACCAATGGAATCGAGGTTAAAGAACGTGTGCTTAAAGGTGAAATATCATAGAAACCTGTAAAAAAACGAAACCCTAATCAGGAGTTGTGCAACTACAACTACTTTTCAAACTTATTGAAAAAGCTTGCCATTTCTTTTAAATTTTCTCGGGGCAATTTGTGCGAGCTCATGGGTGTTTCCATTTCAAAATTAAATTTTCATCACCGCGGAAGCAAACAAAGAATGAAGAGGGATGCCGAGAAGACAGACAAAATGCATCGTGGCCTTGTTAAAAGTGGGTGGAAAATAAATGATTTGCTGTCTGCCACTAACGTATGCTGCGAAAATTGCGCCCGTGCGAGGGCAGCTAAATAATAGCACAATTTTTTAAATTCCAAAATATTGGCAGGTGCAATTTTGTGGATTGGCCTTGAAAAAATAGAATTTAGGGAGACAAACTTTAGATCAATTCGATAACATAAGATGTATGTATGTGTGTAAGTACATACGAATATATTTGTTGCTGTTTTTGGTTTATCCATCCCCAAATTTAAACTCAAACTTGCGATAAAATTGATTTATCGCACATTTATTCCGCACCTTTCAGACCGTTCGCATTTTCACAGTTTTAGATCAACGCTTCGCCATTCCCTTTTAGTGCCCCAACTACTAACTGTTTACTAAAAAGGAAACAACAACTATTCACAGCTTATCGGCAAACAATAGACCATTGAATAAATATCAAATGCAAATAGCCATAAATATTTTTTCTCTACCCCCAGTTGTCTCGTCGCTTACAACGTTTTTGTTTTGTTTTTTTTTTATTAGATTTTCACCGCTTTGCACATGGCCGAAAAATATTTGAGCCATTCGACGCCACACAAGAAAAAACGGTTAAAAAATATGAGAAAAGAGAATCATTTATGGCGCTTTAAAACCCGCAAACGACAGTCGGAAAGCCACGGGGCGGGCTGCCTGGTCTGGCCACAGGGTCCTGTCCTGCATGGGATTCTGAATGAGCGACAGAAATGGGAATGCGATACATAACATAATAACGGTAGCGTGTAGAGTTTTACGACAAAGAAAAAACGGGCAAGGCGCGCAGCTTTACGGTGCCCGCATCATTTGATTTTATTGCCAAGTGTCGGGGGAAAAAAGGAGAGAGCCAATAGCTGATGAAGTCGAAGCAGGAATGGGAACGTGAGCGGGGGCAGACAGATGCAGGAGAGAATTGTCAAAAGCGTCCTTGAGCCAGTTGTTTCTGATTAATGCCATCCGACCTGAAAGATGCAACAGAGCACAGCACAGCACGAAATGCAAATCACGCCGGCGGAATAATCAAATCGAGAATGAAACCGTGCAAAGCGCCATCAAACTTGACGTCGAACGGAAGCTGCAACACTGAGAGAACACACAATGCACAATGGGGGGGTGTGCCAAGGTCAGTAAAATCAATTAATTTACAAAAACACTTTCTATGCCAATGCATAACAATCTCACCGGCGGCTTGTAGTACGAGCATACTGCTGCGGAATCGTAGAAACATTTTTTCCATTGGCTTTTTCTATTTACTGGCTTCAAAGTCCAGGGCTCAGACTGTCTTATGGTTTGACAGTTTATTTCGTGGGAGAAGTTGGAAACATTTTTGCATACTCGCGTGCTCGTACTTGTTGGTCTGTAAGGCACCTGCCAAAGCTGGTCTGAAATGCGTTTCAATCCGCTGCTAAAAGTTGATATAGTGAAAAAATACAAAAATAAAACTGTTGACTGTTTCGGAAGTAAAAATCTAAGCAACGGAACAGCATTACCCATTTGTAGCGCTCGTACCCCAAAGGCCTTTAAATGGTGCCTTTAAAATTTAAACCTAAATTGGCTGAAGGCGCAGGAACTCGAATATTTTCAATGACAATCCATTGTCTGCCCTGTAATCGGCTTGGGGAAATCTTTTAGCTGCTTCTCGTAATGCTATATTATACTAAAATAAAGTGTATTGAATGATTTTAATATCTCTCGTTATTTTTTATCAGATCATAATGCATACAATAAACATAATATATAAAAGTTATCTCTCTCATAATGTAGAATATAGAATATTTATATGTTTATATTTATAAGTATGTTTATCGCTTTTCCAATCATTTACCTCCCGTTTCCATAAAGATATTGTTAGGACATAGACAATTCTACCCAAAAGACCAACAAAATTAAGCAAAAACAATATGAAGAAACATTTTATAAATTATTTTGGCTTGTCTGAAGAGTTAATTTTGGGTACAGAACATAAGTATTTCATTTTCTTTTTGGTTAACTATTAGATTGTATCTTTGCTTGAGTGGAGATATAAATAAAAAGAGATTCGACAACTTCTGATTTGTTTCTGTTGTGAAGTTATCAAGTTAAACTTTTACAATTTTCATCTTTCATCGTTTTGGACTGATCGGTCATGATCACAGGAGGATACAGATACAGATAAAAATTAGTTCGTTTTTTAGGCGAATGAAATAAAACCAAAAGATGGATTTTACCACTGCTGCTGGTAGATAGGAATGTTGTTCTTGACGGCATCGTTCTGCATGTGATAGCCAGGCGCAGCTGCAGGCTGCGACGCCATTTGCTGATGCATCTGACTATATTGTTCTTGTGGAGTCAGCTGATGCTGTTGCTGCTGCTGTGGTACGTAGCTCTGTTGGTTGACTGCTGGTGATCCATTTGGTGCATACAGATGTGATGGGGGCTGCTGTGGTGTAGGTCCCGGCTGATATCCCTGCGGTGGACCCGCCTGCATATAAGCCTGAGGCGGCGGCTGTGATTGCTGTTGCTGCATTTGTGTATTTGCGGGCGGAACTTGGGCAAACGGCGGCTGCTGCTGCTGGTAGCTTGGCTGCTGCTGCTGCTGAGGCGGCGGTGCTTGCTGCTGCTGCTGCTGGGCGGACACAGGTGGTGCGTGGGCATTGTAGAGGGGCTGGGGTACAGATACAGCTGGATTAAGATGTGGCAGATGAGGGGGTAGTGCTGTAAAATGAATAAATTAATTAATTAAATTATAAAACATTGTCTGCCAGCACTTACAGTTCATCTGAGGGGCGTGTCCATTCTGATAAGTCAGCGGCACCTGTCCCTGTTCCAGGTAGCCAGCAGGCGCTGTTGTCGGGGGCGGAGCATTTGTGGGAATGTTGGGTCCAGGCGCATAGGGAAGCGAGTGCATTCCTGGATAGTTTTGATGGGGCGGAAAGCCACCCGCACTGGGGTAGCCTGGTGCTCCGTACAGAGCGGCTCCTGGAAAGCCAGCCAGGCCCGGCATGAAACCTGCAGCTGCTGCAGCAAACTGTCCCGCCACAGCACGATCATCTCTCATCAGACCGTGATAGAGATTTATGGCATCGACAAGATCACTCGATAACTGCGTCAATTGGGCGTGCTTGCGATCCACTCGCTCCAGCTCGGCGTCAATCAGGGGACCCATTTGATGTACCTCCTGCTCCAGGCGAAGCATCTCGTCGCTATCCTGTGAGGGATCTTCGGGATTTGCTTCATGCAGTAGATGCAAGAGACGATCTATCTTGGCTTCGTCGATTTCCACTGGCTGAGCAGAGGCGGCAGCAGCTGCTGCTGCGGCAGCGGGATCAGTCTTTTGCTGCGAAGTCGTTGCGGAGTTCACATCCTTCGGTGCAGCTCCCGTCTTGTGCTGCTGATTAATGTCCAGGCGCTCGGGATCCACAGATAAGTCGGCAGTGACAAAATTCGAAGGGAAGAGTCCCTCTCCTCGTTGATTGAAGCCCTTCCACCAGTTTGGATCGCTGTCATCCATTACATGGATGATTTCGCCAGCAAAGAAAGTAAGTTCGTTCTCTTCCGCAGCCTCAAAATCATACAGAGCCCGCACCTTTCTCGGTTCGGCAGCTGGTGCTTGGTTTTGGGTTGAGTTTGCTTCGTTGCTTGTTGTGCTGCTGCTGGTGGCACCACCACCACCGAATGACGGATACAGCGATGGATAGGCACTGGTGTTCGCTGCACTCGGAGCACTTCCACTGACCGCTTTGGGACTGCTCTTGCCCTCCTTCAGTGACAGTTCTATGGCCTTGGCAATGTCATCCTCCTCTTGCTGGCTGCTCACAACATTGGGATCTTTTGGCAAACTGGCAGCCTTCTCAGCAGCTGTTTTGCTGCTCTTCTCGCTAAGGTTCTTAAAGTCGTAGCCCTCCAGACGAAGCTTAGTGTAGAGGGCGGGAATCAAGTCCAGTTCCCGATCGTTCTTGTAATCGTTTTCAGCCCAGTTCTTTAGCACTTGACGCATTTTCTGAAAGATAATTATCAATGAAATCCAATTCTGCGTTTGATTTTTGGTTGCGTATATTTACCAGAGACACCTTTGGCTCTGCCCGAGTCAACAGCCTTCGGAACTCGGTTTCAAAGTCGCGCGAGGCAACCTCCAGATGAAACGGCTTGCCACAATTGTTGGAGCAAGCGTCCAGCAATGTGATCGCCTGCATTACCACATGGGGATCGTTGTGGCCCATGCGCCGCATCACCGCCTTGAGGCAATCCTTGGCCAGTCGTGGAGTTGTAGACACCTTGTCGCACACATCGAGAATCAGGGACCAGTTGTCGTTTGTATTTGTCTCGCTGGTGGCTTTTTCTATCAGTTAGAAACAAAGAAATGTCACTGGTTATCAGTATTGCGAGCAGTTTGCCGTGCCGTGACTCATACAGCAAAATAAAGGGACAAGAACAGAGATAAGCGGACCGAAGCGGAATTAATTATAAAGAATATGCAAAAATCAATACAACCATCAATTGTATTAGGCGCAGGTGGGGGTGGCACAACAGAGACAAACACGTCTACACGTCAAGGTCAGCGACTGCAGTTGAAAACTTCGAAAATAAGTTCAACGAACGACACAAAGCTGCGCACAGCATCTGCATCCCCCTCACATGACTGGGCACGCTTTCTTTGTTGTCTCCCCGATTAGAACGAACGAGCTGGAGCAGGAAGGTGTTAGAGTGCACGCATTTTCCAGATTGTATTACAATCCAATTGGTGAGGACTGTGGATGGGTTTCCTTATAGCAACAAGGGGGCGACGAACTTACCCACATCGGCGTCAAAAGGCGACGATTGCCCGAAAATTCCCATTTCTTTTGACCAAACGCGAGCTTAGCTGCCTGCCTAGTTTTTTGTTAAATTGTTTCAATTGTTCTTCCCAATTGCACTTTGTATTGTTGTCCGTTTTGCTCTTGATTTTCTTTGGTCTCGTCTCTCTTCCGGGCAATCGATTTTTAATGCGTCACAAAATACAGTATTTAAACTTGTTTCGCTGTCCGAAGAGTTTCCTTTATTATTCTCAAGCAATCTGGATCTACACAAAGTATACTTATTTAATTTAAATGTATGTATATACGCTCTAAATTCGCTTAAATTACTTATAATTTGTGTGTTGTTGTGTGTATAAAAAATGACTAATGGTCAGTGTGACAGCGGAATTATCGTAAAATATACCGACAGGCCCTCGGAAATATACCGAAATGTGCCCTTGCATTTTCAAAATATACTGTAAATCTTAAATAATTTTCCTCGACTTTGATGTTATATTTGATAACTAACCAAATACTATTTTGTTAGTGATTTGATATAAGACGCGGAAACGTAAAAATATTTTTGTATCGATACCTTTTCACGGCAAGGAATACTGTCACTGTAAAAAATAACAGTAAAGGCTGTTTTAAAAATTTGAGATTTTATAGGAGCGTCCACACTAATTTGAGCATTCAAAAAAAAAACGCGCAAAAAAATAAAGGGACGCCTGCACGAAAAATTGTCATCTGAGAAGTTAAATTAGTAAACGCAATAAATACAGTATAAGGGACATGACACTCCTACGTACTAAGCATGCCAACCGCAATCACTTGCCGGCCTTAATGAGCAAAGTGCCGGAGGAACACCACGAGCCAATTAAAAATATGTGCCTCAAAATGATGTCCCATGATGCCTATGGACAGCCGTGAGTATGGTATGTAAATGACAGTGAAACGTTGTAGTCTAATCTTGGTTCTGGGTCACCCGCAGCTACGAATGGAGCTCTCGCGACTTCGAAATGGGTGCACACTTGGGTAGAGGAAAATTTGGACGCGTCTATTTGGCCCGAGAGCGCTACTCGCACTATTTGGTGGCGATGAAAGTGATGTTCAAGGAGGAGCTACGCAAGGGAAATGTTCAGCGGCAGGTGTTACGTGAGATAGAGATCCAGTCGCGACTCAAGCATCCCCATATCTTGAGACTTTTGACATGGTTTCACGACGAGAGCCGCATCTACCTGGCACTGGAGATCGCATCGGAGGGAGAACTGTTCAAGCATTTGCGTTCAGCCCCCAATCATCGCTTCGATGAACCGCGCTCTGCCAAATACACCTACCAGGTGGCCAATGCACTGAACTATTGCCACCTGAACAACGTCATTCACAGAGACTTGAAGCCAGAGAACATTTTATTGACAGGCACAGATGATCTCAAGTTGGCGGACTTTGGCTGGTCGGCACACACGCCCAACAATAAGCGCAGAACCCTCTGCGGAACCCTGGATTACCTTCCGCCTGAAATGGTAGATGGAACTAGCTACGATGATACCATCGATCAATGGTGCTTGGGCATTCTGTGCTACGAGTTCCTGGTGGGCTGTCCGCCCTTCGAGTCGAACAGCTCGGAGAGCACATACGAAAAGATCAGACGTCTCGAGATCCACTACCCCTCGCACTTATCCAAAGGCAGCAAGGAACTGATCGCTGGAGTATAACTTGAACACTTTTTATGCTAAAGCCGATCGCTGATTTTGTAAATTTTTCTTTTTGTAGCTACTACGAAAGGATAGCAAGGGCCGGCTCACGTTGGTGGATGTTATGACCCATCCTTGGGTGAAGGAGGGAATGACCGAGAGGGATGCACAGCTGCGCCGGAACGAGCGCGGCAAGGAGAACAAGGCTAAAAATTGAATTCAGCTACTTCCTTTTTAATACTATTTTTATTAAAGAATTTTATATACCCTGTAATCTCAGACTTATACAAATATCAATATCTTGTGACTATATAGTGACTTCTTTCGGTATTTTCCAGAGGAAAAGTATTTTTGACGCTTCCCACCGACGGTCACACTAAATTAATAAATGACAATTTCAAGCAACCAAAAAATCCTGAGAAAATTGTTAATTCTTGAATTATACCGACTACATTAGTATAGAAGGGGTGTGAAAACAACTGGAGATCACGCTCAAGCAGCCCGCACGCTGCCCACGCCAGTACTGATAAGTACGGGCCACGACAGAGACCCTGAAGGGAGTGTAGCAACAATTGTTATTTTCCGTCTGGCCTTTGGTGGGGGAGACAAATCAGCCGCGGTCGGTTTTTAATTAAATTATATAGAAAACCCCATACACCAGAGAGCGGATTGACGGCGAGGTCGTCGAGGCCCACCCTGCGATGGTCTTTATACGCGATCCCTGTGGCATTGCCTGCCTGGTGATGACTTATGGCGCTGTACTATATGCTGACTATGTGGTCATACGTTGGATTATACTCACCACTATGCCCGGAAGGTGAGCTGCAGTGGCTGCCATTGCCAGTAATTGAATCTATAATAACATCTCTTTCCACCCTCGGTCCATGTAGCATTTGGACCTCTTTCCATGTTGTGCTCTTCAACACTGTTGTCTTCCTGCTGGGCATGTCCCATACCAAGGCCGTCTTCTCCGACCCGGGTACCGTACCATTGCCCGCCAACCGCTTAGACTTCTCGGATCTGCACACCACAAACAAGAACAATCCAGCTGGCAAAGGACACAGCAGCGAATGGACAGTCTGCACTCGCTGTGAGACCTACCGACCGCCGCGTGCGCACCATTGTCGGATTTGTAAGCGGTGCATTCGTCGCATGGATCACCACTGTCCCTGGATCAATAATTGTGTGGGCGAACGCAATCAAAAGTATTTCCTACAGTTTCTCATTTATGTGGCCGTTTTATCGCTTTACTCCTTGGGCCTCATTATTGCCTCTTGGGTGTCGCCGTGCGAGGAATGCAATCAAAATGTGATTGAGTCTCAACTGAGAATGTAAGTTGCAACCCCCTTTGTGGTGTGACCAGATCTTGCTTTAGCTTTCCCCTTTCCTTTGCAGGATTCATTCTGTCATCTTGATGCTGGTTTCGGCTCTCTTTGGGCTCTTCGTTACCGCCATTATGGTCGATCAACTGCATGCTATACTGTACGATGAGACGGCTGTCGAGGCGATACAGCAGAAGGGCACCTACAGGCCAAATCGGCGCAAATATCAGCTCCTGGCAGATGTCTTTGGACGCGGTCACCCGGCACTGTGGCTGCTGCCGTGCACCAGCTTGAATCACTCCTCCCGCTACCACGACACACCCCTGCTTAGCCACGATGTCTAGGCCGTGTGAGTGTTTGTTTGTGAAACGCATATGCATACCCCGTTATAGCCTTCCTTCCGTATAAATTGAATTCCCTCCCCTTTTGTTTATGTGCGTTCGCCTCAGCCTCAGAGTGTTTTTAGTTTTTAATCATATTGTGTGATTTTTTTAAGTAGTCCAGAAAGTCCCACAGCAAGTCGAAATATCACGATTCCAGTTACTGGATTTCTGTGTATTATTACACAGATTCCAGACTTAATTTATGCTTTAGTTTATAATGAAATGATATTATAAATACAGAAGAGTTAGGGAGAGCAGCTGGGCAGCATACTCAAGACGGACGCGGATATTTTATAAAGAACTTTATGCAATTGCTAGACATAACACCAACGTGGATGTAAATCAATGGAATCTTCGGCAAACCGAAGTCTAAACAGTCCCCTCTACCCCTTGCTGGCAGCTGGAAAGCAAAGGGTGGAATCTTAAGCATTTAATAAGAAACCGAAAGGTAATGCATATACCAAAAAAACCAAACAAAACCATTTATACATTATGTGTGTATGTAGCTTGGGCGGCAAAAAATGTGCAGTAATAGTTCGTATTAAATGTAATCAACTTTAAGGATTAGTTTTACATAAGTGTAAGGCAAGAACTTTTGTTTTTATTAAAGTTTATTTTCCTTCCATTTACCATTCCATTTTTTTCATCAATCGAGTTCACTGCCCAAACCCTCGACACTCAGTGTGAGCTGCCTCAAGGCTTGTTTTGCCACCTCGCATAGGACTCCCTCTTGTGAGCACTTGTCCTCGTATTGCAGGATTTCGACGCACTCCTTGAGCAGATCTATGGCCTCCACGAGACGTGCCCGCAGCTCGCCGCCATTCAGTTTGCTGGCTATGAAGCCACTCTTCGCCAGCAGCACCAGCGGCACATGCAGCTCATACAGATTCATGGCCCGAGAGCGACTCAGACCTGGCTCAAATTTATTGAGCACGCTAAGCACCTGACGACAAAGTTCTGCCTTGCGTTCCAGCAAATCGTCAGTCAGTTGAACCATCTCATAGTTCTGCACTCGGCCATACATCTCGATAAGCAGCTGCCTCAGCGTGGTGGCAATGAAGTGAAGCGGATGGAGCAGAGATTTGTATTTACGTAGCAGTCGCTCGGCCTCCTCCAGCCGATGCGGACCCATTTCAAGTGCCTGCACAGCATTCACCTCTGACTGGACGGACTGAATGAGTGTCTGCACATCCTCATAGCTGGTGCTGGCACCGCAGCTACTGCAGTTCCAACTGGTGTTGAGTTCTGTAAAGATAAATCAGTGGTAGCCCTGAAGATCGGATAAACGCTCACCTGTTGGCTGCTTGGGCACTTGGAAACCCTCCACACACTCGCCACATTTGAGACTGGAGAAGTGCGTCTGTAATTCTGTGGGGTCCAGGCAGCGTTCGCAGTTGCAGGTAAAGAATTTACCCTCTCGCAGGTGCGTCTGTCTTTGGGCAGTGCCATCCAGAGTGTAGGTGTAACTATGATGCAGCGGCTGACCATCGTCCAGGTCTACCATGGCACGCAAGCGGATTCTATAAGCGAGTCGCCGTCAGAAAGAGTTTGCCAGAGTTTTCATGAAACTCACTTGAAACCCTCACTGGGATATATGCTCCTGGCGGTGTTGGGCACACAGCTGTGGGCTAGAATGCCCGTGTATGGATAGAGGCACCTCAGGGGATAACCCCTCGCGGTTCTGGCCTCCATCGCGTTCACTTCCAGCACACCGACCACCTGCATGATGAGCTCCTCGCTGAACCGTGAGGCCAGCTTGCATGGACCGCGCAGGTACTGAGCTATATTCACGAGATCCGCATGCCAAACATCCTCGTTGTGGCGCCGCTCCGACTCGTGGTGCTCCATGGGCGCCACATCGTTCTCCCAGCGCTTGGGATTCGCCTCCTTCGCCAGCAAAACCCTACAATGGATACGAGGGAGAAAATATTATGGCAGAGATCTGAAAAATGTGTTTGTTGTTCGCTAAGTTTCACCTTAGCGGCAAAATACAATCCAGTTGTGGGCAAAAGCTGCTACCCGAGGGAAGGTTGTAGAAGCGAGCTTTGGACTTTTGGAACTCGCGACACTCCAGGTGGACATGCGGGTTATCCTCTCTCTCCGCGCACTCCTCACACAACGGCCAGCCACATTGGACGCAAAGTTCCTCCACATCGGTTGTGGGTCGACAGCAGCCCAGGCAGACCACCGGTCCATTGCACTTGGGGCCTACGGCAAAGGGTTGCTCCTCAATGAGAGTACTGCGGGCTGTCGTTGAACCTTCTGCCACCAAGTAGCGACCACAGACCGCACTCCACTGCACTGATGTGCGATTTACTGGGCACGACGTAGGTGAAATCATTTCTCAGACTAACTAGTAAATGCAAAGTCTATGCCATCTGCTATTTAGAATGCGAAAAGTCTTACCATTGCCCAAGCTAAAACATGAATGCCGCACAGGAACAGTGGGACGAACATGACAAGAACGCAACCAAATGTTGCCAGCAAACAAATCTAAAGTTATGTACATATACAAATGTAAATGTACATAAAGGCATAAAAACATGGAAAAAGCATTATTTTTGAGTATTTATGTTTCTTTTCAGATTTCACGTGAAACACTGTGCCATTTGCTTCTGATCTTTGCCAAGAGACTGCTGCGTGCTGCTCTTTTTTGACGTTCGTTGTGCCTGTGGCTGCTGTGGTTCCGCTGCTCGGTGGTTCTCACGTTTAGGTATGCGGCTGCCAAAAATAATAGCATCTTAAATAGCACACACAAACTAACCTCAAAGGTGTTATGCAATCCAGTTGCGTACAGACGCCATCCTCGCTCACATTGCCGGCGAATGTGACACGTGCGGCAGAGAAGACTACGCATTCACTCCGGTGATGAATGCCGTCATCATCGTCGCCAGCACACACGCCACACAGCGGCCAATCGCAAAGCTCGCAGCGATCCAGCGAGTCCCCATCTTCGCCGAACTGTAGGTACTGATGGCAGCCCAGGCAGACGATGCCACTGTCCTTCTTGGGGCCGAAGGCGAAGGGCAGCTCCTCCACAAGTAAATCGCTGCGCTGTACGGGCTCAGCGGCAGCCAGGCAGCGGCCAAAGACTGCCTCGTGCTCCAGACGCGCCTTCAACATGCTTTCACTTGCACTCGAATGCGCTTTGTTCCGTCACGATCGATAAATGCAACTAAATTAAGAAGGAATTAAGAAGAAGGATTGCTAAAAATAGAGAAACCTCTGCAGCGTCAACAATTGTCTCTGCCAGATATGAGCTGATTCATTGATTGATTGATAAATCATTGGCTAGATTGAACTTAATTAAAGAATGTTATGAAATTTGAAAAACATTTAAGATCTGTATTGGAAGCGTTTTCCGTTCACAGCGAACAGTGAACAGTGGCAGCGTTAACATTTAGTTCCCACCACCAGGCAACGCTGGAGGAGGAGCATGCTCGAAGCAGATATGTACCGTTATCCAATACATCATTCACAAGTTAATATTCAACATTTACTTCCAGCCATTATTTTAAATACCTCTTTATACCCATGATATTCAAATAGTTGTTGGTGGATGTGGATGTTTGCCCGCCTGTTCGTCTGTCGTCCTTCTGTCAGATCTGTCGGATCATATTGCGGAGCTTGGATAAGAACGAAATGCATTACTCAACAAAATCAAACTGTTTTCCTCAAGGAACCAACATATTTATTCTGAAATATTTGGGGCATTAAAATTGTTTAATCAATCAAACTTATTTTTAAGAATTTCAAAAACTGTTATTTTATAAGCATTATGATTAAATAATACTGTAAATACTTTAAATACTTAATATGACTATATGACATGAGAATATAGAATAAAAACGAATGTAAAAACGTGCAGAAACACCATTAAGAGCTATGTCCCAGGCCACATAGAATTCTAATTCGTGATCAGCATCGCATTTCTGATAGTTTGTCATCAAAAATGTAAAAAACCTTCATGCTCTTCAGGATTTTCACACTGCCGCTTCCACTTCCACTATGAACTTACAAATTTCCTCGTCAGGTGTCCCTGCCGATAAATACATAAATATGTAGTTAATGAGGAGCAAATGTGTAATTAGCGTGTAGTTCCCATTTAAAAGCATGAACTTTAAACAAAATTTGAAAACATTTCAATAATGGAAAGTCATAAAAACTAGCCGGTCATGTGTGGAATTGAATAATAATTCAAGTAAGATTACAGTTTTATAGCTGCGAGTCCCATCTAAACGGTTATGTTGAACAGAAGACCAACGTCGAGGAAAATGATTTAAAATGTACGGTATATTTACAGTATATTTTAAAAATGAAAGCGTATATTTCGGTAAATTTCCGAGGTTCTGTCGGTATATCGATAATTCCGCGGTCACACTGTCGTCGTCGTCGTCTCTGTGTTTCTGTTCCTCTGCGTTTCGCACTTAAATTAAATTAAAACTTATTAAAAGTAAGTAAAACTAGCTTAAGTCGCTATAAAGTGCAATGGCAACCTTTACAAAAACTCGTCAAACAGCAAAGTGCAAATCGCCAGTGAAAGTGATTTCATAACCTCGAAACGAAAAAAATTTGCAAGTATACACGCTCATTAGCCGAAAAGGGTTGCACTTGTATTTGTATGGCTACCTCGATGGTGAAAAAAGTATTTATCAGCTAATGACCAATGCATCGAAGTATACCAAGCTGATAAAAACTTGGGCTAGAGAGAATTGTCGCCGGCCTACCCACACATACACACGTTCTCCGACGCATAAAGAGTTCATTGGCAGCTGCCGGCTGCTGGGCAGGTGCTGTTGCGTAACACATTCGCCACAAATGAGAACTCTCAATTTGATTGTTTTGATAAATTTTGTTCGTTATCACAATGTTACATAGCTCTTCACTCGTTTCTTTTATCAACACACACATTACTATATATATTCTATTTTTTCCTTATCGTTTTTTCCATTTTCTTGTTTTTGGACTGTTGGTCATGTGAAGTGGGGCGTGTGATGCGGCAATATTAGTTCAGGCTCTGGTCTAAATGTGACGTCACTAAAATCAATAGTTTTGCGTTACACCTTTCCTAGCACAGTTCTTTTTAACTGAAATAAAATTGATTTTGTTCTGGTTATGCAATGTAGTTATGTGCAGAAAAGCCCGCTCACCCCTTAGCCCGAGTATATGTTCATATGGATGTACATATGTGTGTATATGCTATTCGATAGTCTAAGCCCTGAATCAAAGTCACATTTAAGAAACTTCTATCCTGGGAGGTGTTTTCTGTTTTCTGGGATTTTCTCTTGTTACATCACACGGCAACAGAATAGATAGATAGATCCGTTAGCATTTCCATTATATGTACCATTTTCGGAAGGGGCGCGTCTTTTCTTTTGTTGCTCGTCATTTCCCGTTTGGCTGTTGGCCATAAAACTCACCGTCTGCTTTTCATAATTCACCTTCTCGATTTGTCGCCCAGGTCTGGTCCGGTCCTCTCTCCCAAAGCATGCCTAATATTCGCACCACGACTGTGAACTGTTTGCATGTTTCGCATTCCTGACGTCACACGTAAATAGAAACGAAGGAGAGACCAAAGCAGAGTCTGCAATGTGCAGTTAGCTTGTGTCAATGATCGCTCGGCTGCTGGCAGTGCTGCTCTGCTGGCTGACCAGTAATTGGTGCCAAAATGGCAAGGGGAATGAGGTAGTTTAGAATCATCAGCAGATCGCAAATGGGAGTGTAACTGTAGTTACAGTTACTACACACAAACATCTCCTCAATGGCGATTTTCGCTTGAGATGATTTATGATTTAATATCTATAATATGGAATAGCTGTTTACATAGCTTAAAGCCGTTCCATTTTAGCTAACGAGACCAGTTTTTTGTGAAATTTCATTGATCAGACGAGACCCAAAACTTGCTTACTCTCTCTCTTACATTTTGTGCACCGCTCTGCAGCATCCATACATGCATATGTACATATGCATGTGTGTACATTTGTACGAGCTTTGGACTGTCTTGAAAATAAATGTGAATTGAAACCAAAAGTCATTTGACATTTGGTCAAAGGCTCGGCATCTTGGCTTTCCTCATTTAGCATTTCACTTTCAAATTACAGCAGGTTATCGCAGGATTTCATTCCCCAACAAATAATTTTCATAATTTAGCTGATAAGATTAGAGTGGATAGTCCCCACGACAGCTTATCTAGCAATAATTGGGTGGCAAAATGAAACACTTTACAATAAATGGCTTGGGCCTTTATCGATTTTGGACCAGCTAATTAAAACTCTCCGTGCAACCCTTTCAGATGGCTCCTCCATCATACAGCGATTTGGGCAAGCAGGCTCGCGATATCTTCAGCAAAGGCTACAACTTTGGCCTGTGGAAATTAGACCTGAAGACCAAGACCCCTTCGGGCATTGAATTCAACACAGCTGGTCACTCTAATCAGGAGTCGGGCAAGGTCTTTGGTTCCCTGGAGACCAAGTACAAGGTGAAGGACTATGGCCTCACTCTCACCGAGAAGTGGAACACAGACAACACCCTGTACACCGAGGTGGCTGTACAGGACCAGCTGCTCGAGGGTCTGAAGCTCTCGCTGGAGGGAAACTTTGCTCCCCAGTCTGGGTATGCGACACACGATTTCTCGATATCCCCCCATCGGATTACTGACATTATTTTTCGCGAACAGAAACAAGAGCGGCAAGTTCAAGGTTGCCTTTGGCCATGAATACGTGAAGGCCGATTCGGATGTCAACATTGATCTGAAGGGTCCCTTGATCAATGCCTCTGCTGTGCTGGGCTACAATGGTTGGTTGGCCGGCTACCAGGCCGCATTTGATACGCAACAGACCAAGTTGACCACCAACAACTTTGCCCTTGGTTACACAACCAAGGACTTTGTCTTGCACACAGCCGTGTAAGTAATCTGCCGAAACTGCTGTCGCTCTACTTAGTTCTATAATCGATTTATTTGGTTTCTTGCAGTAACGATGGTCAGGAGTTCAGCGGCTCCATCTTCCAACGCACTTCGGACAAGCTGGATGTTGGTGTGCAATTGTCGTGGGCCAGTGGCAGCAGCAACACCAAGTTCGCCATCGGCGCCAAATATCAATTAGGCGATGATGCCAGCGTTCGCGCCAAGGTGAACAATGCCAGCCAGGTGGGTCTCGGCTATCAGCAGAAGTTGCGCGATGGCGTCACCTTGACCCTGTCCACATTGGTCGATGGCAAGAACTTCAATGACGGTGGCCACAAAATCGGCGTTGGCTTGGAATTGGAGGCTTAAGTCGAACAATTTTTCCCCCATTGAGGAAAATAGTTATCTAAAATCCCCACACTCCCAACAACAACAACAGAAACAGAAAAGTGCAGAATCAACAACAAGCAGAACAAGCAAAATAAAAACCAATATTCTACAACAAAAACACATTACATAAAAGATAAAGGAATCTTCACACATTTAGCAATTACTTCGGGTCAGCTGTCAGAACTGTCCAGCACCTGCGCAACCGCCTCCGTGCTCCACCAGAATCTGCAGAAGCGACACTGCCAGCCAACGAAATGAGCAATGGGTTGGATGTAGTTTTGTGTAGTTTGTACCAGAGAACTAGCTTATGTGTTGTTGGTAAACAAATACATTTACCTATTAAACAAAACTAAAGTGAAAAAACCAAACACTGTTTGCTCGAAGCTTAACTTATTTGAAGTGGAGAGGGGGAATCAGAACACACCCGACACACACAATCATTAAACAAACTACATTTTTGTTGTGCATTTACCAGAACAAATAAAGCGAAAAGTAAGAAAATTATGCCGAGTTGAGGTGTGGTAAAGGTAAATTTGAATGGATGGTAAGGGATGTGTAGATGCCTCTGGAGATGGTTTGAAATGAAAACTAAATGCTCGAAATGGTGAAATAAACTCCAGGCTTAATCATAGAAAGCCAGGCATCCCACTTCGTATTCAAACATCCTTCTGGCAACATCCCAATCTGGCACAATATCACATAAATTTTCAATAATAACATAAGATTAGTTTAGTACAAATTTAAAAACCCTTTCATCCATGGCACCACCAACATATCCTGAATTGGGAAAGTTAGCCAGGGATCTGTTCAAGCGCGGCTATCATCCGGGTCTTTGGCAGCTGGACTGCAAGACCATGAGCAGCCCGGCCATTGAGCTTTTCAGCTCTGGCTTCGCTAGTCAGGATCACAGCAAAGTTGTCGGCTCCCTGCAGAGCAAATACAAAATCGAGGACTACGGTCTGACGCTAACGGAACGTTGGAATACAGATAGTTGGTTCATTGGGGAGATTCTGCAGAAAGATAAGCTGTCCCAGGGCCTGATGCTGGCCCTCGAGGGCAAGTTCCAGCCGAGCTCTGAGTATGGATTTCTAACAGTTGCTCTTTGGTTCCGTAATTAATTTGCCCCGCAGCTCAAAGGATGGTAAGTTCCGGCTGGGCTATGCCCAGGACAAATTCAACTTTCTGTCTGACATGGGCATCAGCTCGAATCCGATGATGAACTGTTCCCTGGTCTTGGCTCACAATGAGTTCCTGGGCGGTGTTGGCTGCACATTTGATGTTGGAGATACTTCCCTCAGCAGCTGGAAGTTAGCTCTAGGCTGGGCCAATGATAAGGCCACAGTCCATGTTGAGCTGTAAGTGGCATCTCTCGCAAGTTTATTCAGGAATCTCACATCTTGATCTTTGCAGAATGGATGGGGAATCCTGGTTAGCCTCGCTATTCTACAAGCTTAATGACCAGATCGATGCCGCGGTAGAGCTAACCAAAACTGGCGGAGGCGGCGGTGGCGGTGGAGGAGAGAATGCTCCCGAAGGCGAATCAGAGCAGGGCGGTGGCAGCGACGTTGCTGTCGGTGTGGGCCTGATATACCGCCTTGAGGGCGATGCTCTCATACGAGGCAAGATCAACAGCAAGGCGGAGCTGGGACTGGGCTATGAGCAGAAGCTGCGGGATGGCGTCACTGCCTCCATTTCAGCACTGCTGGACGGCCGACATATCAGTGATGGCAATCATAAGTTTGGCGTGGGCTTGGCCCTGGAGTGCTAAAAGTGGTTGAAGTGGGTTAAGGGTTATAAAGCAACAGAAAAATATTCAAATAAATAATAATTCAGCACTTTACATTCCGAAACTTCAAACGAAGTAGTTTTGTACGCAGTTTCAGCTTTATATCAGTCATACAATTTTTAGTTTAATTAATTAGTCATGTTTCCGTTGGATAAAATTAATAAAAAAAGAATCAGCAGCATATTCCAGCGCAGAAGAGAGGCCGAAAAGGAGAAGGATGAAGCCGAGGATCAGCCACAGTCCGCAGCTGAACCGACAGCTCAGGCCAAGCCAAAAGGCAGAGATGACATAGAGATATTGCTGCCGCCGGCGCACGAGGGTGAGATGCCCACTTATTTCCACGTGGGTGGTTGGGCCAAGGATTGTCTCACCAGCGGCTACAAGTTTGGTGTTTGGCATTTTCGTTGCTCCACAAAGTTGGACAACGACGTCGTCTTGAGTAGTTTCGGAGAGGGAAATCCCCACTTAACTTCCGTTTTTGGAGGCCTCGAGGTCTTCAAACAATACGAAAATGTTAACACATCCCTCGCCTGGTTAACCAGCAACGAGTTGCAAGGGGAGCTCGGAGTGCGGGGTGAGCTGGCAGGCGGCATAGCCCATTCCCTTTTGAGGACAACACTTTTCATGACGGACGAGTGAGTGAAATTCTCTGTCCATGTCATTGCATTTAAATTGGATTTCCCCTAGATGCCAGCTCAAGGGCAAGCTGAAAGCCGGCTTCGAGCGGAATCCCTTCAAGATAGAGTTGTCGGTGCCCATTGTAAAGGAGCCCACGTTGATGGGGTACGTCCTTGTGGCGCCTGCTGCGAACTATCTGCTGGGCTACCGTATGGTCTACAGCCTCGCGGAGAAGGCATTTGACAAGCACGCCTTCTGCTTTGGATACAATAACGAGTTCACCGAAGTGGGCCTCAAGCTGTTAGTTTTATTTAGTTGTTATTCTGGCTGCTGATTTATCCTCCCTTCTACACTCCTAGGGAGAATTTCAAAGATCTGCGCGGTTCGATCTTTCAGAGCATTGGCGAGAGCTGGGCAGTGGCTCTGAAAATGAACTTTTATGGCGAGGAGCAGCTACAGAAGTTCGCCATTGGATGTCAATACCAGCTTGAGGATGGATCCCTGTTGAAGGCCAAAATTCGAGACGATGGAAACGTGGGTGTCGTCTTTCAGACCAAAATAGGCGAAAATATTGAAGTGATGTATCATGTGGGCTGCGAGGGCAAAGCCCCGATTAGTGGGCATCATAAGATCGGCGCTTCCTGGACTTTTAACTGTTAGATGTCTAAATTATAGTGGTTAAATAAAATATTGTTTATCGTTTGACTCAATTTGTTACTCCTGTTTAAATAGCGGGGGTTTAGTAGGTTAAGTTCGTTCACTCACTCGCGATATATCGGTACATAATCTAGTATTTTGTGGAGTATGTTTCGCTTTATTTATGAGAATCAATCGGTATTTTTTTTTACACTGTCATACTGACACACTGGTGTTATATGTATTTCTAATTTCTGTGCTGAAAATTTACAAAAATTTAATTCTGTATTTTAAAGCAAATAAATAAAAAGTGCATGTGCAAGCGAGCCGAGCCTCGCCACCATACTTAGTTATTATTAGAGTCGTGCTACCGATTCGCATAAGCCCAAGCGGGAATCGAACGTTCTCTAAAACCATAATAGGTAAAAGAAAAAACTAAAAATAAAATGGCGTCACATGCCACCACATACATCTATACATGTGTGCACACGCATTGACATGGGAACTAACTAGCACATTTCCCCTTTGCTTTGTACTCATTGTGAAATTTAGGGCGGGAGGCGTAGAAGAAGCAGAAGCCAGACAGTTGAATTAACAAGGTAAGTTAAGGTAACAGCAAATCAATCATCACGTAACAGCGGTGACCAGAGAAAAAAACGAGTTTCTGCCCTGAGGACACTATGTCCGAAGCCATGAGCGCTCCTCCGCCCTTGATACCCCAGCTGCAGGAAATGCAGCAACAGCAGCAGCAGCAACACCAGCAGCAGGCCAATTCCGCAGCCCAGCAGTGGACCAACTACGCGTGGTACGCCAATCAAAATGCAGCCGCCTACCAGCAGCAGTACCAGCAGTACTATCAGTACTATATGCGGTACCAGCAGCAGCAGCAACAGGTAACCTCAACGATAAGTTCATCAAATGCGCCACCCGGATTTAGCAACGCCTTGGCGGCGCCGCCACCTCCACCCCTGGGACCTCCTCCACCACCACCCAAATCCACTCAACCAATAAACAACAAGTTGCAGCATCAGCAGCAGCAACAGCAACAACAGCAGCAACAACAGCAAAAGAATTTTGGAGGAATACGTTTTAACTTGAATTTAAATCAAAAACGTTTGGCGAATGCACCAAATCCTCTGCAACAGCAACAACAACAACAACAGCAGCAACAACAGCTGATTCAGCAGCAACAACAGATTCATCAGCAGTCGAATCAATTGTTCAACAACAATAGCAACATAAATAACGTTAACAACAACAACAGCAACAACAAGAAGAAGCGGAAGCGAAACAACAAGAACAAAAACCCGAGCTTCGATTCAAATACATACAATAATCCGTTTAACAATGTAGCCACGCCCATAGCGCCACCGCCGCCAATCATCAGCGATGTGGTGGTGCCCAGTACACCAGATCTAAGCAAGCCACCCCCGCCCCTGCCCCAGGCTCTTCCCAGCATTGTTGAGACTACACCACCGGAGCCAAAGAGCTGCTCCTCTCCAGCTGCTCCTGCAGCGTTTAAGCGACCCAACAGCTTCCAGATGGCCTCCAATGACTCCTGGCCAGACTCGTTGAATCAATATGTGGCGCGATGCTACTCCAAATGCAACACGGACTTGGATAAGGATCAGATAGACATTTGTCTAAAGGGAAAGATCATGGCAGCGGCAAATCGAAATGAATTGTGGACCAGAGACTGGGACAACGAGCCAATGCCGACGGTGCACAGCGAGAGAGACGGCATCGAGGTGGTACTGAACCACGCAACTCCGCCACAGCCCGAAAGGAGCAATTATTTTAACAAAAAACGTGAGCTAGAGCAGGAGCGGGAAAGAGACCGGGAGCAGGAGCAGGAGAAGCCATCCAAGTCGCCGAATGTTAATCAATTCAAGCAAAGGGGGAATCAATTCAATAAAATGTCAACCAATTACGGCCATCATCAGTCGTCGTCGCGTTATTCCAGGAGTCGTTCGCGGTAAGTCTCGAGTATTTGCTTTGCGTAAGAATTTCCCTTAATTGAATCCACTTGCAGGTCCCCAACATCTTCGACCTCATCGAAATACACTCACAAGAAGCGTTATTCGCGTTCTCATTCGCGTTCCCGTTCGGGTTCCCGCAGCAGCGATGCTGGCAGTCCGCCGGCGCGTAAAGTTCCGCGTAAATCGGGTTCCAATGAATCTATGGATTTTATATCCTTAAACGCGAACCTCTCCCGTAAGCAGCAGAAAATGTTAATGAAGAAAAGCAAAAGACTCGCGGCAGCAGCGGCAGCGGGATCCACCGCATCGCATCCCGGCCATTCCAAGAAAAAGCCACACTTCTATTCGAAACAGTCGTCCGTAGGTGGGGCCGTTGATGATGACACAGCGCGCTTGCAACAGCGTGCGGCACGTTTCTCCCAGCAGAGCTCCGGCTCGGCTAAGAAATCTGTCGTCGCCATTGCAAGTTCGCCATTTGGTCTCACCACGGCCAAGAACCGGAAGAAAATGATGCAGCAACAGCACCAGCATCAGCAGCAGCATCGTTCTGCCTTCTACGAGGACTTGGACCCGTCTAGCAGTTTAGATTTGCTCGATTTGCACATTGTAGGAACTTGTAGGGATTTAGAGAAATCGTTTTTGCGCCTTACAAAGGCACCATCCCCTTCGGAAGTGCGACCCGTCGAAGTCCTTACCCATTCGCTGTCTAATGTGAAGAGCAAGTGGCGTGCCAATCAGGATTATCATTATGCGTGTGATCAGTTGAAGTCCTTAAGGCAGGATCTAACTGTAAGTGCTTTAGCAACAGTTTTACGGATAAAACTTAACTCTTTTTTTTCAGGTGCAAGGTATTCGCGATCAGTTCACTGTTGAGGTATATGAGACCCATGCACGTATTGCCATGGAGAAGGGCGATCACGAGGAATTCAATCAGTGCCAGACGCAACTGAAGATGCTCTACACCGAGCTGGGTGGCCAAAGCCCCAATTCCATGGAGTTTACGGCATATCGCATACTTTACTATATCTTTACAAAGAATACCTTGGGTACGTTTGTCTGAATTTTCAAACCCAATCACAGCTTAACTACAACTCTTCTTTGCAGACATTACGACTGTCCTGCGATCGATATCAGCTGATCAACGCGTGAATCCTGCTATTGAGCATGCCTTGCAATTCCGCTCGGCCTGGTCGTTGGGCAACTATTGCAAGTTGTTTTCTCTATATAAGACAGCGCCCCTCATGTCGGGCCACATGATTGAATGGTTTTTGGAACGAGAACGCAAGGCCGCTCTGCGTGTCATCATTAAATCGTATGTGATGCTGATTTTCGAATGATTAGTGGCTAATGTGTTCAATTTCACTTTCAGCTATCGTCCCAGCATTAGCGTCGAATATGTTAGCAATATTTTGGCCTTTGATAACATTGAAAAGTGCAAAGAATGGCTTGATACGTTCAGTTTGCCTTATGCCGCAAACGGTGCCCAAATTGATTGCAAAAATGCTGCTGCCATTTCAATTTGAAGCAATCCCAAACACATCTCTAGGAAAACACATTTACCCTTTGTACCTACCATTTCCGAATTTCTCGGAGAGAGGTACTCGTTTTAGGAACGCAAAATCCCCGCCCCTGTTCGCCCCAATTTGTAAATAATTTAGGTACCTTTAGTGCTCGCGTTTCCACGAAAGTTTTCTTTCTTAAAACAATTCTGACCCTTACCCTGAGCAAGCGCTCCAACAATTTCGATCTACGAATTAGTAGAAACTACCTCAAAACTCTCGTTATATGAAAGAGAAATAATTCCCCAAGCGACAACACTGAGGAAACGGAATTTTCGGATATAAATCATGTAATCATCTGTGTAACTCAATAAGGAACTGCATCCACGAGCATGGAAGAACACAATTTGGAAACTATATTGGTTGGGAATTCAACTGCCCGAAATTTGCATGCGATTCTTCCTGGAAGGATGATGGTTTCGGAGCATGTCGTATTTCGTCGGATTGGATAAACCTTTTTCTACAGAGTTTGCCACTAATCTTGGAGTTGGAATTGGACTTGGAATTGGGTTGAATGAACACCACCTATTTTCCATCATTTCATAGTTGGTCGCCAAAAAGTTTCTGATTGAAATATTGCAGAAAATAAATTATTCAATCGACGGCTACGCCTGCAGAAATCAAGTGAAGCTGGCTCAAGGTCTCCGGTCTACTAATAACACAAAGAAACCGGAAACAATATCCTGATCTAGCAAAAGTCAGGGAACAGCGTGAAGCCAGCGTGCTGTTTGCTGAAAACAACTTTTGGTTTCTCTGTTTTTTATCCTCTCATTTTTTTAAATTCCCTTTTACCCCTTTTCCCTTGATTTTGAAACTAATATTAAGGCTTAGGCTTAATGTTTGTTGTCTTCTTTAAATTATTGAAACGGTTTTATACTAATGTCTTGTCTCTCTATTGTATACCTGAATATATATACAACCATCATCACCACAACTACCAACAGTACCAGTAACAGAACCAGAACCAGATCAACCTGCAACAACGATGCAACCAACAACAGCCCCAACCAATGCCGCAACCAAATCGCTTCGGAATCGGAACTGGCCCGTCTTTCCAGTCATCCAGCAATCATCCATCCATTCAAGAGACGTCAGCATGTTTGTGCGCCATTTGTAAGCTCTTCCAATTTTAATTCGTGTCATTCATTGTTAACCAAAGTGGATCTATGGGGTGGCCCATAAGGAATTGGCTGAAATTATTAAATTAAATTAAATTATTTTTACACGGGGGGAAAGTTGAAAAAGTAATACTACACTGTGTGGTATAAATTGTACAATAGATTAGTGCTAATGCTATATTCTTAAGCTAAGTTTACCTGTTACATTTATATTTAACCTCCAAGATGTCTGGAAAAAATATGGGAAAACAATTCAAGATATTCGAATGAATCTTTCCACAGTTCCGGCACAAGATGCGAGCCCGTTGAACTAAAACCCCGCTTCTAAAGAATAAACAGAGAAAAACAAAGCAACAAGTGTTTACTTTTCCAAGCGAACTCTCGATTTCAGCCATCAACCATTCGACAGCTCAGACCTTCCAGCCACACGAACACCGCAAAGCTTTAGCCGGGACACAAGCCATGTGGCCCAAGGATGTTTTTGTCCGAAGCTTTTTCACCAACACGTAACGGATGATGTCGAAGGCACAACCCAGCCGCTATTTAAGGATGCTGCGTTGCTGCCTTAGCCTCAGTCAACGCGCGGCATTCGTTGGCTGAAATCAAATTTTCAGTGGACCAACCGGAGTTAGTCAAACATCTAAATAGTTCTTCTGTGCTCTCGGTGTGTGTTTAAGTGGCCAAATCTACAAAATCATTACTTTAAAATCGTGTCAATTCAGTGTGTGAATAATTATTTATAATTTATAAACTCAATCCCTGATTGAAACGGAGTTGATATTCCCGAAGAGGTAAAGTAATCTCCACAGGATTCTACTTGTACTATATATTGGAGATAGAAGCGTAAAAAGACTGTTCCAGGGTGAATGTATAGAAACACAATTTACCATAGAAATGAGCTGAATTGACTATAGATTTATGAATCAATTCAACGGCTGTTGCATAACTATCAAAGACTATCACTATATTTATTTGTTACTAATACGCAGATATCAGTTAAATCTGATGGTTCTCAGAAGTGTTAATATATTAACTATGTCAATTTATAAGCATCCTAATGACTAATGCCTAAGAGTCGGTTGATTAATGTTAAAAGCATTTTCAAATCCTATTTGTGGGCTAGACAAACTCTCAGGGGTGCCGCGGAGTTGCCCCTAAATTGAAGATAATTAATGGAAGTGAATCATTAATAAATGCCTCACTAATAAATGCCACTCAAACCCAACCACTTGACGGCCATTAAGTACTCAAGATCGTCAAAGAGCTGTAAATGTACTTCGCTCATGCCAGTTATAAAATATTTTCTTAACTCAATTTCCAGCGTAAATTGAAAAACAATTAACAGTAAAAATGTACTCCCGGGTGAAGTTTAAGGGGTTGTCCCAGCAGCTGCTGTTGAGTGCGTTGTCTGTCCTGAAAAAGCCCACAGGTCCCCACAGATTTCTCCGTTTTGTAATGGGGAAAATCATAATGTCGTTAATGTCATGCCTGCAATTGTTGGACTGCACCGCAGACGCTAGGACTGTGGCCATTGAAAGCCAGCGAAACGAACTGGCAGCGAACAAAAGAGCTGCAAGAATTAGGCTAAGAAATTGGAATCTTGTTTCCAATTTTCTATATTATAAACATTTTTCTTCGCACACATAACCCCGCTAAACCACTTCAATTTAACTTAAACTTTTCTTCATTATTTACAATGTTTAGGGCCAGGCACCAAACATTCAATATTGAATATCAAAACGGCAACCGCAGCTGAGGCTGACAGAAGTATAAATATCTGCACATTATGTGTGAATATTTCATACAATTTCCACACTCGAGCACTCACTCCTATCTATGTTGCTTGTGTACATGGCAATTCATCGCTATCCCTTTCATATGGAAATGGGTAGTCGCTTAGTCAGAATTTTGGGCAAATAAAAACCACGTTTACCTTTTCTGAGTCAACTAAGGGATGGCCACAGGATTCTGTCCACTTTGCGGGCGCCCTGTCAAAGTGTTTGCGCTTACTTGGAGCATCATTCAATACATAAACTAACATTGTATCCAGTCGCTCCAGCTGCGTATGAATGAATTTAAAATTTATTTTTTGCAAACATTGAATTTTGATCAAAAGAGAAAGTTACATTAAAATGTATATGAGTTGCTGACTTTCAATTTATGCCCTATATTAAAATATTTTCCTTAGCCGGCTTGGGCGAAATGTAAGCCTACATAAAGCTATTAGCTATTTAAATTTTGACTTTAATTAACTTTGTGCAGAGCCGTTGTCAATCAGCGACTTATATTGCCGAATAGCCTGTTCAATTGCAAATCATTTAATGTGTCAAAGCGGGTTTTTCTATAACAAAAACTTCGTGTGGCCAGCCATTTATTTGCTTATGCTATTGCCCGCACTTATACAATTTTCGCTTCTAGCAGGTTAATACTTACTTAGTATGTACTTATGAATATGACTCCGTTTATGGTCATTGTGTCGACCCAGACACACAAGCGTAGGTGTTACCCTTTTGCCAAGTAAAGAACGCCAAACCCCACATATTCCTTGGCAACGGCCTCTTCTGGCCGTGTTTGGTTACCCATTTAAATGGGTTTTCTTAACAGATATTCAGATATAACAGATTTATTTGTATTTTGTTTTGGCTGTTTTGGCTCTTTTCCTTTGTCTTTCGAATATGCGATTCCTTTGGGTTCCATTTTTTTCACGCGGCTGCGTTGTCATTTGAGATAATACTGAAAGCTTTGTGCGCCTGTCGCTGTTGCTATGGCTTCGGTTAAAAGTTTATTTTAAAGCAATTGATTGGATTTAAGCTGATGAGAAGCAATTGGAGGGGAAGCCGAAGTGTTGAGAGAGAGCAAAATGCTGAGATTTGCATACTGCTGCTGCTGGGGCAAATGGAAAGCAATTGGGATTGTATTAGGCGTTTACTGACGATGCTTATCCATTATGTTTTTTAATGCGAGGAACCCCTTCATATTTATTTTTACATTTTACATATGAATATGTAATGTATGGTAACAGGTAGAGAGGTAGACAACCATCAACATTACTCAAACACGAACTGTCGTCGAACAATCACCCAATACAAAACCAACATATTATTTGTTCTAAATTATCAGACTTTTTCTGAGATACCGCGAGATCTGCTGCTGCACATACCTTCCTCCCTTAGTACACGAGAAGAAGCAAAGGGAAATTAATAGATGAAAACATGAACATTTTCAACAAATAAAAGCCAAAATGCCACAGCGAAAGCCACAAAACCAGCAGCCACTGCGCGGGTTTCGTAATAAATTCTGTTAATCAAAAAGAGACGAAGCTCTCACTGCTCTATGAAAATTCAATTAGTTTACCTTTAATTTGTTGAGCAAACGCCGGGGGCTGAGTTATTTATTCACCCCTGAAACGTGGGGGAACTGATTACCGTTTTGAAAAGTTCAGGACAACAGCTGGTTGAACCCTTTTGGTGGCGCCTCGGCATCCGGGGATTCCTCCGGGTTTAACCTCTCACTCCGAATCACTTTTCACGTTCTTCTGCTGCGGCACATGGTGCATACTTTGACTTGAAAATTATTTCTATTCGCGGCTCGTTCATTTGTTGAGCGTCAGATGTTTTTTGGAGAAATTGTCAGCTACTTTACATATATTAAAATTTGTCAGTCTTTGATTTGAAGTATCAAATATACATTTAATGATGCTGATCCTGTGGCTTTGTTCTGGCTTAACTTTCTTTCAAAGAGATCTCAGCATAAAGAATTAAATTGGCTGAGGTCATGTTTCTCTTTCAATAACCTAATACAAAGGCTCATCGGAACGAGAGCTGTGGACATGCTGGACATGTAAAACATTTTCGTATCTGTGGGTTTTGTTTCCCACATCCATGGCTTTATTACTGCCCAGCAAAGCTGAATGACTGGTGCAATCGATTGGGCTTTGATGGTTTACCGATTGTTGCTGCAACTGCTACTGGCACATTCCCGCACAAATCTATATCTAGGGAACATAAGAGACATAGCATAAAATCCATATTCTGCTCAATGAGCACTTGACGCACATTAAAGTTCAAAATAAATCGACGAAACATTTGTTTTGCTGGCATCCACCACACTCTCATGAATAGACAAACTACCAAATTCTTACACTGATTAAAACCCCCTCTGATTGTTAAATTGTTACTTAGATCATAACTCATAGAACGCTTTAATAACTAAAAATTAATGTAACAGCCAGAATAGTCACAGCTTGAATCGATTTGGTCGCAGCCCTCTGAAGAACATTTTTTCCGACACACAAAGAGTCTAAAAATTCGATGAGCATTATTTTGTGACTTCACGGTAGCTCCTTGTGGTCGCCAATGTTTCTAAATGCTAAGCTATTTTCCCTTATATTTTACCATATCTTAGCCAATTCAATAATTGTGTCGCAGGCGAGTCTTGCAAGTTTGCTTCAACACATAAGAAAACAAAAATGAAAACGAATTTTGTTTATTTTATTTGATTTGCTTTTATTTTTGGTTTATTTTATTTGATTTGCTTCTATTTACGAGTGTTTTTGTTTGCTAAGGCTAATCAATCAATCAATTAATTGGCCTGCTGGCTTTGAGTACATAATTCTATTTTTGTTAGCTAAAAGCCAGCTGGCATTTATGGAGTAGATGGGTAGAAAATGGTGTTGCTGTGCCTGAGGGGTGAGGACATCAACGAACATCAGCGCAACGTTGCAGTCGATATTACGGGGCTTGGTTTCGTGGGAATTTGGTTAAAAAACTGTGACTTAAATAATAACAACTCTGATGGAGCACAGCCCACAGCGCTGGCAGCGCTGGCAGCGCTATTGATGCTGGCGTGGTAAGCGGGCCTAGTTTGATGTATTAGCTTAACGGAAAATAGAGTACTCGCAGTGCCCGTATTTATAACCCTATTTATGCCTTTCCATCTGCTAACACAACTTTCCTGAACAATTTTCTATCCGCAGTGAACCAATTGAATGTAAGCCGCAGAGAGAGAGAGAGAGAGTTTTTGCAAGAGAATTTAATCAAAAAGTTGAAGAGGAAACTCTTCAGTGGTTCACCTGTTGGCTGTTGCATTTTAAGGGAACGCGGCCGAGAGCACGCCGAAGTGGCTCCTGGACAAGATGTCGCAACATTTCTCTTCTATATTTGAGAACCTGCGTTTTGTGGCCATCAAACGGTCGACAAACACTCAGCAACAAAAACAACAACAGGAGCAGCAGCAGCAGCAGCAGCAGCAGCAGCAGCAAACGAAATCGACTCCCCCCTCACCGTGCGTGACTCAACAGCAAAACAGAACAAAAACCAAATCTCAAACAGCGCCAACGGTAAATGGCAATGGGCTCTTGAGCACAAGTCTTGATGGAGCTAGCGGTGGTGGTGGCGACTCGTATGCCAGCCATGAAGTGGACCACAGTGGCGGAGTAGGGGTGGGCGCCGCTACAGGAGCGGTCGCATCAACATCAAGTAGTGGTACGCCACTGAAGAACCACAAGCGCGCGAGCATCTCCACGGCGTCGCCACCCGTTCGTGAGCGCCGAGGCACCAACACAAGCATCGTTGTTGAGTTGGACAGCGGAGGCGCTGCGTCAGCCGCGACGGCGGTGTGCGTCGCTTCTGGCAGCGGCACGGCATCCGGCAAAAGTTCACGGGAACTTTCGCCATCGCCTAAAAACCAGCAGCAGCCAAGAAAAATGTCGCAGGATTATCGTTCGCGTGCCGGCAGGTAATATTTGCATTTCTCACAAACGCATCAAAGCTCTGCAGCGGGGGGAGAACTTGTCCGTGTGATAAATTGAAGGGATATCCCAGTGAAGGCTTTTAAGTCTACGTATGCACTTGGGGTTAAGCTTGACAAGTGAACAAGACAAGGTTACAATATAAACATATGTACATACATGGACAGAGACTCAAAACCTAAACAAATATTTATAATACTGAAATTTGAACTGAATTGCATTGTAGCCGCTTAGAAATTTCCCTGCTAGCTGACTTTCTAGTTTAGGTTTCTTTAACTCAAAATGCACTGGATATCCGATGAGAAAGATCGCATTATTTTCAACATCTGATCAGCTAATATATTTCAGCACTCTTACTCTAATTTCATTTCCATTGCAGCTTCATGCATCTGGACGACGAGGGACGCAGCGTGCTGATGCGCAAGCCGATGCGACTGAAGAACATTGAGGGCAGGCCGGAGGTGTACGACACACTGCACTCAAAGGGACGAGAGGTGAGTCACGTCTGAGCCGGAGTTCTGGGTTCCAAAAACTCTGGTTCTAATTAGCCAGTGCACGTGGCATGTGAAAAGGTCTGGGGAACGAGTACTCTGCGAGCACGGGTTAACGTGCAATAAACGGGCAGTAAAACAATTCGCAGAATGTTCTCTGACTGTCTGTCTTCTCTCGGGCTAAGTGCAAAAAGTTTTAGCTCGGAATGCATACAGAGCGAGCGGGAGAGTTTCCACAAGCGAAATGGGCATTGCATACTTGTTGGAGTTATTTAATACTCTCATGGCTCTTAGTGGACCGTGTAATTGTGTGTGTAAGTTTGCTTGTTTGTCCCTGACTACAGACTACTTCTCTATCCTTTGGCACATGCACATGTGTGCCCCGCTTTACAGCAGTTAGTTGTATAAAAGTTGGCCAAGTGCGTGCCTAGGACTGCGGATTAAGCAAAAGGCTTTACTTTTCTGGGTCTATAGCACTTTTTCACTTCCTTTTGGCCTGCCAACTAAAGTTTTTCCATTGCATCGTAATAAAGTAGCTGGGATTTACTCGCTTTTATCTGTTTCTTCATGTTGTTTGTGGTTTACAATTAAAATTCTGAACAAGTATTTATATATGTATGTTTGTGCAGGCACCAAACTCTGCCCCCAAGTGCTTTCAAACATTTGATAATTTACATAAAAATACTTTGAATTGTACGGTATGTTTATATGCACACTAAATTTTCAACATACAAAACAAATATTCTCTAAGTTTAAAAAGGCATGACCGGAGAATTATCATTATTAATTTCAAAGAGCGAGTGAGTGTGGGGTGCTTATGTTTATTGTTTAAAAGAAAAGTTCAATAAGCAATAGAGTACAAATGCGGTGATATTAGAATTGGATTTTAACGTCTCGCACACAACCTTTATCGACCCTCGGCATCTCTCTCGCCGATCTGCTCTTCGCTCTCGTCTGATTCGCTCTATTCTGAATTCGCTCTCGTCTGAATTCGCTCTCTTGCGTTCTTTGCTTGCGTTCTGCTTTTGCGTTTGGCATTCGCAGAGACGCGAAGTCGCCCTTGCTGGTGTTATTGTTTTGTCTAGGGATCGTATGAAAATCATTGCGTTGAATATAGAATGTAGCGTTCTGTTCTTCTGTTTCCGAATTCTTCTAACCCTATTTAATTTTCAAAACTGAAATTTCCTTGCAAATTACATATTTATTTAAAGATTTATTCAACGGTCATTTAATAGCTATTACGTGCCAACCACCGCACCCCACCACAAATTGCATAATTTAATTGGCCCACCTACAGAGGGGCGAATAAGTTGCCCAAAAACTGATTCAGCAAAGCTCATTAGGGCGTCGGGACGGCAGTGTGGCAGTGTGGCAGTGTGGCAGTTCTGCTAATTGCATAAGCGAAGAGTCGGCGGGGGTCAGAAGTCGCCCACCTAACCTCAATTATCTAAGGAAGTGCCCCACTGCACTCCGCTCAACTAACCCCGAGGGAAGCAAGTGGCAGTTACAGTTGCAGTTACAGTAGCAGTTACCGTTACGTTTAACAGCTATGTACATCTATGGCTAGAGCTGCTAATTAAGTCAGCGTCAACGCCAACAGCGGAAATGACGCTACGAATCCCTTAGCATAATCAAATTTCATTTCCCCGCGGACCTGTACTCTCCCCTCTCTCCACTCTCTCGCTGCATTTTAATGTGCACAAAATTATGCAGTGCAAAAATGCACACTCCTATTTTGCAGTCTGTCATTTTATGAATTCACTAAACTTGAACAACATGCAAATGGAGTGGAGGCTTGGGGCGCTACTTCTGCGCGCCTGTGCTCAGGTGATTATTCCGAATAGTGTGAAAGTCCAACTGGAGCCTAAAGCTATATAAGCTGAGATGCGATTTCATTGCAGGAAATTTGCACCTTATGGCTGCTAGGTTGCGTTTAATATTTCTCCCGAAAACACTGAGCCAATGTATTTATGTTTATTTCGTTCGTAACTTCGTTTCATTTGCCAGTTTGCAGTTCAAGCTCAAGTGCAAGTGGCAGAGCGAAGTTAACTGCCACAGAATGCAGTTAATATTTGAATTCCTCTCGATGCACGGGAATGTAAGCTGTAAGTTTATTGGGCAACTTTTCAAAGTTGTTCGGAAACACATGATGCCCTTCGTTGAAAACCTGATGAAATTCATTGAAACTCTTTTAATTTTCATGTGCATTTGGCTTATCAAATTCGATTATTTTAAAGGCACAGGCAAGTTCCCTGCTCCCTGCAGAGTAATCGCTATTCGTTGCTGCTCGGTATATTTTTCCTCAAAGCATAACCGACAGCTCTTTTGGCACTTGTACGAGTGCATAATTTTTGAGAAAACACCGAGCACAACTGAGAACAATAAAAGAGTACAAATTTGGCGTGAAGAAGGAGTTTCCAGCCCTCTGAAGAAGTGCACTCTCCAGCCAGTGAAGGAGCAGCCAGCGTGGCATGTGGCACGGGGAAACTTAAGTTTACAAGCCAGACTTTAAGCGCCCTACTGGTGTTGTTGAGTCTTTACGCATTTACCAGCGCGCTTGCCCCTCGTTGCAGCTGCAACAAATTCCGTTTCCGCAGCAAAACGGGCGCTGTGTCTGCTGTTTATATTTACATAAAACAATTTTGGACAACTTTGAGTGCTACGTTTCCCGGGCTGGCAATTATTTGCATTCCGGCTTTTGGCAGCTAAAATTTAATTTGCTCTGTGGCAAACGGAGGCTGCCTCCGCAAATTCTGGTTAAATGTTTGGTTGCTTTACGAGATCTGCGTACCCAGAAAATGATAATTTCGCTACAAGAAATGGCCTCACACACAGGGGCCCCTTCTATTTGAGGCTTTTTGGAAAGAGTTCTTTCAGTTTGCAGCTAAAAATGTGTTATCATGTGTCGCTTGTTTGTTTTTAAGGTAATCTTAGTATAGGGGTACCCATCCCATGTTTCTTTGTTGCTGCTGCATTCTGCATAAATTTGTGCATAACGTTATGCAACCGAGTGAAGATTGCCAAAGTTTGTGCGGTAGGAGAAAATTTGGAATATTCGTAGGTGAATTTCTCTGCTGTGCATACAAAGCTATCTCTGCTGTGACTGTGGCTTGTCTTAAAGTGAAAATGCAGTTTGTTGTGTCTGGTGCCAGGTGTGAAAGCGAGCCGAAATTGATAGGACTTTATTACTCAACATTTAAGTGAGACGCCAGAACACAGCTCCCTTAGCATAAAGTAAAATGTATTGTATTTAGAGTTATGCAGAGAACCTCATTCCTGATTACCTATTCAGAATGTTGCATCTGTTCTGCTGCTCAATCCTCTTGTATCCCACTTACTTAATTATTTTTTAAGCGTTAAGCAGCTATTAAGAGAGCCATCTAAGGCGTGTGAGTGACACTATTTTCCAGCTTCGTGCATTAGTTTAGCTGCACGTTTTTTACGTCACACTTAACAGAACAGAAAAGACATTTCAAGAGCTCAACTGCCTGGAAAAGCAAACTAATTATGACCGCGGGTGTCTGGGCAGCTGCATGGAGAGGGCGTGAGGGTGTTGAGTAAATTAAACCGTGAGCAAAAGGTAAAGAAACAAGTCTGTTGGAATTGTGCCAATGAAAATTACAGCGACACGCACCATAAAAAACGGCAAGGGGCACGGCTGAAGTGGGATAAAGAGCAGGAGGCAGGGCGAAGGGAGGCTTCTTCAATTGACAGTGAAATGCGTTCTAAACGATTCCTGGAAAGAGAGTCACAGCCACAGCCAGAGAGAGAGAGAGAGAGAGAGAGAGACAGAGAAAGGGACGGAGGGGGGAAGGGAAGGTACATGAAGTGAACAGGCGAGACATGCTTTTGCTTTTGCTTTTGCGTTTCCTTTTTGCTTCTATTTATTTTTTATTCATTTAATTTCATTGTTGCTCTCTCTCTCTCTGGCAACAATCTCCATCTTTGGCTCTGGCCTCACTGTCATTCATCTTCATTTGGCGCTGCGCAGGGAATCACCAATTAAAATTTAATTACCAAAATGAGCAATTATGTTTTTTCAATTAAAGCTGTCAAAACGACTTTATGACTTTGTTATACATCTCCCCCCTCCGTTTTGGCAGATACTTTCCTGCTCCAAGGCCACCTGCACGAGCAGCATCATGAGCCTCGGCAATGCCGCTGTCGAGGCGCGCAAAACGGATCTGGTGCTGGATCACGCCAAAGACTTCTTGGAGCAGTATTTCACCTCGATAAAGCGGTAAGTATTTGGTTATTGGATGGAGAACAAATGTCCATTTCGCTTGTTTCATTTACAGCACTTCCTCCACCGCCCACGAAACACGCTGGAAACAGGTGCGCCAGAGCATTGAGACCTTGGGTTATTATCAGCTAACAGAGACGGAGCTAATTTATGGCGCCAAATTGGCCTGGCGCAATTCTTCGCGTTGCATTGGTCGCATTCAGTGGTCCAAGCTGCAGGTGAGTGTCTAGCTGTTGGCAGATCAAAATATACGATAAATATAGAGCACAGTTTTTGCATCCAAAGAACAATGCAGAAAACTACACAGTTGGATTATTTCGCTTTGGCTTTGTCTGCCACAGAATACTTTGTGTTTATCAATTTATCAACTTCCATTAGGCTTAGATATTTATGTGCAATTCCCGAAATTATATGCGTAATACAGCCACTGAACTAGTCGGGCGAATTTGTCAGCGTACAAAGCGCAGACAAATGCATATCTTTCCATTATTCAAGATTAATGCGTGCCCCAACCAAATGATAGATGCCTGGAGCCCTGGAGCGCGATGAAACCAGACGACAGCGACTACTCGCAGACTGCTGGGTTGGGCAGAGGCAGAGGCAGAGGCAGAGGCAAAGCCAGCATTTAAAATACAAATCATCGTAAATTTTAATTTTAGCCCAGCGGCAGAGATTTATTCATTTGAATGAGTACCAGAATATATGTACATGCAAATGCACATATTATAATGATCAGTAGTAGATGGCAGTAGAAAATGGGATGTCTGTGTGCCTGGCAATGTGTGAAAGAACAGATTTCCATTTACGCCTCAATGATTTGCATGTGTGCTGGAGAGAGAAAAGTCGGAGTGGCACACAGAGGTACTGGGAGACGGCAGCAAGAAGGTGACACTAAATTCACCTTCAATAAATTATTCAATTTATGCATTTATGTATGTATAATGTATAATGCTTGTCAAGGCATATTTCAGAACATATTCTTGAAACAGACAAAACAAATTCTGGTGCTAAAGAAATTTCGTAGAATTTAAAGTGCTAGGATTTGGTGTCGTTTCTGTGTGACATTTACTCAATAAATGAAACAATAAGTGCCATGTGACATAAAAATATATGTACATATATGTACAAATAAACAAACACAAGACATCCATCTGAGCAGCAACTTTGTTTTAATTAATTTTAATTAATTAAAAAAAACTTTCAAATATCTTTCAATCTTGCAACCAACTTTATTTGATAGATTTGGGGCTTTATATGTAATATAATTCTTGAAAAGGTCGAATATTCTTATTTAATTACTAAAGGAACATTTTTGTTCGTTTAAAATGTAAATACATACATAGTACATAAATACATAAATATGTATGTATCTGTATATCCAATTAGTGATTTTGTAAATATTTCGTATGATAATTTAATTGAAGCCCATGACTGTTCGTACCAAAAACACACATTCAAACAAAAACCCAATTTGCAATGACACTAGCCAAAAAACCAGCAAAGGGGAAAACTCTGATTTAAATGAAACTGCAAATGTGTGGGGGGTGGGACAGACACTTCAAAAGGGATGACTTCGGTTGGGTTTTGTTTTCAAAGCATAATTAGGAAACTCGTTTTCCTTGGATTTGGCCCACAACACACACACAAAAAACATGACAAAAGCCAACACAGCAGAAAATCGTGTGAAAAAGGGTTTCCCAAGCTTGAAATGAATTTCTGTTTCGAGTGGGCCCGGGCATAGAAAGCCCTAAAAGCCAAGTGTAAGTACTCTGGTTAGGCCCCCAAGGGTGCAAATCCAAAAAAACAGGTGTGACAGCACAAAAAATAATACGATTCGTAGAAGCTGAAGGGAGATACTCGTAGGAACAGAAATATTACAACAAATTCAATGAAGCGAAATAATTGAAAAAAGGGTTTCAATGTACAAGCTGCAAACAACGCTCTTATGTATATTCCTAAGGACCCCATGGCTAAAAACCACACAAATATATGTAAAAGTTACACAGAAATTTGTGTCGCATTTATCATGCGCCCCGTTGGCCAGCGCGCACAAAAACTGTTGGAAAGTTCCCTGTTGCAGCTATTATTTGTTGCTTGTGCTTCTGTATGAATATTTTAGTTAATTTAAACTTTTTGGAAAAGCGGGAACTCTGACCCGGCCACGAGTAGAATGCAAATTATGAGCAGAGACTTTTGATAATTATTTTTGGCATTTTTGTTTCAGGTCTTTGATTGCCGCTATGTGACAACAACAAGTGGCATGTTCGAGGCCATTTGCAACCACATCAAATATGCAACCAATAAAGGCAATCTGAGGTAAGTAAGAGAGGGAGCTGAGTTACACCCCCAACTGCGCAGCCACACTGTAAGAGAGTGAAGAGCGAGCGCCAATCGGGAGAGTAACTGTATTACCTGTCCACTTCTGTGGCGCATCTGTTTTCTGTACCAACGTGTACGCCCCATATCCGGCGGATTTTATGGTAATTAGTGGGTGCAGAACATTTTCGATGCTCGCTAATCGCTCTAAGCTCTCAAAATCATGCAGCTGTTCATTATTTTCAATTCAATGAGAGAGACAGCGAGAGAGTGCTGGCATTCCGTAGTCTCTTTGGTACATAATTTCAAATTTTCAAATAATCTACTCAACGTAGTGGCAACGGCTGGCTGTTTCGGTGAAAAGTGATTGCCATAATGATGGTTTTCCCTGTTAATTGGCCAAATCGAGTGGAGCGGCTGGAACGGCTGCCAAATGGCCACCATAAATATTTGAAGAGTTCAACCGTCACTGCCATCAAAGTTGCACTTTGACTTTTCACGCACATTAGTAAGGGTTTAAAGTAGCTGGGAAAAGTTTAGAGGTGGTTTTGCCTATTAATTGTTTACATAAATTCTTTTTTTATAGATCGGCAATCACGATATTTCCTCAGCGTACCGACGGCCGTCACGATTATCGCATTTGGAATAATCAGTTAATATCCTACGCTGGCTATAAGCGGCCAGATGGAAAGATCATTGGCGATCCCATGAATGTGGAGTTTACTGAGGTGAGTGTGTGGAAAAGGAACTACATTTTATGGAGCATACTCAGAGCCCACCTGACGTTTATTAACCGATTTATTGACCACATTGTCACATCCATCTACGATGTACACAAATATCAAACATGACATTCTCCCTCCACCCTAATAGTATTGGCTGACATCAATTTCTCTTGCCTTTAAATCAGGGTCCAATCTCCCTTTGCTTCCTGCCGCTTAACCGTGTCACACCTTTTTTTTGTACCCACAAGTTTGGGCAAAAGCCCCAAAAGCGCCCACAAAAACAAGCGTCTGTCCAATGGCAAAGTTCGCCCTAGAACTCGTTGTAATAAATCTCTTTTTAAATACGCAAAACCCGAACAAACAACAAAGCTGTCAATAAATATGTAACGCACACAAATACGAGTTCGTCATAGGGCAACAGATGCTGCCGGCGAGTGTGGGTGGCAGCCACACATTGACTCTGATATCCGATACGAGAAGCATGTAAATTCGAGCCCCAAAGTATCTCAATTTATTTTTACACATGTTACTTTTTATGCTACATATTTATTTGATGTTCCAACCCAATCGCTATCCATTCCAGGTCTGCACGAAGCTTGGCTGGAAGAGCAAGGGCGGCGAGTGGGACATCTTACCGGTGGTGGTCTCCGCCAACGGACATGATCCGGACTACTTTGACTATCCGCCGGAGTTGATACTGGAAGTGCCGCTGACCCATCCCAAGTGAGTAAACAAATTGAGTGAACATTTTTGCATTTGTTTTGAATACTCCACAAATATTATTAGGCAGCTACTTTAGCAAATCCAATCCGTTGATTACCCTTATCGAAGACCGTATAGAACTTGCCAATGAAAACGTCGCCGAGAATCCACAGACTGTTCCCGGACATGTAGGTAAAGCTGGACATGCAGCGTGTTTGACCGTTCTCCGTTAACCTGACGATGTAGTCCTTGGGGGCCAGGGTAAAGATTGTGCCAGCAATGTTCAAGTTCACCTTGGGTAGGGTGGAGACCCGAGTGCACTTTACAAACGCCTCTCCATCTCCGTTATCTGTGGCTCCTACTTGTCTATTGATCTTCGCATAGGCCGCGGCTGGCACGACAATCATCGAAGTGCCCGTGTCGGCTATGGCCTGGCAGCCACAACACAGAACGATGCCATTTGTCTTCACGGCATTGACCTTGAACTGCCAATAGCCGGCCACCGAGACTGGCACGTAGGTGAGAGGCGCTGTGTAAAGACTGGAGTCTACTCCGCCGAGGATGAGCTCTCCGCCTTGCACTGCGGTGCCCTGACGCTGCAGGTAGAACGAGATGACAGGCTCATCCAGCAGGCCCTGTGCGATCATGTTGTCAAATGGCGGGGTCACGCCATCCACGGCAATCGCCTTGAATGCCAGTCCCAAGATGCCGGCAAAGGGCGCAGCCACAAAGGTTGAACCAGGCTCCTGGAGTGCCTCAGCGAATGTCTGGTCCTGGATCTTTAGCCCCGCCACCGACACAGTGTCCGTTGAGAGGAAACCCGTGAGGCTGCCGGTGCCGTAAGAGATGCTGAGACTCGTTCCATCGGCCACATACGTACTGGACTGACCCGAGTGATATTTGTTGTGCTTTTGGCAGGCCTCGTTGCTGGCCGGGCACTTGGCGCTCGGCACCCACAGGTTAGACGAACCCGTGTCGAAAAGTATGTTGAACTTTTGCTCCGGTGTGCCTATACCAATCACTCCGTAGTACTCCATGTTCACATAATTATGCAGCGTCTCGGTGGACTCCGCGCTGGCAGTGGCTTCCAGCACATACTTTGCAGCCAGCAGCGTCTTCTCAGCCTTCACGTTGCCATGGGTCCTGGTGAAGTTGCTCTGTCTCTGCAATGGCACTCGGTTCAGCTTTGCCGTCGCGTAGCCAACACCGATTAAAACCAAGAAAGCGAGACACCTCATATTTGGGTTTGTTGTACTTTAAATGTGACTTGTTCTTTGGTAGCTGAACTTATATAGCAAATGTATTTTTATTTGGGCACAAAAATAGCTACGAAACTTTCCCTGGCCCAATGACGTTGTTAATACAAATTTGCACATTTTGTATGGGCTCTGGACTGGGGAGAAATATTAATTAGAGTTGTTTGCTGTGTGCTCAAAACTCCATTCTTGTTCTATAAATATTTTGTTCAGCTGTTTTCGCGATAGGGTTAGAAGTTAAACGAGAAATTCGGTTACATTTTTTACTTGTTGACTAAGTAGATACTTTTCCACTCTCCTTTTGCAGATTCGAGTGGTTCACAGAGCTGGGACTCCGCTGGTACGCGCTGCCCGCCGTGTCCAGCATGCTCTTCGATGTGGGTGGAATCCAGTTCACGGCGACCACATTCAGCGGCTGGTACATGTCCACGGAGATTGGCTGTCGGAATTTATGCGATACAAATCGCCGCAATATGCTGGAGGTAAGTTTGAGTCTGCAAAAAAGGTTCGACTGCGGATTGGCATTGTAATTTATGAATTGAATGCCATTGTCCACGCTTTATGTCCTTGATGTCGTTGTATAGTCCGCCGCTTATTTCATTACATGGCCTCCTTCTGCGTTTTGTTCTCTTTTGTCATTCGCTCTGTTTGGGAGCGTTTGGGTGGGAGTGGGAAGAAAAACTGCTTTAAAGCTGTAAGAGTTTCCAGGGAGAATTATTTGCCTGATGAGTTTGCTCATGTGATTAAATAATTATAAGCAGCTGATGTGAGATTTGGATCGATGTTGCCAGCCTAATTAGTGTTCAGCTGAATGAACTTGCCCACTGGAAATTATTAATTTGTATCAGAACATAATGCAATTGTTACAAAAGCAAACACAAAAGATGTTGACTCTTCTTAAGCTCTAATTTAAGATGCCTTCATCTATGAATGCTGCACCCTCAATTCAGAATTCGTATTTTCCCTCAAAGTCCATAACTTAAAACTTCCAACTCAGTCCACAGTTGATGTTGCTCACAAAGTTCTATGGCTGTGGGGGTTGGATCCATAATTGACGAATAGTTGGGCCTGTGGTCGGGCAAACCACAGTCAGTGTGTGGCCTGATGCAGTGCTCGAGGGCACTTGTTGGGTGCCTGGATGTGGGCCAAGCTCCCTTACCAGTAATTATTAGTTTCTGGCCACAACCCCAAAAGCCGTAATCGAAATTTGACAACACTCTTCGATTAGAGCGAAACACCATCTACGCATATCTACAGGGCACTCTGCCATCAGTTTTCAATTATGCACATCAAATTGTTGACTCTTTCTTTGCAGACTGTGGCGCTGAAAATGGAATTGGACACCCGGACACCGACTTCCTTGTGGAAGGACAAAGCCGTTGTGGAGATGAATATTGCCGTGCTGCACTCGTTCCAGAGCCGCAATGTGACCATTGTGGATCACCACACGGCCAGCGAAAGCTTCATGAAACACTTCGAGAACGAGTCAAAGTTGCGGTAAGCGTTGGGTCTGGATCGGAAATTATTTGCATGGGTATGCGGCATTGGTGGATACTTTATGGCCGAGCCGGGTTGGGACTGCATTTATGGCTTATCCCCAGCCGCATGTTTATGGCTTAACGTGTTTTATTTGACTTCCGCTGGCACACACAGGAACACACAGAGCGGGGAGTGGGTGGAAAAAACTTTGCAGGTGCAAAAATAAATTTATTGTTTCCAATTTGCTGTCGCCAGCGCTTATGTAAAGTGCTCCGCGAGACACATAAATGCCGCACAATATGTCAGAATTTTCTGTTTGCTCGCTAAAGGGAAATCCTCTTTGGTTTGGCGGAACAGAAATTAATATCCAAAATGATTTTTTCATATTTTATCTGCACAATTGTTTCGATTCAGCTGATTCGTCATTGAAAAGTACTGCCTATAAAAGCCCGAATTAATCAAACGATTTGCTGATAGATTTGGGGCATTGCATTTGTTTAATGAATTATGATTTTTTTCTATGTCATTAACATTGTCCCTAAAAGCTTTATGGGGAAATTTTAAGTAAATGCAAGACCAAAATGGATTTTAGCTTCAATTAACTTTTTATAATCTCATTAGCAATGGCAAGAACATTACGAAAAATCTGTAAAGAGAACAAACCAAATAGCCACCCACTTTAAATGGTTTCAGCTTTACTTTTGATTGCGTCTTTGATTTGCTTTCATACTCCGCTGTATTGTTAAACTTTATCTGGGTGCTGTTTTTGGCTTAAGCCCAAATGGAAATGTTTTTGGCTTAGGCAAAGTGCTGTAAAGGTTAACCGTCTGGATAATATGTTACGAGAGAAGCTATTTCCTTGCAAGAAAGTCCAACCTTTGGACATTTCTTTTCTTTTCTTTTGATAATAATTTCAAAGTCCTCTCAGCATCACGAGGTCCCAGACGCCTTTTGGGAGCACTAAATTAGAAGCCAAAGCCCTGTCTGGTCGGAGAGCAACAGCAGGCAGACAAGCAACAAATAAGCCAATTAATGCCAATACCAAAAATATGCTGTCCATATTTCAATTTGCATTTGGTATACGTCTTGCGTACCGTTTAGCATAGTCTTAGGGAACCCCCAGCATTCCGGGTTAATTCTAAGCAATTACTTACGCAGCGTTTACCTTTCCATAGGAACGGCTGTCCCGCCGATTGGATATGGATTGTGCCGCCGCTCTCGGGCTCCATTACGCCCGTGTTCCACCAGGAGATGGCACTGTACTATCTGAAGCCCTCGTTCGAATATCAGGACCTCGCCTGGCGCACCCACGTCTGGAAGAAGGGACGCGGCGAAAGCAAGGGCAAGAAGCCCCGCCGTAAATTCAATTTTAAACAAATCGCTAGGTAAGTACGGGTACGCACCGTTTACCGTTAACCGTTAACCGTTAACCTTTACCTTCTACCAATGTTGGCTGTTGACATCCTACTGCTTCTGCCTGCTGCCGCCATGTCCCCCCGTTTAATGTAATTGTCTTTGTGTGACTTTGCTGTGTGTATGGAGAGTGTAGCTGGGGCGTGTCACACGACAGCATCAGCAGGGATTAGCTTTTAAGTAGATTACATGGATTGTGGTTTATTGCTGCCTGGCTATACTTCGACTTCCCCCCGACTTCTCTCTCTCTCTCTCTATCTCTCTCTCTCTCTGGGTAAATTTGGAACATTGCATCATGGTTGTTGTCCCGTGGTATTGTTATTTTAAATGTTATTTTTCCCACTCATTCCACTGCTTTGCTTTCTTCTGTCTGGTAGCTTTTAGTGCTACCTTTTGCTAGCACATGTTCGGATCTGAGTTGATTGTTATGCAAATTGTATGGCATTATTTTATTTTGTATGAAATTCAACACTTTGTCTTTAAGTTTGTTGTAGTTTTAGCAAAGTTTCCCCATATATATATACATACATATAATGAAAGAATGTTTCCCATTAAATGAAGAAAGTATTTGGGAGAATACAATTTTCAAACATTTGTTTGTCCAATGTCCGCCAGAACAATCATTGCGGGAACTTTTTATCAATTTTATCAATTAATTGATAACTAATTGTACATAATAAACAGCTGCACTACATTGTATTCCCTTCACCCTCCATTCGCACATGCTTAAATCAACATAAACCTGAAACAAACAAGCTGCGGTCAGCCCAAACAAATAAAATCAATTACACAATTAACAAAAGAAATCGCCCATGATGAGGGGAAATATGTGACACCTGCAAAATGGCCGTGAAATGAGTCGCGAAAAATAATAATAAATATTTAACGAGCGCACTTTAACTCGTTATTAATTAATGATGTTGTTCGCACTTGCCCAGTTGCCCATTGCACAGGCTAATTAATTTTAATTATTTGCAATTGGTGCCGTGCCACGAGTTCGGGAAGTGTCCGTGCATCGATCCCCCGTTGAACAGTTTCTGCAAACTGCCTGCCTGACAGATGTTCATTAAAAAGATATCAATTATAATTGTTGAAAATCGCATACAACAAGTTTCCATTAAATCGAGTGAGAAACTTTTTAACAGCACTTAACTGAAGGAACCTCTGAATATAATCATTTAAGTAGGGGATGTACATACATATGGAAGTAGGATTGTATTCAAATGTGTACCCGAATATCTGTATCTGTATGGGGATGGCTGCCAAGCTGCAGACATAATTAAGTTTAATTGTTTCAGCACGCGCTTGGCTCTGATGAGATGAAATGGAATTAAATCAGCGCTGACATCGACAACTTTATGGAAATGAAATTATATTCATGCACGCACAAAAGTGTGCAAAATAATGGCGAGGGGGGAAGTGGGCATGGCAGCAGAAGTGAAGTGGAGTGGAGTGGAATGAAGTGCCTGGCATATTGAATTACATTTAAACTGCCTATAAGCATCCATTTTCCCCTCTTATCCCAAAAAAAAGTAGTTCCATGTCAGGAGCAGGCAGGCGGCGGGCACCAGGCGACAGGCGCTGTAAAAATGGAACACAATTCAACCAGCTTATGCGAATGTTTCACAACGTACCCTGTAATTTTGTGGAGCGAAGTTAGGTAAAGAAATAGTTACTTGAAATGGTTGATGGAATTATGTCTGTTCAAAGAAAGCGCAATTACAAAATCACAAAAGAATGTACAAAATGTACAGCATATCAATATACCCATCCCAAGAGTAGGGTGTGAAGAAGGAGAAGAGAAGAGGGAGAATCTCAAAAATGAAGTCGAAGAAGCAGACGTTTCCATGCCTGCCGGTGATGCTGACGGAGTCCCTCTCATCCCCTCTCTTTCTGCTCTCATTTATTTGCACTATGCATAACATTTTATGCGAATCTGCTTTAAATGGCGGAATGGGAAGGGGATGCAATAAAACTGTTGTGTCCCGTTTGATTATTGACAGGCCATGTGTGTGTGTGTGTGTCGAGGGCGAAATATATACTCTAGCTGCAGACAATTTTCCAATTATATGGCATGTCAATCAAAGTGCCTATATCGGGCGTCATGTGTTGGGGCCTTACCCTCCCACACAAAGGCTTAGACATAAGTATAATAACGATGGCCTTCCCACTGCCAACTAAGATTTAAGTGTCCCAGCATCTGCCCCAGCCTCAGCAGCAGACTCTATTCCGGCAGACTTTATAAGTAGTTTCCTCGTTACAGGGCTGTGAAATTTACATCGAAATTATTTGGACGCGCCTTGTCAAAGCGCATCAAGGCAACGGTTCTGTATGCCACAGAAACTGGCAAATCCGAGCAATATGCAAAGCAATTATGCGAGCTGCTTGGACATGCATTCAACGCACAGGTGAGTTTCCAGGAACACCAGGAAGAGGGCTCACAGCGAGAAATATCCGGAAATTATTATCATGAGCATCAGGCAAATTTCAGAGTCTAAAAAAAGCCACAATTTGACATTATAAAACATTTAACCCACGTTCAAAATGAGCCTCATTTCGTACCCTCTGCCACATAGGACAAATTAGCATAAAAAGGAAATTTACCTTGTACATTTTTGTGGCAGCTTAGTGTCCAGTTGAGCAGAGTTCTGCCCAAGTCCATCTCCGTGTTTCTGGTCCAGCATATCCCCTCGTCATGTGTGTGTAAAAAGCATCTGCTGCTGCCTGGGAAAATGAGATAAGCCCTAAACACCTGCGACATAATAAGTAGTCGAGCAAGATACAGACCAGGCATCAGAGCATACGAAGCTCATTAAGCCGCCTGGTCCCTGGTGTACTGCTGTCCGACAAGGGGCATAGGCCATGTTCTAATGACCACAAAAGTGTTTGGCTAGCAAAAACAAAAGAAAAAGCAGAAAACTACGCACTGGCCAGACATTAAATTGTTCATTCATTTAGATCTATTGCATGTCCGACTACGATATATCCTCCATTGAGCACGAGGCACTGTTAATTGTTGTGGCCTCCACCTTTGGCAATGGCGATCCACCTGAAAACGGAGAGGTAAGTTCCCCAGATCATATCAGGATAATTAATAGATTAGGCCTGCCTCCCTCCCACCTCAAATGTGAACGAAATGAACTTTAATTGTGTGCCGTGACCTCAGCTATTCTCCCAGGAATTGTATGCGCTGCGTGTGCAGGAGTCTGGCGAGCATGGATTGCAGGACTCCAGGTGAGTCCATAAATTCAATTTTTCTCTTTTTGCTTTTTGCCAGCGCAGTCCTTGAATAAATTTCGTATAAATCAATTTGTTTAAGAACTTCGATGAAGAAGGAGAGCAAAATACAATAAGAGAGATAGGCAAAGGGCGACCGTTGCTAAATTGCTTTTTAAGCAAGTTTTCTTTCATTTAAAATTTGTTCAATCTTATGCAAATTGTGCTTTCTGCTTATCATTTTTATTGCACACTTTCGAGGTTCAGTATCCTTTGCTTTGGTTATTCGGCAATGCTCGTACGAGTAGATTAAATTCCTTTTATTTGTTTTCGAATTCCTTCAATGAAGCTCCGATACAGTAAGTGCTATTGTCTGCCGTTAAACGATTAATTTTCCAACGAAAAATTATTATTTTTGTAGGGGAAATGTTGCTATTCAAAACTATTCCCAAGGATGGGGACCCTGATCCGTTTTTTTGGGTCACATTATTGCTGACACATGCTTTGAAATTTTGTATTATTAATTGGCTGTTGTTGTTCCCCCTGTATCATGCCCCCTGTATCAAGCTTACAAATTCCCCACAAATACCTTCACATACAACCACACACACATACACATGCAGGATAAAGGCACGCACTTAAGTGCGTGCCGCTTGAAGGAGCAGACAAATCCGCGCTATACCCCTCACCCGTTGCCCCAAAAAAAAAACAATAACAATAATTTTGTTATTTCGATATTTTCCCTCACGTAGAATATGCCTGTGGAGGGTTTTTATGATGTTGAGGGGATTTCCGCTTGACAACTTTGACAAATAAGGACGGAGACACACAGACACACTGACATGACTAAATTTATACCCGAAAACACTGGCGGAGGACGGGGAATGGGGAGCGCCTGTTGAAAATGAAATTGAAAATTCATATGAAGCACATTGGAAGGAAGGGAGTAAGTAACAGGAAGCTGCCAAGGCACTCCCCTAGGGTGGCAAGCCAATTCAATAACGTACATAAATACAGACAGATGTACATTGTACATACATATGTATGTATGTAACACAAATCGTTTCGAAAAAAACGTCATGCAGGCAGCGTTTTGGATGGTAAAATTCATTAATTGAAATTTAATTTATCTGATTCTATAGACTCTTGCGTGTTTATTTCTGTCTTGATCAAACTGCGTTACAAAAACCATTGAATAGGCTGCAGCAGAAGCTGGAGAGGCAGTTGTCTTTTTGTGCTGTTCGCGGTATACCAATTAATTTGATTTATTATTGCCTTTATGCGTTACAATTGGGTATATTTAAGTGACTGTGTGTGTTGTTGATACAAACAATGCCCAAGAGGAGTTAATTGACATTTCCTAATCCTTCGCTCATCATTAGCATTATGATTAATTGAGTTTTTGAGGCAACAATTGAATAAAAAAACGTTTTATTTGTATCTAATATCGATATTTGTTATCACAAAGTGGTAAAGTAAAAATATATGTTTGCTTGATTGACTCATGTAATGTTTTAATAAGAAAGCTTTTAAATCTTTAAAACAAATATTTTTTACAAATTGAGAACAAGCTCTTATTTCTACTTTCGTTTCGGAGCCTGCTGGATTTCATTACACAAACATTACCGAAATGAGAACCCGTCTCGTACGCGACTTGTCCCCGGCTGCGTTTGAACAATTTAAGCAATCAAGCTGTTGAGCTGTTGAGCTGGATGGCTGCCTCATCATGTGAGCTTGAGTGTTGAAGGTTTTTTCTGGATGCTGTTTTTGGATGCTTTCCCGCTCGAGTGAGCTCGCCTTGGGCATGGATGCTTGCTATTTGTTCTTGCTGTGCTCCCGAGGCATTTTGTCGCTTCGGAAATTGCTTTGCTGTTAATTGTTTGCTTCACTTAATTTAATTTTAAAGCCAAGAACTCAAAACTTTGGTTGCAAACTTTGCGAAACCCGAAACTGTAATAGTTGCTTGATAGTTTTCAAATAGCTGCGAAGCAAGGGCAGACTTTACATATGAGAATATACGGGAAATTAGCATCCTATAAGTTTTCATGCCCTGAACTTTGATCAAATTGTTATGGTTGACCGGGCAAATGACACTTGCTTTCTGGGGGACGAGATATTAAATGTCCACATTAAAAGTACACATTCTAGCCACCCACCTACAGCCTTCCACTTTCCTGGCCTTGCCCTGCTTCGTCTCTGTAATTGTCAGCAGCTCGAGCAGTTTGAGGGATCTGAGCTCACTTAATTGCAGTCTATTAGGCCATCAACGCCGGTGAGTGCTCTTTGAGTGTTTACCTACATTGTACGTAGGGTGGGGATGGCATCCGTATCCTGCTGTCTCTAAACTGCAACAGCCACTGCACCTTTTCTAGAATGTGTCACTAAGACACCTATGTATGCTGATGGCACTACCAGCCATCAGCTGGAAATTACTTCATTTTGCATAACGAGCTGAGCAAAGCAATTGGATAACATTTTTGTTGCAAACGCTCGACATCTGAGTACATATTTCAGTGGCTTCTACAACAGCTTTAAATGTCAACAAAAATAATTACAAGTACTAGGTGGCTGGATAGCGACACTTGAGTCAAGAACAGCTAGGATAAAGACGGGAATGAAGTAGTAGCACTGAAAAGCTTTCAGGCAACTTGGGTAATTTATAGTCAGCAGGGAATGTACTGAGAGAAACTACCCAACGAAAGAGTGAAAGTTTTAACTTGGGTAACTGTTTACGGCATCTTAATCTTAATCTCCGTTACCCTAGCAAATTTGAATTAAAACCCTTCTGTGAGGGTATTTCACTGTGCTCATGCTGGTTTCATTTTTTTCAGTGTCTTTGTGAAGACGCTACAGCCAATTCTCGGCAGCATTTTAATTATGACGCAGTTCAGGATTTGCAGTCTAACTGTCTGGCACCCCCCCTCCTCTTTTTCCCACACTTTCTCTTCTTCGTCTCTGCTGTTGCTTGGGCCTTCGACCCTCACTGAACTACAGTTGTAAATTACAACACTCTTTTCACGCTATGCTGCACTTTTAGGATGCTGCTACGGCGGGATACGGGGGTGGGTATGGTAACGGCAGGTAAAATGCAATGCGTTCTCTGTTTGCTTGCGTGTGGAATCGTTTTACTCTCTCTTCTTTCACTTCTGCTTCTACCATTGCAATGCATTGCCCTGCTGTTGTGCTTGTACGGCAAGGAGCGTGGCGTGAGATTAAGCTGATAAGCGTCACTCAGCTTTCAACGAAACTCAAGAACAGAGAAGAGAAGAGGTGTGAGAGAGAAACGTGAGGCGAGGCATGGCGTTTGCATTGATTAATATCATGAGTATATGAGCGAGAAATGGATATAATGTTGGAGCGGAACAGCAATTACAGTTGCTGTGAATCTGTGGGTAATGAGCGGTACCAAAGTACCGAAAGTGCTTGATGTGATAATAACGGGATACCGCGCGCACGCCAAAGCTCAAGCTCAAGCCCTTTGAACTTACAAACGAATTTACCAACTGTTTAAGGAAAGGAAATGAGAGCCATAAATTCATTTAACTCTTTCACACTTAAGCATAGGATATGCACAGTAACAGCTTGAAAATAGCTATGAAAAAAGTTACAGCTCAAATAGAGAAAAAAGTTACGTGTAGCTGCGAAGTGTAATTTAAAGTGTTTATCTTCAACATCAACTTTTTAATATATTATAATATAATATTTCTCTCGGCTCCACCACAGCAAAGTAGCTCTTCAGCCACTCGTAATCCCAGCCAGTCTCCTGGCTCCATCATTCGCTGTTAACAAGCTCTCTCATAGTACCATCTCGTAAGCTCAATGTCAGAGCTCTGCTCTCGGGGCTCACGCTCACCCGACGACGTTCGCAACAGGTTTTTACGACTCCACCAAAGCCATAAACTTTGACCCAAAGCCAAGTTGAGCAGCAGGAGCTCAAATAGTTTTAAACGCACTCTGCCACCGAGACACTGGCCAGATGCAGTTGCCAGCTTGCCACGGCTCTGGCTCCTCTTCAGCTGCCAGCAGACTGGCTAAATGTGGGTATTTTCCCTTTAAAGAGTGCCATTGTTCATTGTTGAGTCATCCCTCAACTGGGCCCAACTGCAGTTGGGTGCAGGGCACATGCCCCGCATGCTGGGAGGAAGAGCCCTCCGAGCTGGGTTTTCCTGACGAGCTGCTGACGACCGGATGATTACGTTTTCTTTTTTTAGTGAATTGCTCGCACAGTTGCGTCCAAGTCCAAGGCTTGTTCAGTCCTGCCCTCCGCCTACTTTTAGCTCATTTTATTTTTTTGGTATGTTTTGTACATTTCTCCCCATTCGTTAGCAACATCAAATGACAAGCGTAATAAATGTTGTGCTGTCAGTCTCTCTTCTGTGTGCCTCCTATTGTTGCCTCCTTTGGCGTGTTTTGTTCATTGTCTTGTCTTCCTTTAGTGGGCTGTAGGCGCCCTTGACCACGCCTCATTCCTTTTGTGGGAAGCCTTTGTGAAATCCGAATCCGAAGAAAGAAACCCTCCCACACAGGCGCGTTTTTAATTTGAGTGTTTTCAGAGTCTGCTCTTTGGGGGAGATTGAGGGAAATTCCAGTGCATACTTTAGGGCTGCCGAATCAATCGAACGGGGAACTTATTTCTTTATCCTGCTCACACTTCCTCGCACTAATCTCCTTCTGCGATCTAGCATTGCCGTCACCTCATCGAAATCCTTCATGAAGGCCAGCTCCCGCCAGGATTTTATGAAGTTGCCCCTGCAACAGGTGAAGAAAATTGACCGCTGGGACTCGCTGCGTGGCTCCACCTCGGACACCTTCACCGATGAAACTTTTGGGCCCCTGTCCAACGTACGGTTTGCCGTCTTCGCTTTAGGCTCCTCGGCATATCCAAACTTCTGCGCCTTTGGACAATACGTGGACAACATTTTGGGCGAACTGGGCGGCGAGCGACTGATGAGGATCGCCCATGGCGATGAGATGTGCGGCCAGGAGCAATCGTTCAGGAAGTGGGCGCCAGAGGTGTTCAAGGTAAGGCAACGCCAGGTAAAAGCATAAACCACATCGAAATTCAATTCTGCACCCACACAGCTTGCTTGCGAAACGTTCTGCTTGGATCCGGAGGAAAGCCTCACGGACGCCTCGCTGGCACTGCAGAATGAATCCCTCACCGTGAACACTGTCCGGCTGGTGCCGTCCACGGGCAAGACCACGTTGGACAGCGCTCTCTCAAAGTACCACAACAAGAAGGTGCACTGCTGCAAGATAAAGGGGCAGCCGCACAACCTGACCAAGCTGAGTGAAGGAGCAAAGACAACGATGCTGCTGGAGATCTGCGCCCCGGGACTGGACTACGAGCCTGGAGATCACGTGGGAATATTCCCGGCGAACCGATCGCAGCTGGTGGATGGTCTGCTGCAGCGTCTGGTGGGTGTTGAGAATCCGGATGAGGTGCTGCAGCTGCAGCTGCTCAAGGAGAAGCAAACCTCGAACGGAATCTTCAAGTGCTGGGAGCAGCACGATAAGATTCCTGCAGACACGCTGCGGAATCTGTTGGCTCGCTTCTTCGACTTGACTACTCCTCCCTCACGGCAGCTGCTCACCCTCCTCGCAGGCTTCTGCGATGACAATGTCGATAAGGAGCGGCTCGAGTTGCTGGTGAACGATTCGTCTGCGTATGAGGACTGGCGGCACTGGCGCTTGCCCCACATGCTGGACGTTCTGGAGGAGTTCCCCTCGTGTCGACCGCCAGCGCCTCTTCTGTTGGCACACCTCACGCCCCTGCAGCCGAGGTTTTACTCCATATCCTCCTCCCCGCGCAGGGTCAGCGATGAGATCCATCTCACGGTGGCCATTGTCAAGTATCGCTGCGAGGATGGTCAGGGCGATGAGCGGTATGGTGTCTGCTCCAACTATCTGTCGGGCCTGCAGGCCGACGATGAGCTCTTCATGTTCGTGCGAAGTGCTCTGGGTTTCCATTTGCCCGCGGACCGCAGTAGTCCCATTATCCTGATCGGACCTGGCACGGGCATCGCCCCGTTCCGCTCCTTCTGGCAGGAGTTTCAGCTGCTTCGCGAACTCGATCCAGCTGTTTCGCTGCCCAAGATGTGGCTATTTTTCGGCTGTCGAAACCGGGATGTGGACCTGTATGCGGAGGAGAAGGAGCGGCTGGTGAAGGAGCAAATATTGGATCGCATTTTCCTGGCTCTCTCCAGGGAGCCGACCATCCCCAAGGTGAGCTTTTGTGCGGCAGGAACTTTAAAATTGCACGAACTTCTCCGCCTGCTCCCCCACCTAACAAATGATTTGTTTGTGCATTTCAGACATATGTGCAGGACCTGATTGAACAGGAATTCGATTCGTTGTACAACTTGATTGTGCAGGAGCGGGGACACATTTACGTTTGCGGCGATGTCACTATGGCCGAGCATGTCTACCAGACCATCAGGTAAGGCTCTTTCCCTTTCTGCCTTTTCCCTTTGCCGTAGTTTCCCTTAGTTTGATTGCCTTTGTGTGTTGGGGGTTGGAGCAGTGGGTGTGGCTAACCTGTTGCTATTTCCACACATTTTCCTCTCGTTCACTTTTCACACTGACTCTTCTGGGAATTTTCTGTTTTTCTAATGCTCTGCGGTCAGGTATTTCGCCATTGCTTGTACACATACTTTTTTCTCCACTTGGCATTTTTCAAAGTTCTTGATTACATGCCTCATTGTGAAATACGGGCTCCATATACACACACAGGATATTGCATAAGAGCAGTCCTTGAAGGGTGATTTCCATGGGGGCCTTATCTTAAGCGGCTTAGGGTAATAGGAATCGAGGCAGAAGCAGAAGCTGATCCCCAGCTAATGCGTTTTGCTAATTAGAGGACTCTAATTATTGATTTGCAATAGAGTTACAAAGGAAACAAATGGAAGACATGTTCATTTGCTTGGCTAAAATGTCCTGTAAAATTTATGATAATTACTTTGCCCTAAGGGAATAAATATTGTTGCTTTGTTGTCCTTATTTGCCGAACAAAACAAATCTGTTTTCATTCTCATTTCTCTTTGACAGGAAGTGCATTGCCGGCAAAGAGCAGAAATCGGAGGCGGATGTTGAAACTTTTATGCTAACACTGCGAGTAAGTTTCCCCTGAGGGTGATCCCACACAAGTTCACATTTCGTGCATGTTTTTTTGCAGGACGAGAGCCGCTATCACGAGGACATCTTTGGCATCACGCTGAGAACGGCTGAAATTCACACAAAGTCGCGGGCCACGGCGAGAATACGAATGGCATCGCAGCCCTAAGGCAACTAGTAATCAAAATACGAACAAATACCAGTAACCACCTATTATTTCCTAATAAATGTTGTCGCTTCTTTCATTACAATTAATTAGCCAAAGGTTTAATTTTATCAACTCAATTCTAATGTACAAACCAAAAACAGAAATCAAAATTCAAAGCTCTAAATGTTAAAATATGTTTCAAATAAATCAATTCCTTCAAAAAGAAACCCCAACAAAGCGTTTATGGGTTGGGCATTAGTCCGATGCAATTTCCAATTTTTTCCATCAATGCTTCTGTCAAAGGAAAGGCACCGGGCTAAGCGGCTTAAATTGGGTTTAGGGAAGTGGCAAGCGTATCCACTTGATACAGGTTGGTAAATTGTGCAGAAAATGCAATTTGTAGAATAAACAGCGATTTCCTTTCATGGCTCTTAGACCGGAGCCCGAAGATTCTTTTTCGCGATTCGTTCTGTGCAATTGTTGGGAATAAGACCAGCAGCTCAATGACAAACTGGCAAAACACGAATTCAAATCCGAATCTAATATAATTTTACCTTCCGCAAACTTCAATTACACTTTACAAGTCTCTAATACACTCGTTTTCAATTTCCGTAAAGTGAATAAAGATACACCAGACCAGAGCCCTGTGCTAGAACGCTGGCTGGCTGACTGGCTGGCTGGCTGGCTGGCTAGCTGGGACTGCGCTAACATTCCGGTGGCTGTCTGCGGTTTCAAAGCGCTAACAGATTTGTACTCGCACCTTATGCGAAATTCTAAACATCTCCATTCTGACTTTGGTCGAGGGGTTTACCGCCAACGCCAACGCATCCAGCAGCGTCTCTTTTGAACACTCGTATCTGGTTTCAATGCTAAAATTCAATTGAGGCCCGCGCTTGGCTTCTGTTCGACTCGTTTTTGCTTGCATTTTTACAGGGTTAACAATGGGTATATGGGTGTTTAAGCCAAAAATTTGTAACTAACAGCAGCCCACAACAAAACATGACTCTGGGGTACCTTTTCGTCGAAGCATTTCTTGTTTCATTTCGAATTTCGCTTTTCGTTACACTTTTTTTTGTAACGGAAAGTTGTGCTGTGGTGCGAGTCGTGGTTTGACTTCTGATTGACATTTTATTCTACCTTTTTCCACCGTTTTCTGTTACGATATAGCGCGAGTATCTCTTTCAATCAACTCGGCCGCGCTCATATTTCAGGGTTAGACATCTGTCAATAGCAGAAATACAGGAAGCTGATAGATATGGCTTAGGAAATGGGATTCTAAAGTCTGATTGGTTTGAGTTCTTTGAGTTTAAACGAGATAACCTGTACGCCAAGAGAGCTTTCACTGTATTTCCCTACCGCGACAAGCATTTCGAGTATCACTGACCTCTTGCAGTCTGCAGACTGCCAACGCCGCATTCGTCGAGACTTTTGCAAATGATGTGGAAATTCGCTGCATTGCTTGGCAATATTTACATATTGCTGTTCTTGTGGGTTTCAATTGAAATCAGTGCGAATGACACGCTGACAGCGCTGTAAAATAGCCCGAAATTGCTGTTGCCATCAGAAAAATGAGTGTAAAATGCTCCCAAAAACTGATGTCAATGGCTTATTGGCTCTTGCTCGATTCCAATTGCAATCACCTGATCTTTTTTCAGACTGGGGCAACCGCCAAAGGGCCACGACTAACTAACTGTTGGAGTGTAGTTACCTCTACGAATGTGAAAGGAGTTTGGAATCAGCCAGAAGAGCATCAACAAACGAAGAGTTTGGCACGCGCCCCAATCCTCATGCCCCCGAAATGCTAACCGGCTTTTGCTATGCATTCCCCCGAAATCAAAATTAATCAACCGAATTTTAACGCAGCAGACAACCACCGTTCCGACAGCCTCGTCCGACCAGCATTCCTGACATAATTCCGTGTGTGAGTAAGCAAACGAGTTCGGGAAAAAATTAGACGTCATCGGCGGCCCGTCCCAATGGACGCAGCTGCCGGTCTAGCAGATGACACACACAAAAAATGGCCCAGAGCATGGACCAGAAAAGTTGATTCAAACGCATAGCTGAACAGCACCTGAAAAAATGGAATTTTTAATATTCCGACGCAGGACAATATTGTAAACAAAAATAAAACATGAAGGGAACAAGGATTGGGCCTTGAAAAATACATATTTCAAATAAAAACCGCTAAAAAGCACTGGCAGACGCTACAAATTTCGATCTTGTTGAGGTTCGACTTCCACTTAGTCAGCGCTGACGTAGCCGGCTCAAGCACATTGGACAACGGCTGCAACAGAGCTTCAAAGAGAGACTTCAAAGAAGACTTCTTCTAATAAATCACTGCAATTCATTTTGATATTCGTTCTAGTATAATATTTGCATACTCAATTTCAGTTATTGTATCAGCTTAGAACATCCGCTGCTTAACAAGCCTGCAGCATTTAGCTTTAAAGCAGCCAGATCGGCATCATTGTTCAAGCCCATCTTGGGACTTGCTTTGCCAAACGACGCGCACACATGCAGTGCGGCCACATGTGTGTACAGTAAATCAAAAAATGAAAGGCACACTAACAAAGGTGGTGCAGTGAGATGAATGAATCTTACAGTGAAAATGCAACACACAAAAATTTAAAAAAAGCAGACAATGCATAGAAGAAACGGTTAGAAATTAATGTAGAATTATTTGTATTAGTAGTAATTAATCAACAATGTCTCAAGAAACGCGAAAATATTTCACCTGCATAATATGATAATACTTTGGGCGTGCCTTAACTCTTTTGATACACTGTACGAGTGTATGTGAGCGAGCGAGCATGGTTACGGACAGCAGCAGCAAAACAGAGCAGAGCAGCGCAGCGCTATGTCGCCGCTTCGAATCGTTTATTTAGTTAGTAGCGAGATTTGAGCGGGCAACGTTGACGTCGCGGGCTGAACCAGCAACTAAAACGGCGACTGAAGAAGCGCTCAGATACAGTGCGTACTCCCTATGCTGAACGGCTCCAGAGTGCAAGTGGTGGTGTGCTGTGTGTGTGCGTGTGTGTGTGACGGCGACGGTGCGCGAGGCGCAGACATGAAGTGAATAAGAAATTGAAAAGCACTAAAAGACATCGCAGAAGCGCGAATAAAACGCAAGAAACGTGGGCAAAGGCAAAGCCAAAGCCAAAATCGAAGCAAAAAACCCGACAAATCCACAACAACGGGGGCCCAACAGCGGCCACTGCCGCGGTTCCAGCGATAATCACAAAATATTTCTCTGGGGCCTCTCAAAGCCAAAAAGCGCGAACAATTTTGTCGGCTCCAAAACGTAAGTGGCTGTCAGTGTGTTAGTTACAACAAAACAGGGCGACACTTGTAATAAAATTTCAACAACAAAACGAAACTAATGCATTTTGATTGTTGATTTCGGTTGCCAAGAGTGAAATTATTGAACAAGAAATGGGCCGTTGTTTGGGATGGGAGGAGACTCCCACCGTTCCGCCCTAAGAAACGGGGTAGAATGCGCCTTAATATTTACACTCGATAAATATAGTAAGCTGTGGTGCAGTTCGGATGATTTCATACATTTAAAACAGTAAAGGACATTTCTGTTGAGTCAAAAGAGGTTAGAGTAAAGCCTTTCAGCTGATAATTAGAGCGAGAGTAAATTCCAGCTCCATTTGAATTTATTTTGAAGATTTTCTTGTTTGTAAATACAAATGTTGATTCAAGTGTTTGATCATCGATTTTCCGTGAAATAAATACTCGAACTCACAGTTTTACTAACAATTCCCCAGAAGTGTAGCTGGGCTGCGGCTGCTCCATCCATACTTCTGGGTAATTCGGATTGAGGTGTTTAATTCTCAATGATTTATAGACAACCATCTGCTCAGCAAACAATACTTGATGTGCCACTCGATTATTATCTAATTTTGAGTCTCTTTATTCAACACATGGTTGAGTGCTGATCTCAGCGTTAATGCTGTTTGAAATATATCAAAAAATAATGAGTCTCTGCTATTATTTCTAATGTAGATACTTTGTACTCCAGGGCAACAGCCAAGACCTTTCAAGGTTCATTGCCACTTGTCACAAGTTTTCCCGCTTGCTGCTGCTCTGTGTGGCATTTGGCCCGTTTATTGTAGGCCTTTTCATGAATGATCCACACGCGCCCCAATGGCATCATCCGACTGCAGCAACTACAAATCAACAAACAAACAAATGGCAATCCACGCGTGGCTACCTCTTTGGCCGTGGCTTGTGAACTTTTTTGACAGCTTTTGTGGCTCTCAACAGGCGTGTTTGTTCCGGGGGATATTGTGTTCCTTCATTTATGGCAGAATTATTTGTTTGCTCTGGGGATGGCTCTGCGAATCAAGCGTCTATTCTTTGCAAATTATACTTATATTTTCGCTTCTTTTTGAATAAGAGCCAGCGGGGAATACAGTTGCTTTTAATGGCCAGCAATTATTTGACTTAAATTATTAATTGTGCCTTATATGGTGTCTGAGATTCAAGGTTAGGAATGGCCAGTTACTGACATACGAATAAGTATAATTCTGGCGGCAAAATGCCTGAAAAATCTTTTGTGTCGCCCGTGTCGAGTATCTGCACTTTGGTCCAGCGAAGAATAAATAATAAAACAATTTCTGTTACGTGAGATTAGGCCATAAGCCCGGCCCATGTCGCGTGTGTGGATGATAGTTCAGCGACGCTTCACATTTACGCTGAACATTTATCTTTCACGTGTCTAAAAGTGAAAGGAAAATGCAAAGGAGACGACAGATAAGAGTATCTTAATGCAGGGTATGCGCAAAAATGGATAATCAAATATGCTTAATAAGTTGCAGGGATTGATTGGAAAGAAATCACATTTCAATAAATAAATCTTGAAGTCCTCATCTTTATTTATTTTCTACACTCTACTCCTTCAGACTTACAACTTCCTGTCGGCGGCAGGAGGCAACAAATCATTTAACGCATTTTAGCAACGTTCATTCCCCAGGGCTTGAGAGAGCGACACGTGGACCCATTTAAAGTAGTGCAGACCGACAGTAAAAAAAAAGCATAGACCAATCGATATGCATATATATTTTTGTACCCGTGTTTAGCAAACCAAAATTTATTTTTGAATTTTTATGAATGAAATGCCAAACGTTTCGAATTTAAATTCGAAACTGAAGGCCCGAAGAAAAGAGTGCGAAATGCCTCTTAGTCTTTTTTTGCACAAATTATGATGCAGAGCAGCTACTGGTAGGCATGTCAAAAAAGCGATCGCTCAAGAGCCAAGCACACTTATGTATCAATATGGTTTGGGATGTGCACAGACCGTAGATATACATACAACTTTTTTACAAATCAAAGTCCGCGAATTAAATTCGCATAAAAAAAAGAGAGAAAAGAGAGCTAATTGAATCGCAAATATTTGTTGGCTTACTATTTATTAAATCAATTAATTAAATGCATTTTGGTTACCAGGAAACGCAGGCCTTATGAAATATGTTTCCTACGTCATTGATGGCTTTGAAAAATGCCCAACGGTTCGATTCCCCTGAATTTGACTTTTATGTGTATTTCTCTTTGCTTAAACGCAAAAAGAGTATTATGTTTTTTCCCCGGCCGTTGGACAGTCACAAAGTCAACAGAGGGCCCCCCAAATATAAGGTAAACACGAGTGCAAAACTTTTTAATGAATGCAAAATAAACACCGATGACGATGAGCCCGCGGACACATTTCATTTCTTTACTTGTTCGAGGGATTCAATCAAAACTATAATTGCATTAAAGTTGGCAACAAAATCCATTCAATTACTTCACTCAGAATTAATTTCTGAAAGGCTGCGAGAGGGAGCAAAAATTCACTTGAACTTGTAACAAAATAAAAACGAATATAATCGAAATAAAATATTAATTAGGACGCCCGACCGAAGCATTGTTTCAGTCATTTGCAGAACAACAAAATTTCATAAAGAATTTACTTTGTTTAAAGTTTCATCAGGGGTTAGATCATCTCATTTCGGAGCGTCCCGTGTCCCGTGTCCCGTCCCGACTTGTGGTCGAATAAGCGAAATTGCGCCACTAATTGCCCGGCTGTGATGGCGCCATTGCGGCAGTATTGAAAATTCCACTAAAAATAATACAATAATAAATGGCGCCCAGCACCGAAGGCTGCTTCGGTCGCACGGGACACGTACGTGGTCTAATTAATTTGTTTGTAGAAACACAAAAATATTTACTATTAAATTATTGCCCCTCAGCAGCTCCGAAACGTGGGTACAAATATTTCGCGGTTTGCGGCCTCGTTTCAAAATTGATATTGAATATCGATCGAAAGAGCTGTGCCTGCCACGCCCGGCCCTGCCTTGACTCATCGGCCCTAGGCTTTGGGTTTTTCTGTCACAAGCATTAATCACCTCAAGTCATAAAAATGTAAATAATACCTTCCCGTTTTGGGGATACAAGTTTCTGTATTGTTTTGTTTTGTGAATGATCTGCCATAAAGTTAACTGAACAATTAGTGTCCAAGCGTGACATTTTCACGGATCAATGTCGGGCTGACATTTAGACGTAATTGAAAGGAAATAAATAAAGGAAATCCATCACATAAAGTGCTCCAACGTGTGAGTAGCGCCAGATGGTAAACTCAAAACAGATGAGCAGAGTTTCAAGGAGTTTGGATTATGACCAAGAATATAAAAGAGAAGCAACTTAGCCCAGCAGAGAGATTATCCCATTCACTATCAGCAAATGATCAAGTGTCTTTTGCTTACCCGAAAAACTCTTCTGACAATCATTACTTGCAGTAAAGTTTAACCCTAGCAAAAAGTTTGGCCCAAAAGTAAATTCTCTGCATTACAAGTTGTTGATTTTCGGTGTTTTGTGCCTATGCCTTTGTTGCCATGGCAGGCAACATGTAGGCAAAGTGCCACAAAATGGTTGTAAGTATCGGATGGATACCAAATTTATAACAAGGGAGCAGGGTAAACTTTCAAGTCAGAGCTCCCCAAAACCCATAGCTCCATCCCTTGGGCGTCGCCAAATTGTAGTTATAACAAAAACAAGCGTAAACAGAAACCTTTCCCGTAAGGGGGCGGTGAGTAAACATTCATGCACCATTTGCATTTTGAGACAGGGACTTCGAGGCGGGAGAACCAACTACTTTGCGTCAAATTTTTGTGTCAAATCAGCACAAATTCGGAGGCGAAACCACCAACTCTCGCATGGGGTAACCTCTTAAATTGTAGAGTCGTGCTCCTGCTCCTTCCCGGAGAGAAATGCAGAACAAACATTTTCAGCATGTCACAGAGACACACTCTGGCGATAGAGCTATTGACAGACGATAAGGAGCATCCGGGGAGTACATGTGACAGCACACATGGAACACTAAATGACAAATGCTGTAATGGTAGAGTTAGATAATAAGTCACTTGCTGTCTGCCACTTATGGAGTCAGACAATTGTCAAACAAAAAAAGGTGCTCCAGCTCTGGGAAGTCGAAGCAACAATTTTCATATCTTAGCACTGCCTGTCGACATGTCCAAAGTTTGTGGCTGGGATGCTGCTCATTTACATATGTTTTATGTTAAATATTTTATTGTGTGCACATCCCAGAACAGTTTCTGGCAACATTCTGTGGCTGTGGAGAAATTCGCATACGGAAACAATAATAATTGCAGGCCACTGATGTCGCTGACAACCGGGAACAACAAAGTTGCCGCTCTGTATTGGCTTTGGCATTGTGTTGGGTGGATTTTGTGACTTTGCTTTTGCTTTACAACTTCCACTTGCAGTGTACATTTTTGTGGCTTGGTCATCAACTCGTTTTGCACTGGCCACGGGGGAGAGGACGAAATTTGAATACTACTTTTGCTCAGCTCAAAAGTGGAGCAGTATCTGAAAGCATCTGAAAGTTTAAGATCTTGCTCTGGCCGGGCCAAACTGTGGCCAGCAATAATGAGAATCTTTTGTCTTTCAGTTTCACTCCAAGTTCATGCATTTCCTGCCTTCCTCCGGTTCAATCAGGTTGCCTCAGGGAAAGACGGCAAAAAATCCGCCTCAAATTAGATAAACATGTAAATGATTATTGACACAAAAGGGCTATGCTGGGGGCATGAATAAATTCAGAATATGTAATGTGCATATGAATACCAGGAAAAGGACACAACTGCCAATACAAATTGACGTTTTATTTGCCTTTCACCTGATGCCAGACGACAGCAGGCAGACAGGCAGACAGACAGACAGACTGACGAGAAAGGACCCCAAAGGAAGGGCAGACAGAGGAGCCCGAAGAACCTCAACGCATAATGAAGTAATTGGCTGAATTTGTCTTTGGCCAACAACGAAAGTTGGCCAGCCCAGGCAGCGGCAAGACAGGCACTCCTCGCACAGCTTTAAGATAGAAATTGATCCCATGTATCGGTGGCACAGGGGCAGCAGCAGCAGTCTCCATCGATGGCACACCGAAAGTTCGCTTTCTTGGCGCTGGCTTTCAAAATGTGAATGCACTTTTGTGGTACGTGACAGGTTTTTGTTGCTCCACTTTTGTGTTTCGCCGAACAGCAGGAAGGAACACAGCGACGTGGCTCTGTGGCTCTGAGTTTATTGACTTTTTGACTCACATTAAATGGGTCTTAAAATCTTGAAAAGTTTTGATGCGCTGGCTTAGGGTAAGCTGACCAGAGCGGAGGCCAGCTTCTGCACGTTCAGATGGATTTCGTACGTAGATTGTTCCCGACTTGAACTTGTTTCCCAAAGTACTCGCATTTATTGTTTCTTTTTTGCTTGGCTCACCTTCAGTTTATGGCATAGGAGCACTGGATGCTAACAATTAAAATGTGTTTGCTTGATTTCACTCGTTTGTGTTTTGTGTAAAGAATTTTGAGCAATTGCTGGGGCAAGTCACGTGCCACCTCCAACAGGGTCGATTATTTCTAATCAAGGGGAGGTTAAACAACACCGATTCGGCACCGATTATTGCATCAGCAGCGTAATTCAATTCAAACTAAACATTTGTCAGTGTGCGAGCACTCCACCAGACTCTCCTGCAATATAACCCTGTGCTGTCCCTTCAATCAGAGCTCTCTACGCGTGCGGAATGGTATTGCCATCGGCTGTCAAATGAATATTGCTTACAGTACACATATTTGACTGGGAACTCATATTCTTGTTTGCCCAAAAGGCCCCGCTGGCTGCTTCGTAGAAGGTGGAACTTGCTCAAAGGGTTTCGCTCACGATTCAAAGCAACGCCTGGCAGCATTTAAATGCAATTAAGTTCTATGCCCATCTACAATTATCTACGAGTGTCTGTGATCAGAGTTCTCTTCCAACTACATACACATTTAAGAGCTCAACAGCCCGTCAGGCAGAGATCGTGCTAAAAATAACGAAGAATTCCAGCACCAGCCCTGCGCCACTTAAAGGTAATTTTCGCTTGTTATGGCTTGCACGGCACAGGCACAGGAATATCTAATATGCGGGGATAGAGTCAGGAATAGAATAGAGCACACTAAAAATAGCAACCAGCCAATTTCCAAATGGCGCTGAGGGCAATGATGATGATGGCCCATAAACGAGGAGAAGCCCCAGCACGATGCAGCATGCAGCATGCAGCATGCCAAACTGCTGATTGACATAAAAGAGCAAGTGGACTTGTAAGAAAGAAAAAAAGGGACTGGCAGCAGTCATGCCAAAGAAGATGAATCAACATTCCAGGCGGTCAACGTACCACCACAAGGAATGCTCCTCCTCCAGCTCCAGCTCCAGCTCCAGGCTCTGCTCTGATGATGCTACTGACAAGGAGGTGATGCTGAATAAAGACAAAGACATGCTGCCATTTGGCAATGCTTTGAAAGAGGCTGTTTAACAAAAACCAAACAAGAAGCCAAAGTTGAAGTCAGAGCGAAGATTTGCTGCACTTTCCGGAGCACTGCAGAGGCGACTTCAGACTTAATAAGTAACTTATTAGCTCGTACGCAGATATCTTTAACTAGTGAAAATATCATGGACCATGGTTGTGGCACTTATTCCCCTAGGCCTCTCAGTGACAAACATTGCCAACCCATCGTTATACCTCCCCTCGATGAGAGAGTATGCCTTGACCAGCAGTGCAGCTAAAGACATAAAAATAAGCAAAGATTCCGGAACGTAACATTAAAATAAACGCGCACAGGTAAATCTCCTGAACGAAAGAAGTGCAGATTGAACGCTGACCATCTGACCAGCTCCCAGTCCCAGTCATGCAGGCGAAATGCAATCAAATGCGGGTCGGCTACCATTCTGGATGTCTGAGCCATGGTTGAGGGAGGAGCCAGGAGCCAGGAGCCAGGAGCCAGGAGCATCTGCAAGATGCACGCACATCCGTGAAATTCCTCATTCCTCATTCCTCGGCTGCTCAGCTGCCTGGCTTCATGCATTTACGTTGACGTTGCAATTACAACTGCGCTGGGGTTTGGGGGGGAACCGACCACATCAGTTAGTCCAAAGCCCTTTCCTTACTTTGTGTTTCTTCTGCTGCACATTCTCACGATGATGCCCAGTCGGTCGTGCATTCTGTCTGCTGCCTGCTGCCTGCTGCCTGTTTACTGTGTGATTATTACAAGACGCGGGGAAAATAACAGGCTTTCGCTGAGAGTCCAAGTCCAGGCCCTGCTGGACTGACGCCGTTGGCCAGCCAGTCAGTCAGTCACTGAGCCGAAGGAGTAAGTTACTTAAAGGCTTGCCCAGTCCTACATTCCCCATTCAGGTCCAGTGCCCAGTGCCGCATTCACAATGCTAAACAGTTGAAGTGCACTTAAAGGGGAAGAGGCATCCTGGGCGAAAGGCTTTTCCACTTCAACAAGTTGTTGTCTCTGCCCTGCACTTCCCCTTGTTCGCTCCCCTCCGCTTCTGATTTGCATTAAATGCATCTCAGCGGAGTGTGTCATCGCATTAATTGCGTAGCCCCAGGGAAATTCTCGTGCCTATTACTAATCACAGTTGCCATGCCATTAATTATGAGGTAAATTGCCAGATGAGCCTGATAATGGTTGACAGGTTGTTTAACTTTAATTGTTTAGCTTGATTTGAAGTCTCCTTCGACCTCAATCGTATCTTATTTTAGTGGGCTTTATGGGACTCCACTTCAACATGGAAAACTGCTGTCCATTGGATCTGCCGTAACGTGTGACTTTGTCAACTTTGTAGGCGGCAGGTCCAGGTCCAGGGCCAGCTTCGTCGTTCTTCTTGTAATCCGTGCGACGGCCGAAAGAGTATTGGGGTCCGCGGCCAGCCCCTGGTCCAAACTGGCTGGGCAGCATGTATGCGCCTGGTCCTGGTCCTGCTTAAGGTACAGAAAATTAATTCATCTAACGTGCAACGAAAACAAAAAATAGTTCACCAAAATTTCGAGACATTTCCTAGCAATTGATTTTCTGTTTCGAATGAAAAAGGTTAAAAAATTTTGAAATTTTAAAACTATTATGATGCCGAGACAATATTCAACTAAGGAATGAATAAGAAACCCGTAACAAATCGTTCAAGAGCTAAAAGTCTATGAAACAAAGATGAGAATATACACAAGTAGACAGATATAAGTTGTGACGCGTTCGAAAGCGTCCCACAACGCTCCTTCTCCAATCGTTTCAGGCTCTCCTCTCTGCACTGCTGAATCACTCTATATTTTGGGCAAATTTTTCCATATCGATTCCCCAAGCAGATTAATAGCAGATTCAATTAAAACCCAATCTGCCCAATTATCCGCAAATGACACACACAGATGCGAGCGAGATGCAATCAAATTCTACTCACGTTCATTTATTATTAACACCAAAGGCGTAAAAAAACATTAATTAAGCAACCAATTTTATAATTATAATTTCATGCACACGCCACAATTTTAATATTTAATCTGCTTCAGAGTGTTGAACACTTTTGCATTGTTTTGGCATCTGACTGCTGAATTCAATGCAAATTGCATTCCTGTACACATGAAGGTTTACCTTTGAATATTTTATTTTGGGGAAATAAGAGTAATTTATAATCATGATTAAATACCGAACCGTTTTAAATAATAAATAATAACAACTGTCGCAGCAGCAAAAGTCTGCAGACTAAATTTTGTAATTTTCCAGCACGAAAACTTCAAAAAGAAGTGCTGCAAATCGGTTTTGCTAGTTGCCAATTAACTTTTTTCAATTAATACTTTGGCAACATTCGACTTGACCCTTAAACTCTCTCTTCGCCGTCTGCCTTCTTTTGCCTTCTAAACTTTTAACAGAGCTTTATTAAAGCGAATATTTTGCTGACTTTTGTGTAATGCTAAAACTTTTTCTGATGCTGTGGCAGCCTTTTGGCATAAATTAAGAAAAATCCATAAAACTTGCATAAAATATTTATGCGAAAACTTGCATGTTAACGGGAAAAGGGATTTCCCTTCAAGAATTATAACAGCTGATAATATCGTCCCGGTTTTTATAGTTTCTACTTTCAATTGCAGCGAACATAAATGCACACAACAATGGCACATTCGTCCCTCTGCAGGGACTCGCATCAAAAGGATTTTGGAGCAGATCTGCAGATGTCGAGGAAAAAATGCAATATCAACCAGCAGCGAAGGGGACGACGACGAGCCTGGAGGGGGCCAGATGGAATTTACGAATCCTTCAGCCTGGCCATTTTCGTGTTGACCATTTGCATGGCACACACGTCGTCTACCGGTAAGTGTGGAAATACTGGAAAACTAATAAAATGCCGTTATGATGTGACAAGAAGACAGGAGGACAGGGGTTGGAGTGGAGCCTGAGACGGGCAGACTCTGAAATGTGACAGCAACGTGCAGCCGAGACTCTCGCATTTGCAGCCGTACCAAACCCCAATTAAAAGCACATCAATAACTGGGGCCTCCCTCCCACTCACTCCAGTCGGATTTGTGGCACACTCGTCGAATCGTCATGAAATTGGCACTTGGCGTGCCAGTGTGAGAGCTTGAGCACTGGGGCTCTGGTCTCTATGATTTTGATTTGGATTTTGATTTCGATTTTGATTTTGATTTATTTAACAATTTAGCAACAACACTGGGAATGTCACAAGCTGTGACTCCGCAACTACGACCGAACATTTCTCTGTGGAGAACAAGCAGGAGGTGTCTTCCTCTGGGTGCAAATCGATTAGGCAAAACAACTCAATGTGCAATGAAAAAACATGTATTTAAATTGCATTCAAGCAAAGACAGCTTGATTTTTGTTTAAAGGTGTCTTTCTCCTCTCTTTTTGTGTTTATTTACCGACACAAACATTTCTTAGTGTAATCACTCCAAACAGACTCCTTTATTTGATAAATAATTTCTTAGTTTTATGCTTGTGCGCTTCTCCACACACTCAAATTCCATGGCCGTGCAGGGAGCCAAAACTTTGCTCGTGGCATTGCCGCAGGCGTCTCAAAGCATGCCACCAAAATGCCCATACCAAAACTACACTTGTCGCTGCAGTTTAACAGCAAAATTAACACTACTCGTTGCAGCGCAGGACCCAGGACTCCAGTGCCCGGCCTGCGGTAACATTTGTGAAGCGCTTTAGTCGCTAAGCTGGGTTAGAGGCGACAGATTTTGTGGGCTGCTTCGCATATGTGCATTTTGCCCTTTGTGTTTCAGCTGTTCAAACATTTTTGCCAACTCTGCCGTTGTGTGACTCTACCCTGGAATTTTCTCCTGTGGCATCAGGATGAACACAACGATCAGTTTAGCTTGAACAGCCGCTTGTAGCCGTTTGATTCTGTTTAATTTATATTAAACAAGTGTAAAAAATGTTTTATAATTTCATGGCAGAACAAGGGGACATTGCTGAGTATTTACGGCACGACCACTTTCATTTTGCTATTTATTTTTTGTCCAAATGAGGCTGCTGGGTGGAGTGTGGGCTTTTGGGGATTCTCGGACTGGCAGTCGCGGAAGTGGCTGCTGCGGTTTTTCCATGTGTTTGCTGGGCAGCTGCAGTTTTGCCCTTGCTGCAGAGTCCCTCTGGCTCGTTCAGCCTTGTCCCTCTATAGCATTTTCATGTTGAGCGCTTAGCCAGTGGTAACTTTAAGAGATCGGCCACAAAGGAGTTTAAGTATTAGCATTAGGTTTGGAACTTGCACACTTTGGACCCCATTATTAAGGGGCTAACAATCCCAGCTCCCTTTTTGGTCTAACAATTGGGGTTAAGCTGACTTCAATCCAACGGCACGTAATTCATTTGCATTTTTTATGTCTACCTTTTTAATTTTCAATTAAGGTTGCAGAGCAATGAATTCCCATTCAAAGTTTTAAACAGCTTTGGACGCTCCAGAGGCTGAGGCATTTCAAGAGAATGAAAATAAGAAATCGAGAGGAAAATTTGGGGACTTTGTGTCTCGATATAACTTTTGAATCTATGAAGCACCATGGCGGAGCTGGGAGCTCTTACAATACACTAATTTTCATACTGGATGTCCTCAAATAAAGTACCCAAAAACGTGTGTGCAAAATATACAGAAAATTGCGATTTTAACAGCATTTTTTATGAACCCTAAATTGTCCATTGGGCATAAAGAAAAACCAAGTCTAAGCGGCTCAAGCTGCTGTTAACAAGAATCTATGGGAAAAGGGAAGGGAGTAGGGAACCCAAACTGCCGGCAGCAATAAGCATGAAGAAAAACTGCATCTACATCTAGAAACTCGCATGTGGATCAAGGAATACGTGTGGCAAGGATGCGATGCTGGGGGAGCCAAAATCAAATGTACTGAGGTAAAAAATATGCATATATAAAACAAACATGGCCCTAGGACAATTCAAGTCAAGGTGGAAAAGGGAGCAAAAGTAAAGGAGGGAGAAAATCGACAGAACATAAAAATGAACTACAATTTTGCGGAACTTTAAGCACATTCGTTGCTGTGAAAAGGTCGTCAGCGCAGCAGAAAAAAAGCGATTTGCATATTTACACCGATACAAGTGCAAACAACACCCACATTGGGGCTGACACACACACAGCCACAACAGCCACAGCCACATCCACAGAACTTGCAACCAAATAAATCTTGTGACGTCTCGAGAGAAAGACGTCACGTAGAGACAGTAAAGGCATGAGGCGAAATGGGGGGAAAAAGTAAGAAATGCTGGGGCTGGTGGATACGTTGCTTTTCCGGTTTCCTGCTCAAGTTCCTGCCCTACGTTTGTTGTGTGTGAAATGCTTGCAGTCGGAGCCGGAGATGCTTTGCCACGAGCTCAGCAGAAGGTCCTTGCATCCTCCGACCATAAACTGACGATGAGAAATTGTTGCTAGTTCACATGAAAATTGTCAGAGCGCTATTACGAAAATGAAAATGAAAAGAAAATCGAGCTCATCATGTGTATATAAAAATACATATTTCCCACCCACCCACTCACTCACTCACTCTCGTCACAGCATTGATAATGAGAACCATTGGGAGAGTGAAGACTAAACGTGAGCAAGGCACTGGATTTATATTCACATGGAGTAAGCGGAAAAAATTCTGGGCAAAGTGGTTGAGGAGCAAAAAAAAAACTATTCCAGAATGGTGCGTGCCCGGAAAGGTTCATGGGGCCAAGCGCGGACTGTCAACGCTGCTGTCAACTGACTTTATCAGGTGGGAATTGCAGGATACAGAAACAATCTCCTTAATATCTCCTTTAACAAATTATCCAAAGAGAAGATCTTCGACCTCGACCGAGAAGAGTGAAATTCGATCAATAAAAAGTTGCTCAATTAAAATAAATTCCCAGCTGATTCCTAGGTTACTTGGGACCTTATCATTTTATTGTGCAGCCAGAAGAGCTGTGGCAGCCGCAACCGCATCATGTACTCCTGTTAACTTGCAGCCCGGCACTGGCAGGAAAACCAAACATATTTTTGCAATGGAAGCCCCGTCACTGGGTGACACATTCAATGGGTAAATGGATAAATAACGATATGTTTACAGACGGCAGGAAGGCGCGGGCAGAAAGAGCAAGGGCTCTGGGTACACACGAGTATGTGGGGCAATGGCAAATGCTGCGCTGATTTATATGCGAGTTTTTCTGCTGTTGTTGTTGTTGTTGTTGTTGTTGTTGCAAGAGTGCGCACAGTCAAGGTGGCACGTAACACATTGAGAGACCCGAGACACAACTCCTTCCCTGTGTCACTTGCCCTGCCTGTTGCTCGATATGCCGCCTCTGCAAACAAATGCGCTGCCAGTGGGGCAGTGGCGGATATGGCGGCGTCTCCGAATGTCGTCTGAAGAATTTGTATGTAAACAAAGGCGACACACAACAAACACACGACATCTGTCAAACAAACAATACAGCGGAGGCACACAGCAAACGACAGTGTTTTTGTTTCAGCTTCGTGGGACGTGGGAATAGCAAACGTCTTCAAGGAGAAGACGCAACTTTGCTTGCCTTTTTCTCTTTATTTTTTTCGGGGTGTCTTCCTTAAAGCTTTAGCAAATTCTCGGGCGAAAGGCAAATAGCTGCTCATTTTTAATGCATACTTCATAAATCCTTGTCATAACTTTGTTAGTCTGTCGCTTCGGTTCACCCGCTCTCTTCCAGCCTCCAGCCTCCAGCTTCCAGCTTCCAGCTGCGACCCAAGTGAGTCTCCTTGGTGTTGCGTATACGCAATGCACTTTTTATGGCATATGGAACGAGTTCGTTGTAGAACTATTTATCAGGCATTTATATGCAGTGTGCTCTCGGCCATGTTGCGAAGCGAAACCCAGCTCAGCTCAGTCCAGATAACGATTAGATTGCGTGGAGTCGTCAAAGGCAAACTGCCGGCAGTTCATCACTGAGAAGTGGCCGAGTATCAAGTGTCATTAGGGCGAAAGAAATCGTTTATTAGTACATTTTAGCTGCGCAATAAATCTAGCTTGCGTTACGCTTCACCACTATGACTTAGCTGGAATATTTATGGAATTTACAAGACAATTTCAGGCTGCAAAGTCAAACCTAATAAGATCCAGCTCGCAGCTCTGCAGCTCTTCACCAATCAATATTGCTTCCAAGAACATTTCAACGTTAATTAGCATTGCAAAGGCCCAATTCCGGCTGCCCTCCTCCACCAAGCTGGCCAAAAATCCTCGAGCAAACCGGAAATACTTTAATTTCCGCTGTGGCCGCTCCTAATTTTTTTGTTTTTATATTTTTACTGCCGCTGGCTGACAGGAGTCTGTTTTTTTAATTGCGGTGCTTCTTGTTTTTGTTTTACACATTAAATTAAAGTAAATACTTTAAGCAGAGAGCGGAGGTCACCCAAAAAAAAAAAAGAGAAAAGTAGCGTGAAAATTTGCATGAAATGTTTTAATTCCCATGACGGCAATGCCGCGGACAGGACCTTTGTCTTCCCCCTGTTCCACAGAGTCCTGATTCGCCCACTTTCACCCGCATTGGATCGAGTTTGACATTTTAAAGACAACAGTTGCCCATCCTCACCCATCCACCACCCCAACGGCTTAATTGAATTGTTTAATGGAGTCTTACGACATCGGAAAAAAAGGTCCGGAAAAATCGAGAGCAAGGAATCAAAACGACATAAAATAAAATGCGGGTCGAAGGCAGATGCTTTCACCTTTTCCTTCTGCCCCTCTGCCCTCTCCCCGTTAATTTATTGCCACTTGGCAGTCGTAAAAAAGGCAACAAATTAACGCCCTTGGTCGGAGAGGGAGTCCAACAAAGAGGAAGTTCAGATAAAGAGCCGGACAGAGGGGAGCCCGGAAATGGTAAATCGGACATATTATTGTTATCGTTATCAGGTGCCCAGCTGTTATCAGCTTTCAGATGGCAAAAGTTAAATCTGCTCACCATTATTCAAGCGTTTACGTGGTTTAATCCTAGCAGAAACTTTTCTCACCAGAAATATGTTTGTTATTTAAAGTTCCGAGCCGAAACTAAGAGTACAGCCAGCCATTTAAGTCACGTCCTGCCATAAAAGGGAATATTTGTTGGCGGAGAAGTCTTCTTCCCAGTTGGAATCATGCATAAAGTTGCTGCCATGATTTGGCCCAAAATTATAGGCAGCAGATCGTTAGGAAGTTTTTACTTGATTTTTGGAAACTTTAGCCAAGAAAAAATCTACTTTATAGGGGTCTGTTTGCTGTCGCTCAAAGAGTTATTGCGTGTGGAGCACAGCTCTAGAATAAGCAATGAACACAGATATTTGATATATAATTACAACTGCAAATATATTATACAGGTGGCTGACCCACATTCAGCACTCCTTGCACTAGTGTTCAAATATTAAGACCCCAAAAATCAACCTAGAAACCACAAGTATAAGCTTGGACTCTCTCCTTCTCCCTTCCGATCTGGCTGCTGTCATAAAACGTGCTCTATATGCAGCCATAAGCATAATAACTGGGGGTTCGGGTTGGGTTGGGGGCAGCACAACAATCCATAGACAAAATAAACAGAAGCCTCAGAAGGCTCAGACTCCAGACTTTGACTTCGGACCAGGTCAAATGGGAAGCTGGGAAAACTTACTGGTGGCACTTCGGAAAAGTTTCTCCTCTTGTCGATGCCAATGTAAAATTGTGTGTCAAATCGGAAAATTAGTCCCCAAGGAAGTTCATGGAAAGAGCACGAAAAATGAACTTCGATTAGGCGGGGAGGGGAGGAGGACTAAATCAGCTTTAAGTGGTCATGAGCACGAATCGAAGAACTAGAGTCAACCCACTGCTGGGTGAATTTTGCGGATTCAATGTTTGTGGAATTGTGGGTCTTGCTGATGCTGATTTGCCTGAATGGGGAAACGAGCAAGGGCTGGGCCACTGCTTGTTTACATTCAACATATGAATGAGTTAAGTGATTGGATTGGCACTCGTAACCTGCAATACTGTAGTTGCAGCTCGAAATAGATTATTCCACTTGAGAACACACATTTAAGTGGTCAAAGCAACAAATGGTTTAAATCTCTTGGATTGCCTGCAACAAAGCAATGCGAAAATTGCAATTTTGCATAAACAATTTCCAACTTTACAGCTCAAACGAGTAGTTGATGCCATAACTTCAATCTGATTTCAATGGATGTTCAAGTATAATTTGTGCCTTCCCCCTATCCCCTCCGGCGCAGGGCTTTGGCTTAATGCGAAAAGCAAACAGAGGGCAAAGACACACACACAAGAGCCCATGCTCACACGTGCCCGAACTCTCAGCTCAGAGCAACTTCTAAAATTAAAAGTGTTAAAAAAAACTTTTACTTTCTTTAGTTTTTTGCTGTGTGTGTGGCCCTGCTGTCGCGGAGGGTCGGGCACGGGCACGGGCACGGGCAGGGCATGTAAATGAACTTTTAAAGACCACTGCAGTTGGCCGGAGAGCCATCATAGACAGCAAACACAGACGGACCCAGATACGGACGCGACGGGACCCGAGCCCATCTCATGCCCATGCCCATGCCCATGCCCAAGCCCGGAGCCAGAGACCAACAAGTGGCGCGCGCGCTCGTGTCTTTGCTGCGGGTAATTATATTGTGGTCACGTTTAAGCGGGGCATCTGTTTTATGAAGTGTTACACTTTAACGTTGTCGATCTACAGAGCTCTTGGCAGGTAAAGAGAGAGAGAGAGAGAGAGAGAGAGAGAGACAGGACAAACAGAAAGAGTGCGAACTCTGGCTGAATTGAATTAAGTCAACATTTAGCCTCATCCACTGTGTGGGAGTACTGGAAGTTTAGCTGGCTCTGCGGCTTTGATGGAGTTCAGGGCGGCCAAGCACAGTGGAACTTATGCAACGCCCTTGCACACCAAACACTTTATACCCTACGAAGCCGCTAACCAAAATGGGTAGCCCATAAAGAAACTTTTATTGACCAACCATGCCTGGGTATGGCTCTAATTTTGAGGGCACTGCTCTACTGACTCTCTGTACATATTGATTATGATAAGTAAAATCAAAAATTAAACACATTTCCCTGTTATATGGCTTTTGATTAGTACTTTGCTGCCGCAGTGCAATCGCCGAGAGTGTACCATATTTGATTAGTAAAAATAGGTTTGATGCAATAAGTTGTCATTGTGAAATGTAACTGCCAATGACCAGTGGACGCCCCATTCTCTCCAGAGTATATAACTTGCGTACGAGCTGCCAAGTGTATGTGATTATTTAAATAGCTAGAATTAGGCAGGTACGTAGCGCTGACAGAACGTATCTCTATCGCATCTGTAGATATCTGTTAGAGTTCCCTTTTAATGCGTCTAATGACAGCCCAGACGAGGCGAACCACAGACAACTTGACAACGTGCTCAAGCCCCCGCCATTATTAATTTAAATATCTCCAGCCTGGGCATGGACGTTGGACTTGCTCATGGACATGGACACGGGAATTTGAATTTGAATTGGAATTGGAATTGGGATGGGCCTCTGCGTGGAATGGTGTGTGCATACACAAAATGGTCTTTGCGGTTCGCGACTGTGGCTCTGCCGGCGGTAAATTGGTTGAGGTGAGCGCAGCTCAATAACTCTCATTGTCGCATTTCACACGTTTGCACTGATACTTTGATAAGCAATTCTTTATATGCAATTGCATAGCAACGCAAATTATGGAATATTTGTCGATTTTGGTTATAGTAATTAGCAATTTTGGCCACTAAGAAAAGAGTTATACTTTAATTTATTCGTAGGGGTATTCGGGGTATAATCAAGACCCCAGTTTGTATAAGAAATTATTTATAATTGCATCCTTCAGCAGCACTAAAACAATTTTCATTTGATTTATCAGCAAAAATCTGATGGCAAAATGAACTTTTCTTGAATCTGAATTAATCTATGCCATTGTGCCAACGTGGGCGGCATTTCTACCAGATCTTTTGAGTTTCCGCGTCTCACCTGCCATTTAACCAAATTATTTGTTGTCTAAGGTTTTATTGAGGCGGCTATGACTTTGCTTCTTTTTTTTTTTGTGGCCAAAATGTGTGTCTCTGCCATCTCTTAGCTCATTTATCATTTTTCGTCTCAGCCCGACAACATGTTTGGGGTACAACAACCCGGGCAAAAGCCAGGGAAAAGTAGAGGAGCACTCGAAAAGCTCATTTGTAGTCATTTGTCCGTCTGTCATATTACCCCACAGTCGGCCTGTCCCGTCCCGTCCCGTTCCGTCCCACTGTCAGCTGTGTTTTGATTGTCTTTTATTGTTTTTGCTTTCGTTTTGAATGCCATTTAAGCGTCAATTTGAAATCGCATTCACAACTGCCGACTTACGCGCCGCGCCGCTGATTTCTCGGTTTCCGCTTAAATTCCCAGTGGAGACAATGGCAATATCACGGGGATACAAAATGCTATCTATTTATAACAATGTTCTAAGTGTCAGCGTGAGAGCTCTCAAATATATTGATTATGATGTAGCGAATGATATTATAGATCGCAAGCTGCTGTTCAAGTCTTAATAGTTGAAGTTCCACCTGAATTTTGTGTTATTTTTTTGGGGAAATATGTGTGCACTTACACTGTGTATCACTTTTCACTCTTCAATTGTTGGATATTCGGTTAGCTAACCTAACGGGATCAGAGTGAAGACGCGGTGTCTGTGCAAGACGGTGTCGATGCGATTTGCTGATAAAATGCAAGAAGTGAGTGCTAATTCCAGTCTCATGGAAGGGCAGGCGGGCCGAAGCGAGACAGCGATAGATCGAGAGAGCGATAAATCGAGAGAGCGACTGATGAAGAGAGCGAAATCGAAGGAGAAAGAGGAAAAGAAATGGGAGAGCGTCTGCATAAGCTGCAGCAGTGCGGGAGCTTGCACATGCACATGTACGCTTGTGTGTACATATGTACATATGTATGTATATGCAAGAGCATGTGTAGATTGCAATGTGAGATAACAGTGGGCAGTGCCATTGACAAACAAGAATAGGAGTTTACGCTACTTATGCACCACTGGACTATGTTCTACGAATTACACGCTCACATTTGAGTGCGTAATCAAACATAAAGGGTTTAAAGACAATAATGCATAAATATATACAATAAAGGTTTATTAAACAAAAGAACATTATATGCAGTAAGACACTTAAATTTAATGTTTATGAGCCTATTCTCCGATGATTTCACAGTTCACAAAACCTCAAGAACTCGTGCTGCTGCTTGACTTGTTGTCCGGATGAAACTGCAATTACACTTACAATTTATGAGCCCGGAAATTTCTTTATTACTTGTCGCCGAATTGAGAGCAGGAAGGCTCCCTGTCTGTCTAACTAACCGCAAACTGCTTAAGAATATAAAGGAAGAGACGACCGCACAGCGACCCCCGCCATAGACTTAACCTCACAGCGGAAATTCTGCTTAGAAATGCAACTGGGCTAGAAGGGGGGGAGCGCGAAGGGAGACAAGGAAAAAGCCACTTGGTGAAAATCTAATAATGATAGAAAATATTTCTTGGCCAGAGTTGAGTTTGAGTAGTTTATGAAGTGTGGGCGTCTGGGCTGACAATTTTCCGCAATTTCCACAGTGCTGGCAGCCGACTTTGGGATGATTTGTTATTGCTGTTGGTTCAGGCCTTGGGCATTTATAGCCCAAGCCCGTATTTATCAATGGTGTTAAGTATTATTAATAGTGCGGTTCACTGGAGGCTGGAGAAGGCTGTCAAAATTGTGCTGCACACTGTAATGATTTTAATGGATGGACTTTCGGGACTATCGTATCCAAGCCCAAGTAAGGCTTTCATCCTCAATCGCCTCCCGAAAAGTCATTTAACGTGGGCTGTTTGCATGCGAGTATATGTTAAACTTGCTGGCAATTGTGCTATAATTTATCATGAAAAAAATAAAATCAACAATCGGTTCAAATCGATGCCTTAAAACGCGTCACATTTTTAAAGGAAAGGCAAAAGTACTTGCCGCCTTGCGGAAAACAATCAGAGGCTAATTTAAAGACAATTTCACGGCGCACAATTTATTTTCAGACACAACAATCTAAGCACCAGAAGTGCAGAGAAGAACGAGAGAGACGGTGGGCGGAAAAATCTTAAATGAGATCTTTTGGCGGCGCACACGTAATCTGTGGGGATTCGCATTACTTAAGTCCGAGGCAAATGTCAGGCAAATGCTTTTGTTCGTCCCTCTGTCTGGCAGATTCTACATAATGTGAATAATAATTTTGTTCATTTAAAACGTGTTGGCCGTCCAAAATAGACGGAGACACACGGCAGCAGCAAAAACTAGTCCGAGACCCAGAGACCCAGAGAGCTCTGGAGACAATGGAAAATGGTGGAATTAGCGCTGCGTTCCCCAATGAAAACAGAGCGCAAAACGGGAAGCTGTTCTGCTAATTGCAACGTTTCAAGTTTCATACACACGTGTGTGTCCGGCTGTGTCTGCGTCTGGCAACAAACAAACATCAAGCGGGCTACATGAAAATCGCAGACAGTAGATGAGAGCTGAACAACAGCAGGCTAAGTGATATAAGGAGGAACATAGTGGGAAATTAAAGAGCAACACAATAAAAAAGGGCTTTGTAACACTTTAACACTTTATATATTTTATCATAATTTAAGCAGTCAAAACAGTCAGCCAACTTTTAAAGAAAAGTCCCATCTGAGCCCAAAGAATTCCCCTTCCAGGCGGAAAAAAGGGAAAGACTAGCCACATATGCAGTTCCCCTAATAAGTGTTGGGAAACCAATTTAGCGTGGGTGCTACATGTTCGTAGAGTTTATGAAGGTCGAGGCCCAAGAATAGCCAAGGCAACCGCAATAAAAGTGAGGCCCGAGCATATGATTAATGCTCGCAACCGTTTAATCATTTTTCAAGCAAAAGATTGCTTTCGCTTCAAATGGAAGCAAGATATTTTTGTGCTCGGGCAAGGCATGTCCATCAGAATTATACACCGACTGGACAATCAACTGCAATAGACAAGAGCAGCTGCCAGTTCATCTTGGGCATCTCGTATTCCAAATGGGACCTGGACGCACGGACCGCACTCCCCACAGCCGAGCAAACAAAAAAGCCAAACTAAAACTAAACTCATTTAACTTTCGCCGTATTTTGATAGCATTTTACCTTGCCAGCCCGCAAGAACAACGGGGTCCAGGCAAAACAGGAACAACAAACAACTGTTATCAAAATGTCATTCATTCAAATATGTACCAACTGACAAGGGGGCAAAGGCACGAGACGCAAGGCCTTGGTCCCAGGTCCCTGTTGGCATACACTCTGCAAAAGGCTGACAGCAATTTGCGAGTAAATTATGAAATTAAAGTAGAAGAGTGCCAAGAACTACTCTGATTTGTTTGCAACTCGATGGAAGGGTTTTTATGCTCTTTAAATATTTGTCTCAAGTTGTTTCTTACAGTGTGGCTCACCCTCACCCTGTCTCTCCCTCTCTCTCCCTCTCTCTCCCCCTCTCCCTTGGTTGATTTTCCGCTTTCTTTCATTTGCCATTCTTGTGCCTCTCCTTTTTGCAGTGGCTGCCATTGAGAGCAGCAGCAGCGGCAGCGGCAGCACATCCCCCACAATCGTCATGGTGGCGGTCACGCCGAGCATCGGAGCTGCCACCGGATCGAGCGGCAACATTACCACCGAAGCTCCTCCAGAACAGCAGCAGCCACAGGGTAAGCGCCGAAAACTAATCTGTCCTTCCACACTCCCACTCCTGCCCGCATCCACCTTTTGCTTGCAAACTAAATGACAAACAATGCGCCGCCTCTTCAAATTGTTTATAGGCCAATGCCTCCTGGACGGGCAGTGGGTGCCAGAGACGACGGTGCACTGTGAGAAGCACACAAGCTGCCGCGCCATCCAGCGCACTGGCCACTGTTGTCCCGATTATAAATGCGGTAAGTGGCAGCCCGCCCGGCATCGTTCGGATGCATTTATGCAAATCTCTTCCTTCTCTCCTCCTGCTCCACGCGCAGATTGCGAAAAGGATGGTAACACTTATGCCAATGGTTATAAATTGGTCGATCCGGATACTCCTTGCACTGTCTGCTACTGCAAAGGTGAGTTGATTCAGTTTACGGGGAGTGTTAGCCAAAAGGACATTGAGCGAGCGAAATATAAACTCAGATTCGGGTTTGGGTACCATGAAACTTGTTAACTTGCATCAGAAACAGGAGCTTGAAAACAACATTGCTGTGGATAACTTGAAAACTATTTTGAAAGATTTATAATAAACGAAAAACTCTATAGTTATAGCCACAATGTGCCACAGCGAAAAACTTGGCTGGGCCGCTGGTTTTTAATTAATATTTGTGAAATTAATTTCTGTGCCAGAAAACAATTTCTCGAACTTTTTGACTTGAACTGGAATTTGCTTGATGAACTCCTTTTTTAATAGCAGGATAATCTTTATATCGGTTCTTTGTCAAAACTTCCTCCATTCTTATGCCTACTCAATTTTCCTCGCGCTTGTCGACAAAGGTGAAAAATATAAATAAAAAGAGAGAAACCACGACTGCTAGTTATGTTAATTTGTAAAACTTTGGGATAACCATTTCCAGTTTTAAAAGTATTTTATAATATTTTATCTGTTAGACAAAAGATAAGATACCAGCTGTCAAAACATTACATTTTCGTCCTTTGTGGTAGCGGATGTACATTTTTAGATTAAATTGTTCACCGTGTGGGATAACACAGGAGCTGGGGTGTCAGAGCTGGTTGCTTTAGGTCTTATAGCCCCTGAGATTGGCAATATTTTGTTGTGAAAATTGTAATGTAAATATTAAGTCGAGGAATATGTGGTGGCAGATGTTGGCCACACTTTTCATATTTGAAGTACCAAAACAATCACACTCGATTCGTTACAGGCGGCGAAGTTGTTTGCAGCTCAGTGACCTGTTTCCGGCGGGACGACTGCATGCCCAAATACGTGCCCGGCCGCTGCTGCCCCGAGTACGACAATTGTCCGAGTGAGTGCCACACTTTGTGAGCTTCATTGAGTTCTAGACTAATGTTTTCAACCACAATTCACAGTTTTGGACAACAATCCGCCGCTGTCCAGCGAGACGAGCAGCACGAGCACCACGACAAGCACCCAGAAGCCGGCTGGCGTCGCTCAGTCCGCTGGCTTCAACTGGAACATAACCATTAAGGAGATCACCAAGCCATCTGAGATTCGGATTACCGATGATAACAAATCTAAGTCGGCGATTCCCACCAGAAAGTCGGGTGTTACCACCGAGGGAGCACCGGCATCATCGGCAGCAACAACAACTTCGAGCAACTCCGTGGCGAGTACAACGGATACAACAACAGCAGCAACAGCAACAAAAGCAACAACAGCAGCAGTAGTTTCAACAACAGAAGCAACAACAACAACTGTCGTGATATCAACTGAAGCAGCGACAACAGCGACAACGTTGGGACAGCAGCTTAGCCAAGACACAAACCAGAAAGTACTTCCAGCCACTTCCAGCAGCGAGAGCTTAAAGCTTATTGCCGCCGCCTCGGTGGGTTTCATAGGGCGGCCACAGAGCGGCAACGAAGTGGAACAGAATACAAAGCTGCCAGCCGATGGTCCGCTGCCCTTCGCCGAAAATGATCCCAGCAAGGTCAGCTTTAAGCGGGAATTCACCACAGAGAGGCCGAGCAGCCAAGGATACGAGGAATCTGGAGCGGAGGCTGCTGTGTTCATTGAGGATGCCTCTGCTGAGCTACCCGACGGAGCCGAACAGGAGCCGGACACAGCGGGTAGTGACAACATCTACCACATAATCTCCACGACTGAAGGTCCCAGCTCGAGCTCCCCATTGCCAGGAAGCAGCACCCCTAAAGGGAAGAACAGCACTGAGGCAGAAATAAGTACGGAGGGACCCGGCAGTAGCACTGAGATGCCGCCCATGAGCTCCACCCAACACATGGATGCGGATGAGGATGTGCCACAAGTAGAGTCCAATCCGGCGTATCCCTCCCTGCCCGAAGATGATTTCAGCTTGCGTGACGTCAACTTTCCCTTGGTGGACCTGGAGGATGTTGCTGATTCTTATGCCAAGGATGAGCCGAGGAGCATTCTGCGGAGTCCCTTCGAGGTGGACAACAAGCGTACCAAGGTGTTGCATGAATCAACTGTGGATGGCAGTGGCAGCGGAAGTGGCAGTGGGGACATGGAGCCCTATCTGGAGGAATCCTCGACAGTCGGTCACAGCAAGGAGCACAGCTCGATGGTACCCCTCCTCATGTACAGTGCCGAGGATAATTCCGGGGAAACGCGCTTTCAGAACGCGAGTGATCTGCAACTGGAGATTATTGGCCGCAGGCAGAAGGAGAGTGAGACAAGCGAAGAGCTGATGGGGGGTAGTGGGGAAATCAAAGAACCCACCACACCGCGATCCAACCCAAGCACTGCCTTGGACATCGATGAGCTGGGCTCCGGTGCGGGTCAACTACAGGCTTCGAGCGCTGTGGATCCCAAGGCCGATGCCGAGAGCCTCAAGCTCGACGAGAGCCAAGAGACTATAGCCAAGATGACCTCAGCAGATGACAAATCCTCGGTGCGTGCCGAAAAGAGTTTAGTGGAGCTGGCAATGCCCCTGGGACGGCTCTACCTGCAGCGGATCTATTAATCAGAGGCCTAGATCTGAAAAACCAATCCCTAATTGTATATAAATATATTATATACACTCTAAAGCCTAGTATCTTGGAAACACACAATGAAAATCCAACCATCGAAAGGATCGAGTGTTAGGTGTAAGTAGTCAGAAAGTGAGTAGGGAGAGAGTTCTCCTGGGAGCTATAATTTCCATAGACTGCATCGGAATTTATCAACCATAAAACATATAAAAATTATCCTACGATTAGCAATGCTGGGCTCTCCAAATGCAATAACTAAATGTCTCTCGATGCGCATAAGCAAGCAACACGAACAGGCACCGCACAAGATATATTCATGAATATCTTTTATTTTTACGTAAAACCCATATCTAGTAAGTGCACCATGAGCATTCTATCATTACCATACACACACCCCACTATCGAAATTCATCGCCATTTGTTTAACTTGTTTTATCTCATCCTGAATTTATTTAATTTGTAACTTATTATGGAAATGATTTATAAACGGAAAGCCGATTGATGTGATTTATTTGCTCTAAAGGTGATTTATTTAGTCCTCTTCGATTTGAAAAGCTTTTAAGTGTAGACTGAATATGAAAAGGTTTTTAATTTAAAGCAACTTACACGTACACCTACTTTAACAATTAATTTATACACCGAATTTAATTAATTTAAACTTGGCATGAAATAAACATATTCATCGACATTAAGTACTGAATATTTAGTATTCGTTTCCAACTCTCGCCTGAATTTTAAAACTATAATAATAATACATAAAAACTAAGGAGAAAGCAAAGTGTCAAAATGATAACTTAATCATTTTTTATATTTAAGTAATAACTTATTTAAGCGATTATCCCACTCTCACACACACACACACACACACACACACACACACAACCACACAAAGTTTTTTGAGATACGATAAACCATAATCTAGAAATACTTTAACTAGTGTAAATTTAGTATCAAGTCAATTTTCAAATGTATGAATTATATAAAAACAAACAAATATTTAATTTAATAAACGAGAAAATAAATAATCTCAATAAATACCATTAAGAACATTGGGAATACCAGGCTTGAACCAGACTTCTCCTAAGAAGACTCGTAATATGTTCATTTTGTTATATTCAAAGGTCTCCCCTGTCCTACCCATCGGATTGCACAAGCAGCATCAGCAACGCCCTCTCGGATCCCTCATTACACATGCACGAACATGAGGCGGCAATTACCGAGAAATTAAATAAACAAAACGAAGCCCGACAAAAATTGAACGAAGACCACAAGCACGACGACAATTGTTGCATCACGTCAGCTTCGGCTGCGCTGCGCTGCGCTGCCGCTGGACTCGGGTTACCCGCAGACGCCAGCAGCAGCAGCAGCAGCAGCTCGTATGTACCGTATTGAACTTTAATGCACAATCGCACAAAGAGTGTAGCTGCCGCTTATGTAACAAGGTTGAGGATACAACAAACAACGCAGCTGGTAGCAATGTAACTGTTCATTTGTATGCGCCCCGGGATCGGCGAGGAGAAAGTCAGCGAAGAGCGCATTAGGAGAAAAAGCTAAAAAAATACAAAATAAATCACATCGAACCGACCCCCGCAATCACTTTCGATCAAAAATTTAATCGCCAGAGAGGAACCAACTGGTATCGGAGCGGGGGGGGATTACTTTCGCTTTGGCTAGACCAGAAGATAAATGACTGTGATTAAATTACTTTCATTTTTGTTTGTTTTTTGTTTATTATTTTGGAAACTTAACAAAAGATGCGAAATGGGTATGATCTAACAAATAAAGTCTTACATCTTAATTGCGTCCAATCTGATCGACTTGGGCCTGCAGATTGTTGATCACCTCTGAGGGCACCTGATCGCCCAGGATCTCAAAGAGATTGATGCGCTGATTGCCGGGTATCTGCTCGTAGGCACCGAGCTCAATGCCCTCTTGCACATTCTGTATTTGGGCATCCTTGGGTATGAGTAGGGTTTGCTGTGCCTGCCGAATGGCTTCGTTTGTGTAAGCGGCACCCTCGCGGCCCTGGGGCATGGCTTGAGCACCGGCCAGGATCAGGGCAAGCATCGAACACAGCGCGAACACTTTCATTTTTGGTTGAGGATATATAAACTGCAAAAGATGCGCGATTTGTAGATTTAAGTTAATTAATCTTCAAACAACAATTCACGTAGACTCATTTTCACGAGTGATTTAGGTAATTTTAAGACCCTATCTTACCTTGCGCGTGTCGTTTGTTGTAATGTTTCGGCTGCGCAGGCGGCGGGCTTGTTTTATAAGCTGAGCTCCGTCGCTGGAAGACACCAAAGGCTGGAAAGCTTGAACTCTTTCTTTTTGTTTCGTTTCGTTTTCTGGTTTTTGTGCAGCTCACAGGAAAAAAAAACACAAAACATAAAAAGTAAAATTACTTCCAGTCAATTCCATATCCCACCGACCATATCCCATAAACTTATACATGAAATGTTGTTTATACGAAATTTTTCTTGGGCATTTGTCCAAATTTAATGCGAAGGTTGACTTGAGCGCCACTTCAGAAATGTCAAGAGGCATTTAACCTTCCAGTGCCCACTTAACCACGAAGTGGTCTTTCAGGTGCTATCTGGTTCACATTAATAGCATGAATATGTACAATTACCAGTCTTTGACGTACACACATATGTGAAGAGTCATTTACCATTGCTGGCATCGTTGGAAGTCATTTTTATATTTTTCCACATCTCGTTTTCCACATTTTGCGAAAGATTAACAGAAAATAGAGACAACAAGCATGGCTTACAAAACATTTATAATTAGCTTATGTATGTGTTTGTGTACAAAGTCTTACCATAAATTTTGTTACAAGATTTAAATTTTTGCAAAATACGTTTCCCGATAACTTTTTACTAATATATATCGCCAAAACAAAATCGATAGCGGCATGCCCAACACGCGTTTCGGCATTTTCTAGTGTTTCTTTGTCGCGCTACTTGCTGCTTGCTGATTTCTTTTAAATTGTATTCGTATTTAAACTACAAATACTTTACTTTGAAGTTGCATAAACCAATGTACAGACATATATTGGTTAATCACCGTTCTCCACAATCAGTAAGCACTCAGAGCAGCGGTAGTAGCACAGCCGAGAAGCAACAACTTATTTGAGTGCCGCCTACCCTACACGCACGTGGGAACGGTGATGGATGTCGACAACGGCGAGGGGCAGGTGCAAGTTCACCTCAAAACCAAACAAGAACAGTAAGCGTCGCAGATTGAACTCCGCAAATTAATGCAAGTGTCCCTTTGCAGCTATGCAGTGCCAGACGTTCCATATGCCATCGATGGGACAGTCGCTACAGCTGAGCTGAACACATTCGTGAATGCCTTGCTCCTTAGCAAGGGCAGCTCAGCCGTGGACTTTGATTTCCTGGTCTTCGATGAGTACCTGAGGGGTCGCTTGTGTGACCATCTGCGAGAGAAGGCGATTAGCTTTGAGGATGCCATAGAAATTGAATATGTAGAGCGCTTTCCCGCCCCGGAGCCACAAGACTGCTTACTGCACGACGACTGGGTCTCGGCAGTGAAGGCCTCTGGAAAGTGGATTCTAACTGGATGTTATGACAACACCTTAAACATCTGGACGAACAAGGGCAAGCACATTCTCACCATTCCCGGTCACACGGCTCCCATCAAAGCTGTGGACTGGATTTCGCTGGATGAAGACGCCGGTCGCTTTGTGTCCAGCTCGCAAGACCAAACAGCCATGTTGTGGCAGTGGAATGTTGGAGCCAATACTGTTGAATGTGTTTCTGTGTGCAAGGGTCACGAGAGGGGCGTTGATAGCGTTAGTGTCAGTCCAGATGGACAGCGTTTTGCGACTGGATCGTGGGACACAATGCTTAAAGTTTGGTCAGCTGAGCTGGAAGATGCAGGAGAAGGAACATCAAAACGCATGAAGGAGAGCGGAGTTAGAGTGAGTCCGAAATAATTCCACACTGAAATCATTTATGACGCTTTTTATTTCGCAGACCCCAAAAATGACTCTTCAGGGACATCGCGAAAGCATCTCTGCGGTGCAGTGGATGGATGCCAGCACCCTGCTCACAGGCAGTTGGGATCACACACTAAAGGTGTGGGACCTCAGCCTGGAAGGCATTAAGGCCGAGATATCCACAAACAAGTCAATCTTCGATGCGAGTTATTCAAAACTAAATCACCTCATTGTGACGGCATCAGCGGACAAGAATCTGCGACTGTACGATTCTAGAACAAACCGTAGGATCTTAAAAAAAGTACTGAAAAAAAATAAATTTTAATTCAATTTGATTGTCTTTACAGAGGGATCCGTTGTGCGAAACACCTATCTGGGCCACAATGCCTGGGTCCAGACAGTGATGTGGTCCACTACAGAAGAATTCCTTTTCGTATCTGGCTCCTATGATAACCAAAACAAGCTGTGGGATTGTAGAAGCCCAAAGGCTCCCCTTTACGATCTGCTGGGCCATGGAGAGAAGGTCTTGGACATCGACTGGTCCAACCCAAAGTATATAGTGTCCGGCGGCTCAGACAACACGGTTCGCGTGTTTAAATCGCGCAAGGCATTAGTAGAAAATATGGACACAAAATAGTTTCATTCAAAGCCCCACCCACCTACTTAATGCTTTTCAAACAACATTTATAAACATAAAATGAATAAGTTTAAAATAAATAATGCCCTATCGTCAGGGCGGCGATAGTTGGGCTGGAATTACAGTATTTTGCAGTTTACAGATACCGGAAATACACATGTTCAGAACAAAAAAGTTTTAAGTCCTCTTGGAAAACTTAAGGAACATTAAATAAAGGGAATAGCGTTCACAAATGTCAATACTACCGGTTGGCAAAGTAACAAGTGGTCAGATTACGTGAAATTTCATTTCCACCTATGTATGGCCACTAGGACCCGATTGACTAAATCCAAAGCCATACAAATCAAGGAATATGATTTCCTGACATGAACAGAGAACGGACAGACGGTATTTAAATACTATCACGAAATAATTACAAGAAACAATTTAAACTTAGTTCCGGTAAAATATATATGTTATATATATACATAACTTGTTTCTGGAATAAAAGTGGATTGATATACAAGCAGAATTGTACAAAAACTTCCGTTGTCCGCGGCTTGAGTTGATCAAGTTGTTTATAGAGGGGGCTAAGTGGGTTAGGTTCGTTTAATCCTCTGTATATTTACGGTATGTTTGGATTTTGGTATATATATGCTGGCCTGCGGTATATTTTATTGATAAATCCGCGGTCACACTGCTTCGGTCTTAATCATTCATATATTTAAGTATTTTTTACTAAACAAAAGCAGCAAACAAAAGCAAAAAGTGTAAAGTCAACCGAGATAAACGTGAACCAAACCGGCCAAAGACCCCGAAAGGTTTCCTCACCCACAGCGCAGGAAAGTGTGTGTGAGTGCAAGGGAGCAGGCGGCAGGTCAAGCGACAGGGGCAAGAAAATCTCTTTTTGCAAGTGTCGCTGTCGCTATAGAAAAAAAGTGAAAGAAATTGTTACAGTGAGGTGTGTATTATTTAAGCAGCAATCAAAAGTAAACCAGAAAACCAAAAGCTACAGCAAATAATAAAATTGTGCAATCATGCTGCATGCGGTAGCTTAGACGTCGGCGGCGGCAGTGGCAGCGGCGGCACCGCGTTTTGCAAATGTCTGCTGATTGATTTTTACTGCGACATGCAATTCGGCGAAAAAGCCATCCCAACTGTGGAAACTCTTTCACATTTTTTCTCAAGTGGGAAACCTTTCCGCTTTCAGACAAATTACTCCCTGCTTGCGGCAGTAAGAGCCGCGCATTGGGCATAGTCGAGTTTGCCAAAATGGCCGCTGCTGAGCGCTGATTAATATTACACAAAAATTGTGCACGGCTTGCTCTCGAATCAGACTGATGAATCTGTGAATTTCAGCACGTTGCCCCACGCTGAGAGATTTCCTGGGAGAATTCGGGTCAAGGCCCTAACACCACTCTCACTTCTCACTCTCCACTCTCTCTCTCTCTCTCTCCTTGCAGCCTGGCAGTCTCGACTCTCAGACATGTCCTCAACTCCAGCAGCGGCAGCAGCCGCAGAAGTGGCCACCTCCAGCGCCAGCTCTAATTCCAGCGCCTCCAGCACAGCCAGCACTGCCAACAGTCAACCCACATCCACCGGACCAGCGCCGCCGGCCCGTGGTGGAAGAGGCTCCAATGCCAACGGTGGCGCCTCGGGCAGCAACTCGGGGGGCAATGACGAGCCACGCAAAGATGCCAAGCCGACGCCTCGAATATCGAAGGCGCTGGGTACCTCGGCCAAGCGCATACAGAAGGAGCTGGCCGAGATCACACTGGATCCCCCACCGAACTGCAGTGCTGGCCCAAAGGGGGATAACTTGTACGAATGGGTGTCCACCATCCTAGGTCCGCCCGGGTCCGTGTACGAAGGTGGCGTGTTCTTCCTCGACATACACTTCTCGCCGGAATACCCATTCAAGCCGCCCAAAGTCACATTTCGCACACGCATCTATCACTGCAATATCAATAGCCAAGGCGTCATATGCCTGGACATACTGAAGGACAACTGGTCGCCAGCGTTGACCATATCCAAGGTGTTGCTGTCAATTTGTTCCCTGCTTACAGACTGTAATCCAGGTAAGAAGTCCACTTGCAACTCACGGAATTCGCAACCAGCTTGACCCCGTTTTTTCTACGCTCCTAGCTGATCCACTGGTGGGCAGCATTGCTACGCAATACTTGCAGAATCGAGAAGAACACGATCGAATTGCGCGTCTCTGGACAAAGCGGTAGGTTCAAGTTATACAACATCATTAATTTTGTATACAAATTATTAATATTTTATTCATTTATTTAGGTACGCAACATGATGCGTAAGTTTTTGCAAAACACTTGTACCACAAACCGAAAACTGCAACCACAAAAATGAAAATTCGCATCTTGATAAGGAGAAACTCTATTTTATAAATATATATTACACTATGCTAAACACTAAACCTAAATTAACAGTAACAGTAACAGTAACAGTAAAAGTAAAAATAACAATTACCATACGACACAGGAACGTGTAACTCAAACAGCAACCGCCAAGAGCCAGAAATAGTCGATTCCTTTAAGCCTACAAATTGTAAAAAAAAAAACATTTGAAGTTTTCTAATGTTGTATTTATTTTGGTCGCTTGGAAACCACACAAATTGAACAAAAATAACAGGAAAAGTCATCCAAAATACACAAACTGTCATTCAACTGCATAAATATAAATACAATTAGTCTACTTCATATGTGTACAGTGTTAAGTGAAAAGGAGGGAAGCTAAAGCTAAATACAAGTAAAAAGAAGAGAGCGTATTTTAATGCATAAAAACCTATAGAAAAATCAACATCAGGTCAGGGTCAGGGTCAGGTCAGCAGATTCAGTAGCCTCTTTTTTAAATCGCAAAAGGACCGCAACAAAAGCAAATTCTCAACGACAAAAGACTAAAACAAAAACGATTTATGTATACAAAATTTAAGACAACTTTTCCAAATTCCAAAAAAAAGAAGAAAATAATCAAATTTTTGTTATTTATATAAAAAAAAACTAAATTCGGTTTAATTTTTAATGTGATATCTGTAAGCGTATTATATTTGTTCTTTTTGGCCAACTGTTTTCCAGTAAAAATGAAAGACTTAACACAATTTTTTGAGCTGCCGCAACAACTGTCATTTCCGTGCGGTACTTTAAACTTAAAAACAAAATCAAATACGAGCATAATTAGCAACAACAAAAACGAAACAAAATATATACAGAAACAGACGAAAACCAGCTTCCTATTATTTTGTAGTTTTAATGACCAACCACAAGAGTCAAAGAATCAATGAGAAAAACTGAACATTAAAATATAATAATAAATAAATAATAATGTAAGTTTTTGCGTAAATACAATACAAAAACGAAACAAAACAGAACCGGCAATTAGGATGAAAAAATATCTTAATACAAAAAAAAATAAAAAAAAACAATAAAGGAAATTATATGAAAAAGTGAAGACACAATTTTTAATTTAAGTTCACTTTTATTTGATATAATCGTACATTTGTTTATATAAAATATGTGTCTCATTACAGTACTAGTCATAATTATATGTACCGACAGGTTCCCCACTTCGGTCCCTGGTCTGTTTTAGAGGTACATTCCATTGACCAGGAAATCCGCTTCCTGCGAGTACGGGGTCTTGCCGCCCACACGCCTAGCCCTTCGGCCCACTGTCCGCATCCGGCAGCCAATGAGAATGGCCAGCGCGGCGGTCACGAGCAGGCCGAACGTTAGGGACAGCACAGCGCCGCCGGGACGCTCCGAGTGACCATCGTGATCGCGAAATTCCAAAGCCAGATTCTCGTGAATCATTTTGTATTGTTCATGCACAGGTGCCACAGGAACGGGCAGAGCGGATACCTCCTGCTGCGGCTGCTGTTGTGTCTGCTCGAGGGCTAACTCTATGGGGTCCTTGGCGGCGGTCTTCGACTTGACCTTTTTGTGCTTGCGCTGCTTCTGTGGAAAAGCTTGTTAATTTAGTTGGGGAAAAGGTGAACAGAATGGAAATTTCTCACTTTCTTTGGAGCTTCTGTAGACTTTTCCTCCTCGTAATCATCATAGTCCTCGTCGGCTCCCCCGGCACCCTGGTTCTTGCCATGTGTGGGCGCTGCATTCAGGACAGGCAGCATAGCCTGCTGTGGGACGGGCATACGTGGGGCTGACCCGTATACTTGGCTTTGTTTTTGAGGTGCCATTGGAGCTGGTTGCTGCGCCTGCACTTGTGGCCATGCCGCACTTTGCTGCTGGGCAGAGGATGATGGCAGTTGCTGTGGCTGTTGCTGCGGTGGCGACAAATACATTCCAGAGCGTGGCAGCGACATCCCATACACAGAGCCAGCCGCAATAGCTTGATTATTGTCATAGCCGGGCAATTGGAGCTGTGCTGAGTGTCCCTGAATCTGAACCTGCCCCGGTCCCACTCCCTGTCCCAGGCCACTTGACACCTGCTGCAATTGGAGGCCGCCTTTGTGACTGAATATGTGGCTCTGCTCATCTGCAAGAGAGCATTGAATCGTTTCAAGGAAGTACTATAGAGTGTGTCTCTGGTTAACGCAGCAGCTAATTGAATTAATTACGAGTGGACACAAACAGACACACAGCCACACACACTCGTCAATTAATTTCGAGCGACTCCAGCTCCCATTACACACACAATGGAAACAGTTTCCCAGAAGAAACCCAACCCGGCGTCCAGAGTGGAGTGGTGGATGGTGAGCTTGATCCCGGACAGCCAGTTCATTAACCGACTCGTCTTACATCTTTTCTAAATATTTATGCAATTATTATTATCTGTATTAGTATCTTGTTTTGCTTATTTTGTTTGCATAGGAAAGTTTTCAGATACAATTACTGCATGGGAACAGAACAGATAACTGATAGAAATTGTGGAAGGAATCGTAATTCCACCTTTAAGGGAACTCTGACTGCTCGAAACGGTCTCAGAGGTTAGCTGTCTTCAAGGTTGTTTTATTTTATTCGCTAATTTGAGTTTACTTTCCTCTTAATGCAATAGATTTGTGGAACAAATAATGCGAGATAACTCAATGGCAGAATTAATCTAATTTTAAGATCTGAGCGATCTATTGTTACTTACCATTATTCAAAACTTCACCCTGAGCTTGTGCCAAATGGATTTGCTGCTGTTGTTGCTGGGTCAGGGACTGCTGCCCATCGACTAATATCTTGCGGTTGGCCCAAGCGGCAGCATCCTCGCGATTGTTAACCATTGGTGGAGGTGGCGGCGGTGGAGGCGGTGGGCCCAGAACTATAACATGCTGCTGCTGCTGCTGCTGCTGCTGGGGCAATGTCCGAGCTGAAACCGTCAACTGCTGCTGTATGGGCGTAGCTGGCAGATATTGCTGCGGGGCCAAGGGCTTGATTAGATCCGGGTTGCTGCTTGGGGGCTTGGTGACCGGCGACGAAATGGTAATGCACTGAAAGCAAACAAACAAAACATTTCGGTGAAAGGGCAAGGGAAGGTGTTATGGTACTTACTTCCGGTCCCTCATCGCTGCCATCCTCGCATTGGGGTATGCCGTCACAGGCGTTGTAGACAGCAATGCATTCGCCCGAGTGGCAAGTGAACTGGAAGCGACCGCAACTGCTGATGGGAGCTAGAATGGGGAAAATGTTCGACAGTCTCTCAGTTGAATTGCTGCAAGTAAACGAACCACTTTGGACCGGAGCAACCGCTGGCTGAGCCACACCCGATGGGACAGAGGCAGCCGCCGCCGCAACAGCTGAAGCTGTGGACACCGTTGGCTTGTCCCGCACTTCCGGCTTTAGCTTGAGGTTGCTCAGCTCCCACTCCTGCTGCGAGATATTGTTGCTAGGAATGTGCGGCAACTGAGTTCGTGGAGTGCTGGCCACTTCGCTTTGCACGGCCTGGGGCTGGGGGGTCAGCACGGCACTCGTGTAGTTCGCGTGCCGCGTGAACTTGCAGTGGAAATTCTCTGGCGGACCACACTCGAACAGGTAGCAGTAGCCACCGGCTTTCCGCTCAAAGATGTACACATCGCAGGCGTCCGTCTCGCAGCACAGGCGCTCGCACTCCTCAATGGTGTCCAGCTCGAGGCCCTGCAAGTACTTGCCCCCGATCGCCTGGGACTCACCGGTGCGGATTATCGTGTTCTTGTGGACATCAAAGTGGCCTGCGAATCAAGTGGAGGATTAAGTCTAGGAGTGGTAAATTATTTGTGCTTTTACGCCTTACCTATGCACACCTCTAGGTCCATCCGCTTGGCCAGTTGATGCTGCACAAACGGACTGGTCTGTGGCCCATTCACCACATACTCCGTTGCTTCCACTGCGACGAGCAGCAGTGGCAGCGGCAGCAGCAACGCAGCCAGCGGCATATTGGAAAACATTTCAAAGGCGAACCTTGTGTGGAGGGGGATCAGGTGGAGTAGCGCAGAGGCTGGTCGAGGGCTTGGCGTGTTTACAAAATTTCTCGTTTATTGATTTTTGCGTGTGCCTCAAATTTCACTACCATCTGCTTCTGCCGCGTCACAACTAAACGTTCACAGATTGTTTTTTGTTATACGATTTTTCACTGTTTCAGGCTGTATTTTTTTTGTGTGGCCTCGAAATAATTTTTTCGAAAAGGAAACAAAAATACTGCATTCAGCCAAAATGTAAACCAATGGAAAGTCCCTAGCAAATTGCTGACTTTCTCTTGCTGTGGGGGTGCACACGACAAAACACAACCCTTAGACGAGGAAAGCTTTGGGGGCTTTTGAAAACAGCTGTTGGGGTGGACTTTTATCGACAACGGGATGTTCCAGGGAAAGCTCATTCTGTCCTTTCCAGTCACCATATGGTGCAGCCGGCTCGGCTCTTCTCATATCTCAGCAATGAAAATCGATAAAAGCTCGGGCTCTTATCTTTGCTGGAGTCTTTAATAATTAAGCACTTTCCAAGCATTCTTTGAGGACTAAAGCACGGGATGAACATGAACTAAAATAAGACTTTATTTCGGAGAAGACTATTCAAATAGCTCCAACAGGGGTGGTCCTAGAAATCATGTCAAACGCCACCACAGAAAGGAACCTTTTACCAACTTTACAGGCATCAAGTCATAGACCATCATTAAGGCTATATATACAATATACGAAACGGCACCTCTCCATCTGTAATGCTTGAGGGTACACTGTTACCCAGCGCCTGCGCAGTGTCTGCCTTGTAGCTTTAAGGCGGTCAATGGGAACTTGAAAAATGTTAATGAAAATAAAGAGCGTCTGCCACAATTTCGTGCACGTGCACTCCCCGTTGCCCATTAAAACACCCGAGCGAACATTGCACAAAAGGGAATGCAAAAACAGCGAGCAGCCAACGGCAAACTCTTTCGGGACACTGCCAACCCCCAGTTAAGAGCAGCAATGGAGCAGAGGGAGCGGGGAAAAAAGCAAGTCATAAAGTGGGTAAAATGTTGGAGTCTGGGAGCAACATAACAACAAGAAAAAACCGTTGCATATATCACTGCACCGCGGCACCCTGGCTAGTCAAGTGGGCGTGTTGGAGTTGCCATTTATGTACATGCAAGTACAGTTAACACTTGATATAGAGATCACATTATGTACAAACGTATTTGATCAAGCGATAGGAAAGAGTACGGAAAATCTTTTAACTTCTTTCCTCTGACACTCTTGCAAGTGTGACCCTTTGTGCACTTCTGCGAGGATGTACTGTAAGCGTAGAGTCAGCATCCATATGCACTCACTTACATATACATACATGTACTCTGTGTGCTTATGTTTGTAGCTGTACATATTTACCTTGGGCTGTGCTAATGCAAGAGTCTGTGCATTTTCTATTGCACTCGATGCACACGCTGCAATTTCGACATTTTAGTGCTCTGAAGTTAGTAAGCCTTTGGTTGGAAATATTTTAATGTATTTACCCCTATAGATGAAGCTCTACCAACTTATCCTGAATCTATTGTCCATGCGGTACAAATTTCTATGTAATTCTCCTTTATGTTTTCCCTATTAAGTTTTGTTCTCTGAAAATATTTGTATAAAGGGCATCACCGCTTATGTTGCATATTCAATGCACTCTCCGCGCGGCTGCCACTGGCCATGTTAATGTTGTTGAACGAAGGACAAAGAACCCTTCCATACAAGGACTCTCTGCACGGAGGGCGTGGCACATTAGGGGTGTTTGAACGCTGATTACATTCAACTAAAAAGTGATTTTCGTTTATTTTTAGCACCCAACAGAATGCGCTTAGGGTTTGCCCCATAATTACTTTGCTCTTAGAGCTAACGTTTGCAAGCAACTGTCGATGTTTGGTTCTGCGGGAATTGGTAATGTTCAGCACTTACGAAGACAATGCAGCAAAGTTTATTTCAAGTATTTTGCTTTTATATTTCTACTTGTTTCGACATTTTCCAGGAAAAGTTCATGAGTTTGCATGACTTGTGGGAGTTTGCGCTTTTCCTTGAATGCGGGTTAATGACACAAAACGTGCACTGTGCATTGTTTGCATACATTCTTTATACGTATGTACACACATACAGACATACATACATACTCGCACTATGTATTTAGTTGCTGCACATAAATATTTTACCAGCGAGAAGCACAAAAGCGGCAAAGACCCCATACAAAATGTTTGAATTTAAGTTACTTTTGATATTTTTTTAGATATTTCCTGCTTTTAAAAAGAAAAACCCATGCATTTCCTATAAAAGAACTAACAAATATAAGTATTTTTATCAACAAAGACATCCCACAGCTAAGTTTAAGCCGCCTAAAAAAGTTATTCGCGTCCTCTGAGAAACTTTTTACGGTCGTGTCACAGACGTCGAGACGCCGCTGCCGTCTCCAAAGTTCAATAGCATTGAACAGGGGGTTCCAAAGAAAAATGTATAGACACCGCCCCTACATCCCACCTGACAGGACTCGTAAAGCAATTCGGACAGAAAGGACATGTTCACGTTCTACCCTAAAGCTCGTAAATTTCATACGTTTAGCGAAATGGAAATTTCAGCAGACGCACCACATGGATGGAGAGAAGAGCGGAGAGATGGCATATGGAGAGTGACGGTCTGGGATGTGACTGACAAGACATGTTGGGGTCCGGGCCCTCGCTCTCTGCGTTGCCAGGTGTGTTCCTCGTTAGACTCGTCTCGTGGTTGGCTTTGTGTGGCCTTGCCTCTACAGAACTTGTTATGTTTTTAGCCAGAAAATCCAAGCCGCTCATTTATTAAATACCAAAAGGCTCAACGAGATAAACTCTTAATGAATGTATGCCGCGGTAAAGCAAAAACAAAACAAACTCACAAAGAAGATACATAAATATGTACATCAGCAACAAATACTAAGAAGAGCTTCTGAAGTAAGCATTTTTATTTATGGAAATTAAAAGTTTTTGGTTTATAGTTGAGAACCCAACGAGACCCTTCAATTTTCATTCGACACTTGCCTGCGACATACTTTAAGCTGCCAATTTGGCTCGTAATAAGTTTGGTTCAAACTTGCTGGCCCAAAGCAGTAAATAGTCAGGTTTATTGACATAAGTAAGTTTTAAAGCTGGAAACATTTGCATAAGAAAGGAATAGGCCTTGGAAAGATATTAGAAGAGCCATTGGGCCTAAGAGCAAGCAGCAACAGCAGCCTGAATTTCGTTAGAGAAAAATTCCAAGGAACTTGTGGTGAGATGTGTACTGTGTTACTTTTAAGAACAAATTCTAAGTCTAATTTTTAGAAGGTATATTTTGGTGTAGAACAAAGGCGACTATAATTATTCTTTATTGGAGGTGATGACGAATAAAGTGTTCGCACGTCTTCGACCAAACACTATTCCCGCAAAGGTGTTTAGACAAACCCCAAAAAAACAAGCCTCTGCACTGATGAACTGCTGGCCCAAGAAGTCATTAATTATATGAGAAAAATAAAATAAATAAAAGCGAAGAAAACTTTCAAATGCTCAGACAACGTCGCGACTGCTGAAACAATTCTCGGAGCTATGGCCGTCGGGGAATGGGGAATGGGAATGTGGCCTAGACAGACGGCCGGGGGGGGGGTGGTTGCCCAAATTGAATTAATGGAAAGCATAAAGGCGAGTCTTACATACAAAAGCCAAAGCGTCAAGGAACCCTCAAGTATCAGATATTATGGGGGAATGGCGGGTGCAGAGAGTGCTTAACCACACAACAAATGCGCAACAAGGGGCCATAGAAATGGGGACAGGGTGTGAGATGCTGCCGATGAGTCTGCAGATGAACTCTTGAACTTGGCAGCAGGCAGAGTTCAATGATTTGGCCAAAGCAAATCCCAAACGCATGCGAACGCATGCCAAGGGTCAGAGGCCTTTCCCTAGTTTATCTTTATTATTGCAGTTTATATGCATAAATAAAGAACTCAAGAGTAAGAGAAGAGTTACACCGAGTCAAGCCTGGGCATACATACGATACACATCTAATGTCAATTCTAAGAAAGGTAATTTAATCGGTAACGAGCTCTGCCCGACACATTGTCAAAGGCCAACATCCGATCTGCTTCTCAAATATTTATTTATTGATTTTTTCCGAACTTTTTCCCTCTCCGACATACGCCTGTCACATTTGGATGGATCCACTCTCTCCCCTTCCCCTTCCAATCAAGAAAGAGCTTAATTGACAGCTGAATGTAAGATAACAGCGCGCTGTTACTCTCCGCGGCTGTTAGGTTGATGACTCTGCAGCTGTTACTCTCCGCTGCTGTTAGGGTGCTTACTCTCCAGATGTTGCTCTCAGCTGCGCTGTTGTCGGAAGCACTATGTGTTCTGTTTCTGTTCTGTTTCAAGTTTACGGTCACTTTATGATGCACAGAGCTTCTAACCCTTCACATATACATAAATATGTATTTACATATTTACAGATATTTAAATTAGGGTTTCAGCCTTTATAAATATGTATGTACATATGTACATATGTATAACAAGAGGAACAAACATCTTCTAGCACACAAATTGTTCTCGTTTGTCTCTCCCTGCTGAATATTATATACAGCCCTACGTTGGTGTAGAGCTCTCCTGCAATATATCTTGTTGGTCTTAAAAGCCCTTGCTTACAGCTGTAATACGTAGAATGGTGACTTGTTTAGCCTAGCGTCTAGTTGTAGATTCTGGTATAAGCCACTATAGCACTGGGCAGTATCATTCTGTCTGGGAGACACATTCCCAAAGAAAATTCTCTCCAATTGGGTCAAAATAAAGTACTTTTATTGGTACATATATTTATGTTTGGTCTTAGCTGGTAAGAACTACATCAGAATGTTCAGTGAACGTAATTTTCTCAAGCTTTTTTTGTTTTTGGAAATTGAATTGAGTTAACCCAAGACCAAACAATATTGAGGCATGACCTTAACACGAGCTAGCGGTGGCAGGTGGCTGTGAAAATCAACAAGTAACATCAAAGATGATTGGCAAGTCAATAAATCTACAGATCTCGAGTCTCCCATGCCACCAAGCTAGATTTTGTCTACCGAAACCATTTAAGTTAAAACCTAAAAACAAAGAGAGAATCGAAATATGTGTATATGTATGTACATATCTATGTACATATGTATGTCAGAAACTATCCTACTAGAACCATTTGAGCCCATCATGTGGGCCGGTCATCCACGCTCCACTCATCATTAATCGGTCCATGGGCAGGCCCTCAAATCAACGCGTTCGGCCCACTGAAAGCCAGCAGTCGCCATCGCCCCGGAGAGCTTTCTAGTTCTCTCTCTCTCTCTCTCGCACTGTTATTCTCGCACAGCTATGTTGGGGCAGCTGACTTTCGTGTGTATCCGGCAGAAACTTTTCCGTTTGCAGTTTTAGTCTTTCAAAACCACCGGCAGCGCGCGCTACAACTTGAATATTCTCAGCTCCAATCCGAAAGCTCCCGAGGCTCCACGCTTGCCGCCTCATAAACAAACAGTTAGAAAAACTCTCTGCGTTCCGCGTGTGTGAGTGTTAGTGTGTGTGAGTGCTTGCGTTTTGTTGCTGCCCTCATTGTGCTCTGGTGCAAATGAAATTTTCATTGAGCAGAAAATCACAACAGCGGAAAAGTGGAAAAGCCTAAAGCGGCAGCGACCACAGCAGAAGAAGAAAACAAATTAAAGATATCCTCAAGTGAAATTTCCGAGTGTTTAAAAATTTAAAATATCAAATCCAATCGAATTTGAAAATAGACGAAGCCGTAACCGATCGCTGGAGCATTGCCAAAAAGTAAATTTTATTAACATCGTAAACAAATATTATTGCTTAAATACATATTTATAGTAAATAAAAATGTGTACGAATTTGTGGAAGAAATTTCCCTGGTCCACAGTGGCTGTGTGGCTGGCCAGAACTTTCCTCCCAGTTGAGAACCGGAAAATAGTTGTACCTTTTTTTTGTACATGAGTCTGCTGGTTGGCTGGCCAGACGAGTGGATAGATCTCAAGCCGGTCAAGCGTCCAGGAGAAGCGTGCCTGTCGCAGCCACCGCCACCTGCTGTATTGTATCCCAGTCCCCGTGCCCGTCCCCGTCCCCGTCCCCCTCTCAGTGGCAGGTTCCATCCCAACCCCAGGCCTAAGCCTTAGCTACCAGCAGAAACCAACCAACTGGCGGTGTGTGCGTGTTTGAGCGTTGGAATTCTATGCAGTGGTTGCTGCCTCGTTTATTATTAACGTTTTTATTTTCTGTGTTTATACGATATTTACAACTTCATACATACTTGCTATGTATGTATGTACATACATAATCGTACATACTTTTATGTGGTACTTTTATTGGCAGGGAGAAATGGTGTGTGCGGCTTTGGCTGCTGTTGCCGCTTCTGGCCACGCATTCAACGGAACGTAACGAAACGCAACTGCGCTTCACGCTTCCACTCCCCAGGGCTGGGCATGGGGCAGACAGAACATGCTTCAATTTATATTGGCATCGGCCAGACGAAGATGCCGTGATGGTCAGCAGCAATCAAATGCAGCAATAGCAATTTTCAAAGTTAATGCAATATAGTGTGGGCAGAGTGGGGCACATCCTTTGATGCAGCTACACACAGCCCGAGACATCATTCAGCACATTTTTTATTGGATGTCTAAACACACTCGCAGACCTAACGATTTTTTCGCCCAAGTATTGTATGTCGACAGCTGTAATTTCTTCATGTTGCGTCTGCTGCGTTTTGTAACCTGGTTTTGTTCGCAGTCATAACATTTTGCGCCGCTTGTGTCTAATCACTGTGCTGTGCCACCAAGAACACAAAACCCAAGCCCGGACAAGATACATTTACGCGATACATTGAGTGCCTGACGTCGCTCGATTCTGACATGTTTGCATATTTTGCTTGCTTTTTGTTGCCTTTTTTGCCTTTGTCTTCTCAATCGATATGTTAACGGGGTGCTGGGGCCTGGGAACGTGTCAATGTTGCAGCTGCAGCGAGATACAGACTCAAATTGAGATATGTACATATGTACGTGTATTTATGTACATAAATATGTACACATGTATACCTTCTGCCGGCATATCTCTGTTAGCTTTTATTCCCCTCTCAGCATGAAGCTGGCTTTGACCTCATCTCTGGTTGGTTCTTTTGTTAGGCCCGACTCGAGCACCCGACATTCCCAAAATCAATTTAAAGATTGAGCTTTTATTTGTCCGTTTATCCGTTTACTTGTTGAAACTCAGCTGGCTGATTGGTTGATTGAGATAAACGTCTTTGTCTTCGCTATAGTAATATATCAAGCGATGAACTTGAAACTAGCAAATGGTTAAGCGGTCATAAATAATGCCAGAATCAAAACATTAACGCTTTGAACATTCGAAAACATCCTGTGCAGGCCAGAAATAGCCCACGAAAAACAAACAAAAAAGACACAATTCGGGTGAAAAACAAACGTACGAGTATCTTCCCCCAATCCAATGTATTCTTCTGACGATTTCGTCAAACAAAGTTTACAAATAAGCAATTTTCGTTGTGTGTTTCGTTTTGTTCTTTCGGGGTTCTTTGAGGCAAAAAGACGACGTGTTTGGCATTAAATGTTATCTGCCGACACGGAGTTATATCTGGCAAACGGAAATGTTCGAGTATTATGCAGAAAAGTAGCAAAAGATTTCTGTTTGAGATACGAGCATTTTGGCCAGGTTCTTTGCAAGTCGAGGAGTGCCAGGAGTGTCCAATTTGATGTGCATTTCGAGCCATTGAAATGAATTATTTTTGAAGCCAATAATGATAAATGATTTTGCCCTTGAGTGGCTTTATTGAAATGCCAAAGCAATATGGAAGAACTTTCAATACCTAATTACACGTTAGAATTTTGAATCTCATAATAAATAAATATGCACATTTCAAAGACAAGACCACATACGAGAATAACATAGTTTTGATCGTTTATAATTAACTTGAAATATCTCTAGACGAACTTGTGTCACATTTCATTGAACTCTAACACCGTGCCCACAGCTGGCAGTGACTGCGTACAAAGGCTGTCTGCCTGCGAGTATTGGAGCTATAAAGCTGCTGTTGTAAACAAAATTACGTATACATATGGCCCTACAAACGGATGATATGTTTTATACAATATATGCATGGCTAGTTGTACCGATAGAGGGGGAGCGTTGTGCCCTGATTGTTTCCCAGAATCGCTGTTGTTCGACGAGGCAATCATACATAAGTTATCAACGGGTAGATAGGCTGCCATGGAGTTCAGCTCTTCGTCCGTGCGCGTGCAATTTTTGCGTGTGGCTCTCGTGATTTAACTCCTCCACCTGCCATGTCCTGTGGCATGCGCCCAAAAATTCCCATGGGTTGATTCATCATCACAAGTTTGGTTATTTATAAATATTAATGTATGGACACGCAGGCACAGGGAAATATTTATTTGTTCTCTATACGAATGTCTTGCACAATGCTTTCCTCCTATTAAAGCCCACAGAAAATGTCGCATTGCCAAATGTTGGTCGATGCGTTGGACTCAATGACAAATTCCATCTATTTATAGACGTCAAAAGTTGTATGCCACTTGCGTACATCATTCACGGAGAATTCTCACAGTCTCCATTATGCAAGCGCCCGGCAAAGAAAGCAAAGAACGACACAAACATTGCGTAAACAATAAATTAGCCAGCAAATAGTGTACAATGCCTGGAAAAACAGCTTGATTCATGGTATTTTATTTGATTTTCTCCGCCCCAAAAAGCACGGCCAGTAGGCCGCAGAGACTTTCCGTACCAAGAACTCTCAGCTGGAGTTCTGGGCAAAGCAAACATTTACCGAAGGTAATTTAGGATAAGCTTTTGTTGAACAACTCAATAGGAAGAGTCCATAGCCGTATAATTTTTGCCATGACAACTCGGTTTTTGGCAGCTGCCCAGTAAGCATTTTGAATATGCCCAACTCTCGGCCCTGGCTCTGGCAGGTCAACAACCGCTTTCTGGCTACTTGGCTACTTGGCTACTTGGCGGCTGCCTACCTACTGGCCCCTCGGCCCGGCTACTTGACTTCTTCGCATCTCCGTGGTTATCGTAGGTGTTTTCTCCTGTAATTATTTATCCATAACGCTGACTCTTAAAGCATTTTATGTGGTGGCTTTTTTGTTGCCCGATTCTAGCCCCGTTTCGGATTCGCAGCGCAAAAAAAACCTAAAAGTTGGCCAACCAAAATGAATAAGCAATAAGACAAATTAACTTTTGAATATTAAAAGAGCCAAACCGCCCGCAAAAGACTCTTTTTCGACGTACTCCCTGCACCAACATGAGTCAGCCCGCCAGAAATGGAGGTGATGGCGCAGCTGGGAACCCGAGAACCTGCAAGGTTTTGGTTTTTGCTCATTGTAAATATAATTACTGAACGGTTTCTGGATCAGCTTTTTTTTGTACAAACATTTGTGATATATTTATTTATGTAGCTTATTTGAGAGACTCCCTTGCCAGTTCTTTTTCCAAAGAAATTTAACGACCGATCAATGTCCGAAATGGTCTTCAGGCTGATCAAGTGACAGGGTATACAATCAATCCTAACCAATCAATCACTAGCTGCCTGTGTGCAAAGTATAAAGAAAGAACCACAAAGGAAATGTGTCTGAATCCAATTCGAGATTGCAGGAATAACAGCGTCAGCTGTGGGTTATCAGTGGCACCCATGTAATGCCACGATTTATTCAAATGAAGCTGTAACTATTTATTTATTTAGTTATTATTTAAAGCTTATTGTCTGGCTGATAAGCCGGCAGTTGAATAGCGCGATTGATGAGCAGCAAACCCAGGCTTATGTCATCAAACTGAGCCCAAGTTTAGCTTCTCCACAATATCAGTTGGAGCCAGGCCTGAAAGTTGTTAAATTTTCCGTCTACACAAAATATTTCTGAACTGGATTTTCGGCTCCCACTTTTCTCATATCTTTTTGGAAGTTTTAGAGGCTCATGGAGCATTTGCATAAACAATCGCTGGCTCTTTGTTGGCTCTTTTATTTTGTAGGCTTTTTAGCATAAAAGCGTCACATTTCACTTTTCACTTTTCCCCCCATGTGCATAGCTCGGCTTGAATGAATCTTTTAGAGTTCCGCAAAAGCCGATTCACAGATATAATCAGCATCGACCGTTTCTACCTATAAGTAGGTTAGTGCCATGCTTAGTCTGGGTGCGACTCAATGAACTGGATTCTGTTGCCCTTTTTTATATTTATTTATCCACATTTTTCTCTTTCATTCTTCTTAAGAATTCCTATTAATGCAAATTAGGCAATTTTGTGGTAGAAACGTGTCAACAAAAAACTAAAACAGTCTGCATTACGCAGTGTCAGAAATGATTTGTAAATCATTCAAAATTCCCTGTGAACGCTGCCTCCCAATAGAGTGTTTTGAAACTGTTTTGAATGCGTATTTAATATTTAATTACCTTGAAATTAGCATGCAATTTGTGCACTCTGCGTTTGGCGCCTGCCCAAAAAAGGAATATCCATTTGGGGAGCGATCAAAGTGGCAAACTCTTAAAAGGTCTTTCCGAAACGACGGCACGTGCGATTTGTATTTATTTATGTATTTTTATGTAGGGTGAATTTTGTGGCTTTCCATTTGGATTGTTTTGTTTCAAATTTGACCCGGTTCTAATTATAGTTTTATTCATCAAATTAACGATATTTAATTGCACTTTTTCTGCATAGTATCTGGTTAGAAATATCCATTGGACAGCTGAGCCGGTTCACTGGTTCAATGCTGCGCTACGAATTTGCTCACTAAATTTTTAATATCGAAATTTCAGTTGCACGTACGCTATGTTCTGTGAAAACTCTGTCCCAATTTACATTTTTAATTTGGTAATACTAGCAGTGCATCTATCTACCATCACTCATGGGTTTTATTCCAATCGAATCGATTCCGATTCCGACTCCGAATTGCAGTGGCATGCCACAGACATGGCTGATGGTTCTATTTCTGCTCAGTGGCTCCCATTTCCTTTCACATACAAAGAAATAGAAAGGTAAATAATTACATAACGCAGGTTGTCGGGCAGCCCAGTCCCCCGTGTTGGGTTCCCGGCCACATGTGGGAAATATTCCCCACCGATTCCGGAAGTTTCTGCAACGCTCTGACGTGGTTGGGCCCAAGTCTGATACAATTTTATTCGCAGCTACCTGGCACACACTTTGTTGTTGTTGTTGTTGTTGCTGTCCGCTGAACATGCAACATGTTGCATGTTATGGCCGCATTGTTGGAGGCATTTCAACATCATAATATTTATGCAAAGCCCCAGCGTCAGATGTGGCAAGCACAAAATAATAATAAAGGTACTCGTATAATTTACCTTCATATTACGCCCACCACAGCCTTCACCACATCCCATCCGCAATATCTCGTCGCAGATTTAATCTTCGGTCAAATAGTTATTTCTCAGAGTTTGGGAAAAATCTGTGGAATTTCCTTAGATAACTGAGGATCCCACAATTATCGTAACGTTGCCGCGCTCCAAGTCGTTTCAGAGCTAAGCGTTGTGAAACCTTTTTTATTATATTTATCTTTAGGTAAAGACTTCTCCATTAGAAATTCGTTCAGAGTGTTTTTTTCAATACATTTAAATGGAACTCCTAAGTGAAATCTAACGTTACATTCCAGAGCTATGCAATCCGCTTCGATTCTTACTCCACTTCGCCTTCCAGTTTGCCGCTTGACAGGCGAGTGACAAGTTAAACATTCGTTTGATAATTGTTCATGACTTCTAGGGTTTATGCAAGAACCGTATCAGATTTCGCATGGGACGGTAAATTACACTGTTTTTGTATGCGGGAAACTCTCATATGATTCGTACGTTTTTTTAATTGAATTAAAACAGTTCAAAATGTTCGCGGAGTGCCCAGAAGTCAAATGTTCGAAATCAAAGTACCATACATTTCACGTTAATTTAATTAACTTATGTGTATATGAGAGCGAGGGTGAAATAGGACAAAGCCACGTGACATGTGAGCAATTATTCCTATTCGCATGTCATCACAATTCCTGGGCATACATGGATAAATTACACAAAATGTACGAACATTTTCGTATAAAGTTGAATGGAATGCATGAATCAGACCCGAGCCAAAGAGTAGGCAGTTAGGTGATGGTGACTCATAGATGTAGGAATTCGAGAAAGCCTTTAGGCCCAGCCACCGGGGTCTCAGCCGTCTTCGCACCACATCTACATACATCTCAGGTGGCAGAGTCCGAGTCCGCTTGTGAAAGAGAAATGGGTGTGACGCATGCGCAAGGCTGAACTCTGATGGTAGCTGGGCCCGCACAGATGCAGACTATTAAGTTTGTTTCAATTTGAAGCAATCAGCCAGCCATTGACATATGTTTTCTTCAATTACAGGCAAAGGCGATTAATTAACGTTCAATAAACGACGCTTGTGTCCGTAAATCAATAGGAAAATGCAGTGCGGCCTGGAGATGAATGACTGCGAGCGATCCCCCAATCGCACGAATTTACGCGTCAACTTCAATGAGAAGGGTGCGGAGGTGAAGGAGCGCAGGGAGAAATTCCTCACTGCCAAATATGGATCACATCAAATGAGTCTCATCCGCAAGCGCCTCGCTGTGGAGATGTGGCTCTACGATGAGTTGCAGAAGCTCTTCGATCCACCGGTAAGCATTTAAAGCACGATTTCGTTAATTCTGTGACTAAAATATAAATACTTCCGACCCTCCCAGAGCGAAGCCATTGATGTGGACATTGACGAGATATTGGACATGGACACAGACGACATAAGGAGATCTCATCTAATAGTGAGTAGCTGCCCCGTCCACCCATTTCTCATCCGATGCTTATGTATTTGGTGATGGTCTTTCATTCACAGAGATTATTATCAGTTTGCAAGCGCCCGCAATCGGACATATCCAAGTTCATCAGCGACCTGCTGGATCGCGCAAAGACGCTGTAAATCTGCAGACCCCCAAGATCATTCAGCGCAGAACTACACACGTAAAATATGCAGATAAACAATAAATAATTAGGAACCTAAGTTTAGCCTGAAAATCAAAGAACATGGAATTCAGTTAGAAATCTTTAATTTTACCCATTCGCAACTTGTCTCGATGTTTTTTCAGTGTACCTTAGTTGATAGACTCGAAGTTGTGTCTAATTTAAGTCACCGCTAAACAGATCGTTAGCCCTTACGAACGATTCATCGATTTTGTGATGAAAACATATTTTATAATAATAAAATGGCCTGAAAGCAAACACGAATGTGTTAAGAAAAGAAGCAGAGAAGAAAGAGAGATTGGAGCTCACCGTTACTCTGGTTGTTTAACCCATGGGTGCTCCTTTTAATCGATAAAAGTACCATTACATCATGTATCTATTAAATATTAAATACAAACAAAAAAATAAAAAAAAGAATTGTGTGTAGTCGAGATGTCACCAAGACAAAGATGAAAGCTCAGGTTCACTGCCAAAACGTGGAGCAGGGGAAAGCTCACGTGCTGAGTCGTGTAGCAAGTACAAACAGTAGTTGGGTGCAGAAACACAGTAAAGCCTGGCAACAAGGAATTTGAATCACACCGTTTTCGTTTTGTTTTCTGGAGTTCTACAATGGTTGTTTTTATAACTTTACTAGCACCGATTTGGGCTCTCGAGACACACTCTTAAACAAAATGACACAAAACAATTTCCATAATTGTAAATAAAAATGGAAGGAACAGCCACAATCACAGCATAAACCATAGACTCGAATGCATAAACATATACAAAATACCCAACAATTTGTAAATACCCTTGAAAAACATGGACTTGGCACTTCTTTGCTCCACGAGTACACCTACATACATAAATATTTGTAGTAGTTTCTAGTAGATCCCCGTCAATCAAAAACTAACGTAAACGTATTTTAAATGTGCTCAATAAGGCAAATGGGGGAAATGGGGTATAGTGCATAATAACTAACAATTTTAAAGCAAAAATCATGTCAACAAAGTGTGGCTGGTTATCAACACACAGAATATGCCACTGCTTCTCTCTATCAGTTCGAAAAAGTATTAGAACCTTTTCTTGAAAATGCTACTTGCATACTATTATAACACTTAATCATCGCACCTTAGCATTAAACAATTCGAGCATAAACTTAATCACGCACCTACTTATACTAATTCTCATTTAAAGCACATCCATAATCTCGAGCGAGCACACGCTATAGGACTTATAAGACACTCTATGAGGAGAGCTAAAGGAACATATTTATAAAACGCAAATGAAAAGTTTACAATAAAAATTTGATTGCTTTAGAAAAACAATTTTGGTTTTTTTTATTCCAGAATAAATGTTTATAATTATTTTAAGGTGTCCAACGGCCGCTTTTCAGATTACAGTTTCTGCCTCAGCCTATCAATTCTATCGTTGAGTTTTGTTGGAAAGCAATTTCCAGAACGTTGCCAGTCCGCGGGAAGCCAACACCATTTAAAATTTATTCTTAAAAAAAAATAATAATTATATCGGAAACATAAATAAACGCAAGCCTTTATTTTGATGACATTACTGTCCAGTAGCTTTTTTTGCCTACTTTATTGCAAAACTTTGCACTTTAACAGATAATATATTTAAACAGGCACAAACCAGTGTAACAGCAAGGCAAGAGTTATTGTTTTCCGCGTATTCACTCTCTAAATACTCCGGAGTTTAGTGGGCTAAGTTCCTTTTTCTCGTAGGTATTTTTCGGTATATTTCAAAGATTCTGGCGGTATTTGCAGCTTACATAAATATGTAGTAGTTCATGTAGTTTATATGTAGCAAATTCGTAGTAACCGTGTAAGAACTGAGTTTTGTTTATTGTTTGATGGAACCTTCTTTAATGAAATCGTATTTTAAGAATAATCAAATGAAATACAGTTCTTAAAATATTTAAATCTGTTAGGAAATTGATTAATTTATCGTAAAAAATCATATTTACAGTGTTGAGGGCTCCGGTTAACAATTAATTGTAAGCGGAATATCAAAATCGAGGAATATCAACGCAACCAGGGAAGGCAGTGCTGTGCTGCCAGCTGCTCTCGCTGAACATAGACCGAAACATAAAATTTCAAATGGGATTGAAAGATTACTACACCTGGACATATCCAAACATACCGGAGCATGTGGCGTAAGAGGAACTGCACATTCCCAGTAATCACTGAAAACATTCGCTTATATTTATTTTAGCCAAGATCTGGACAAGCTCGGCCGGTCGCTCGTGGTCGTTGGAATTATCGGCCGATCACGATGCGGGCTGGCAAACAAACTGCGAGCCTTTCGGATGGAACCTCCTGGAGACCATAAACCTGCCGACGGGCAGTTTCAGTGCTACTATAAGCCAGGCACCTCCGCTTTGCTGCTGCACTTCGAAACGACCTTCGACGATGCGATATTGGGCCAGCAGATAGATGAATCCATGGAACAGGACGGGGCCTCGTTTGACTTTGATGACTTCTACGAGCGGATGAAGTGCCGATTCTTGCGTATGATGCTACTGGCGCTACACGTCTGCCACATTGTAGTCTACATAGAGACGGGTCAGACCTTTGACCTCTCTCTGGTGACCATTTTGCAGCTCATGAAGTTCGCCAGAGAACAGCATTTGATGCAGTTTCTGCCCAGTCTGTTGAAGGAGACCCCTGCTGGGGCACTGCTTGGCGAGAAGTGCCGCCTGTGCACCCCAAGGATTCTGTTCCTGTTCGAGAACTTTCCCCAAGACGATGCCACGACCAAGGAGTGCGTGTCCGCCTGCGAGTTCCAAACGGAGGACAGCATCTACGAGTTTCTGCGCCACAATCAGATAATCACCAACAGCAGTTCAAGCGCTCTGCTGGCTCTGCCCAACAATAAGCAATTTGTCTTCTACAATGCCCACGAACAGCTCGATGCGGACAGGCTACTGCAGTCCATTGCATTGCTAAACTTGGAGATGCACAAGGTGGATGTCAAGGAAGAGGATGATGATCTGGAAGTGCTTGAGCTGGCACCCTTCGAGGGCTTTGTCAAGACTTATGGAGAGTCCTTCGAGAAGATAGATTACGAGGAGCAGCAGTACAAGGCAGAGCACACTGCCTGGAACTTTCTGCAGCGGCACATCCAAGACGCGCTGCTTGGCTGCTTCGACGAGGGTTCCTTCAAGCAGGTGCCCCAAAAAGGACAGCTGCAGTTGCTCAGCGCGCACGAGTGGCACGATTGCATGGTGGAGTTGCACAAGTTGCTGGTGCCAAAACAGGAATGCCACAACGAGATCCGCAACGAGGATTATGTGAGTTACAAAACTGAAAAGTGGATACGAAATTTATAATTATTCAATCTTTACAGCGCCTCTTTCTGCAGACCTTCGATGAGAGCCTCAACTATGAGAAGAAGTGAGTGGAAGCATTCGAGATTTTCTGCTTTAACTCTACTACTTTACAGATTCTGGACGCACCTGTGCGAGATTGGCCTCAAGCATGGCATTGCCGCATACAAAAAGGCTGCGCCAGCCATTTACGGCAGCTCAATGCACCAGCAACTGCTTGCCGATGCCATCATCGTCTTTGAGGAGGGGGGACGCGGCCCACCAGCTGAGGCAGCCATAGCCAAAATGTCGGAAATTTGTCTCAGGCACTGGCAGGACGGCAGGCAGCAGTGTGAGCAGCTCAGCCTGCGATCGCAGCCGTGCACACAGCCCAGGGATATGCCACATGACAAGCACAGCAGTGGCGTGATTCACGTTTCCAGCTGCAATTGCGGCAGGACACAGGGCAGGCGGGAGGATCCGTTCAGCCTGCAGCAGGCCAACTACGAGTTCTACGAGCACATGGCCAAAATGTGCAATCTTTGCGGGAAGGTGAAGCAGTTCAAGTTTCCCATCTTCGAACCGTCCAACAATGACTATCGGGCAGCGGCATTTGAGGTTGCATTTCCCCTGCTGCATGCCGAGAGGAAGAATGCAGAACTGGAGCCGGAGGAAGAGGATGAAGAGCTGCCCTCAGGAGATGAAGAGGAGCAGCAGCATATCACAGAGAGCAATGGCTGCTCTCAGCCATTGTCCCCGACCTTTGGTTCGGATTTGAACATGTCCATAGCTGGCTTTGGCGTCTCGCTGAACGAATCAGAGCCGTGCTTCGAGCAGGAAGCGGACTCCACCTCTGAAGCGGAATCCAGCAGCAGCGCCACCTCCAGCGTTGAGTCGAACAACGAGCTGGTGCTGCAGCTGAAGGAGCCCGCCAAGAAGCAAGAGGAACCCAGCGAGGAGTCCACCTCGACCCCCTCTTTGACCTCCACCACGGAATATCTGCCTGGACTGGTGCACACCTTGAGTAAAGTTGGACTTCTGCCGCTGTTTCCCAGCTGGTCGCTGGCCTGTGTCGGTCCCAGTTCTATTTACAGCCACAACACGGGCCTGCAGGAGCACTTCCAGAGCGGATTTCTCTCCGGCGCCAACTTCCTGCTGCCGTGGGACGTCCAACTCAGGCTCGTCCATGCACCCAAGCACTATCACAATTCCCATCAGCCACACATGAGCAAGAGGCAGCAAAGATATCGCAAACACGGCGACCGCATGGTGCTGAAGATCTTCGTGGGCTTCGAGTACGAGTGCTCGCGCGGCCACCGCTTTATGATGTGCCGACCGGATCGTGTGCTGCGCGGCGGTGCTGACATCGAGCGGGATACCTGCTGCAAGATGGTGCACACCAACATGCCCCTGTACTATCCCTGTCCCTGCCGTTCCCAAAAGAATTATCTCGCCCAGCTAATGCGGATCCATGTGGTCACGCCCAAGGCGCCGGTCAACATCATTGTGGATCCCAAAGTGTGCATGGGCAAGGACAAGTACACGTTTACGTTGGGCAGCCTGGTGCCACCGCGATTATCGCAGAGCGCCTACTGGATTCTGCGTCTTCCTTATGTCTACCAAGGCGACGATGCGCTGATTGCACCGCCGGAGAAACTGGAACCGGAGGAGATGATGGCTGGCGGCTATCTGCTGGCGGGCATGTTTGGCATTGCCGAAACGGATCCAACGCTGGACTTGAACGATCAGGGATCAGCCAGTGGGCTGGGAACTTTTACGAGAATTTAAAGAGAATAAAATGCAATTTTCACGCTTTGTGTTTTTCAGTAACGATTAATGTAATCTCTTCAGGGATTGTGCTCCAAGGCGACTTTACAATGTATATTCTAAGTGTAATGTTTATAGGGAATTATGCAGCGTGGAATTGTTGAGGCTTGCAGCTCAACGTGGGGAATAGATCGGGGCTTAATGTCTAACAAAATAGATAATTAAATGTAATACCTTTACAAGATAAAGAGACGCCCAAGAGACTGTGCTAGACTCTGGGTTAAATGTAATTCTTAGATGATATGAAAAGTGGTAATGCTACCACTGCTACGGTTGATGGATACAGAGCCGATAGTTTCTGTAGGTAAATTCCAATAAATAACGATTCCAATGATGAGCAAAATGTGATAAGGCGTGAAATGCAAACGGGTCGAGCATCCTCCCAAATGTTTAGCAGAAGTCGGGCAACCGTTTCGCATTCCTTTTAAATGTATGCGGTAAAATGTTCCTTAAGCTCCTTAAATTTAGACAATTTCCTCGGTGCAGATCTCCTCCTCATTGGCGACATAATCGCCGCACACCTCCTCCTGGCAGCCCACGTCCATGTCGGCAAATTCCTCGTAATACATATCCGAGTCCATAGCAGTCTCCTGCTCGGAGGCGGAAACACTGGGCACTGGGCAATCATCGGCCTCTGGCAGGGACTCCTCTGGCTCGTCCTCCTCTTCGGGATCTTCCTCCTCCTCGGGCTCCTCCTCATCCTCCCCGGTGGAGTCCATGGCTGGCAGCTGCTGCTGCTGTTGGTTCATCTGCTGCAGCATCGACTGCACACGCTGCATGTACGCCTGCTGCTGCAGCTGGCTGCACTTGCCATCCAATGGAGTTGGTGTTGATGGCATCGCCGTGTGCTTGATGTTGTCCAACAGCGCCGCATGCTGGCTGGTCACGTGCAATGCCAGAGCGGTGGCATCGGCGTGCAAAGAGCCGCACACAATGCACACCAAAGTCTCGTGCCGCTGCTGCATGGGCATCGGGGCAGTGGCCACCCCTTGGACTGTATCTGCAGCTCGATTGTGGCTCTGAATGTGCTTATTCAGATATGCCTGCTGGCTGTAAGACTTGCCACAGATGTGGCAGGGAAAGGGCTTCTCGCCAGCATGGATCTTCATGTGAACACTGAGGCTGGAGGCCTGCGTGAAGCATTTGTCGCACAACTTGCACTGGAACGGCTTCTCGCCGGTGTGAATGCGCATGTGAATGTTGAGGCTGCCCGACTGCGTGAAGGAGCGATCGCAGAGGGAGCAGGTGAACGGCTTCTCGCCCATGTGGTTCTTCATATGCTGCACCAGCTCGGAGCTGACGCGGAAAGCCTCGCGGCAAATGGCGCACTGGTAGACAAGCTCCTGGGTGTGCATTCGCATGTGTTCGTCGAGCAACGCCTCCGCCTTGAACTCCCGCTCGCACTCCGGACAGGCAAACGTCTCCGTTGGCGCCGTGTGCGTCTTCTGGTGCAGCAGCAGCGAGGTGTAGTTCACGAATCCCTTGTCGCACTGCACGCACTGGTGCGGCTTGCGCACCGCATGGGATCGCATGTGAACCATCAGACTGCTGGACTGGGTGAATGCCTTGGGGCAGAGCTCACACTTGTACGGCTTCTCGCCGCTGTGGATCCTTATGTGGGTGTTGAGGCTGCCAATGTGGGTGAAGGTCTTTTGGCAAATGGAGCATTGGAAGGGCTTGTTGGTGATGTGGGAGCGCACGTGCTTGGAGAGATCACCGGCATTGGGGAAGCTCGCCTCGCAGTGCGAGCACTGGAAGCATTTCTGTGCCGCTGGATTCGCGGCCATGGCAGACTCGAGCATCGGGTTGTTCGCCTTGCTGCGACGACCACGGCGGCGTTTGATGGGAGCAGGCTCCATGGAGATGCTCATGGGTGGAGGCGGCTGGGCAGGGAGAAGCAGCTGCTGTGGCGGATGGGGGAGGCTCACGGGTGTACTGAGCGGAGTTATGCTCATCGATGGTTGCAGCAGAATAATCGACGTGGACTCCCGAGAGTCTGCCATTTGCAGATGGAATTCATTTGGATGCGGTCCGGCAAGTAAACATCTCATGGGATGCGCGGAACCCAACTCGACGTAGGAGGCTCCATTGCTTAAGGAGTCCATGGGCTCCTGGTTCTGACTCTGACTCTGCTGTGTGTTGGAGTTGCTGGTGGAACTGGGCATGGAGCTGGACGAGCTGGAGGAGTTGCTGGAGCTGGAACTGGAGCTGCTGTCATCATCATCGGTGCTGTCATCATCGTCGCTGTCGTCGTCATCGTCCGAGGAGTCGCTGTCCCCACTGGCAGCTTCCTGTGACTGCTGCTGCTGCTGCTGCTGCTGCTGCTCCTGTTCCTCCAGCTCGCAGACTGGCTCGAATATCCAACTGTAGTCCTCGCCCTCCTCCGCCTGCTGCTCCTGGCACTCACCCAGCTGCTGTTCTTGTGCAGGCTCATTCGGATGCCGGCTGTTCATGTGCTGGTACAGGGCCAACGGATGCACAAAGTACTCCGAGCAGCACATGCAGTGAAACGTTAGATCGGGCGCCTCCGGCTTCGGTGGCATTGGAGCCGGCTTCAGCACTGGCTGGCACAGGATCGGCGTGATGGTCAGTGGCAGATGATGGTAATTATGCTTCAGCTGCACGGCCATCTTGACGTGTCGTGTGTCGTAGTTGTATGTAAAGGCTAAAACATAACAAAGACAGCAACAACAACATTAACATAAGCAACAACAACAACCACAACAATTACAACGAGTTGCAGAGAGGCAGCCTCTGCCTCTCTAAGCGTTCGATGAAAAATCAATGCTCTCTCGTACCTTATGTGAGTGTTTAATGTTTATTTTCCAGTTTCAACGATTAGCAAACAATTACACACATATGCATGCATGTACATACATATGTAATGCTGTACATATATGTAATTATATCACTATGGTACTTTTCAGGTTTCGGGTCTTGCGTGCTGCTTGCTTTTAGTATTACTAACATGTTTCAACTTTTCAGCTTTTGCGCGTTCAGTTCAGCTACCAAATGGTAGCCTGTGTTTGTTCTTGTATTTTGAATTCTTGTGTTTCAACATTCATCGCGTCTTTGCGTTTGCGTTTATCGGCCAATTGGCGTCCCGGTGTGCACAAGCAGACGCTGCCCCTTGGCAGCGCTTAAGATATATTTTTATCCGATTGATGAATCAATTATTTTTCACTTAAGGACTCCGCTTACAAAATAAAACAAAAAAGGTCAACAAAAATGTCTATTTTTACATGGTAAGTAACTATACACATTTGCTACACATCAAATACATAGTTGTGTAAAAACGTAAGTGGGCATCATATTAAACGTAAGGGTGTGCGGAATGTTACGTTGTTAGCAGCAGTGAATTATAATTTCTTGCACGTTCCCGTTAGATAGATTTGATTTGTATAAATTTCATCAATTTCATAATTAACAACATTTTGAATGATTTCTGTCCATTAACAGAGAACAATTAAACCATTGTAACCGATAAAGAAATTGAAAAACTATTGACAAGTTTCTGATAAAAGATATGTGGAGTCATTTATTTTTGTTAGTAAAGAGGATGGATTTAGGTAAAAGGAGAAATAATAAACAGTATTCTTTTCCGCGTTTAAGCTCTTGTTCAACTGTTTAAAAAGAGGGGGTTAAGGCTTCGCTCGTTGTTTTTTTGGTATATTTACGGTATATTTTACATAATATTTCTGAGCGTCAGTAGGTATAATTGATTTATAAGGCCGCTGTCACACCAGTTGCCCGGCATTTTATCAGCGTGTAATAAAAAATAACAATAAATACAAACGACCATGGACGACAGCCTATTCCAAATGAGTCGTAGTGGATTGCTGCGAACGAGTGTAAATAGCTCTAGTTTGCAACCGACTCTTTCCCGATCGCTGCGTAACGTAAACAATGTGTCCGCATTGAGTGAAACACTGATAGATCCCGATGACTCGAACCGGGGCAGGAGCCATGTGGATGTCCTGTTTCCACAATTCTTTGACATTCTGCAAGCTCACAACAACGAGTCGGAGACCTTCGAGGTTTTGCTCAGCTTGTCCATGGCGTGCAGGAAGGTCGTAGAAGAACTGCAGCTGGAAATAGAGCGCGGTATGGGAGGAGAACAGGGCGCAGCGCACAGACGGGCCAGCATCAGTTGGCTTAAGCAGGAGATCGACACTTGGCGCCTGCTCCACGGCATCTACTTTGATCGAATATTGCTACAGACGGACAACCAAGCCGACTTTGAAATGCAGGAAGGTCCCGCTCTTGGAGGCAGTGAGAAAATGGTCATCTCTCAGCTGTATACCATAAATTCCACCCTGAGGGAGTACCAGTTGGTTGTCGACTGGCTGGAGGCCTGCTACGACCGCACGGATGCAGAGAATTTGCTACACTGCCACGACCGTATGATGGCCTGGGAGAACACACTCTTCCAGCTGGAGAATCTCCAAGGAGCTGCCTTTGGGAAGAAGCACGAAATAGTCAAGAGCTTGGATCCCGATGCTCCAGTGAGGGAGAAGCTCTCACTGCACGCTCTCGACGAGGAGGACAACATGAGACTGGGCCGCGCTATTTTCGGTGCCATCAGGCGAGGACGTATCGATGATGCTCTGAAGTTGTGCAAACACTACGGCCAGACGTGGAAAGCTGCCATTCTGGAAGGGTGGCGCTTACATGAGGATCCCAACTATGAGATGAGTGGATCGCTGGTCAGCGAGAAGCTACCCATTGAGGGCAATCCTCGTCGCGATGTGTGGAAGAGGTGTGCCTGGAGTGTGGCCGATTCCAAGAGCTACGACGAGTTCACACGCGCCACAGCTGGGGTCTTTGCGGGACATTTGAGTTCGTTGAAGGCGCTGCTGCACAACAATTGGCATGATCTGTTGTGGGCCCACATCAAGGTGCAAATTGACATTCGTGTGGAGTCGGAGATACGGGAATGCTGCACAAAACGTTATCAGGACATGCCCGAGGACTATTGGAACGGAAAAATGACACTGGAGCAAATATTCGACGAACTGAGTGTGGCCAAAGATGTGTCTGTGAAAGACTTTGCCAAGGGCCAGCTGGGCATCATACAGCGTCATCTCATTCTTGACACTTGTGGCGAACTGCTCCAGCACATGGTGCGCTGGCTGGAGACGGATGCCAGCAAGCTATCGTCTCACCAGCTGCGCTTTATGGCTCACATTGTTCTGTTTCTGCGGCAGATTGGTCGTGTCGAAAACGAAAAGCATGCGGAAAAAATCATTGCCTCTTACGTGGAGTCGTTGCTCGCACGTGGAGATGCCCTGCTTATAGCCTACTATGCTGCAGCTCTGTCCAACCGCCTCCAAGTGAAACTATACTCGCAGTTCCTCGAGAAAGTTGAGCAGAAACGAGCACGGGAGCTGGCCATTGACGCTGCGCTGCAAGCCGGCTTGGACTTGGAGCAGATCACGCGCCTCACTGTGGAAAATATTCGAAACACTCAGCAGCCATTGGGGGAGTTTGGGGCACCGCATGCAGGAGAAATATCAGCTCCGGATCAGTTAAAGATCTCAGCTCTGGAGTGGCTCACCTTTCTGCCAGAACAGAGGAGCGAACTGCTCTGGCAAGCATGTGCCATGATGCGTATTTACTTGGCATCGAACAAGATCGAGTGCATGCGCAAAACATTCCTGATGGTGCCCAGCGATGTGGTCACCAGTCTGGCTGGCACCTTCGGCTCCTTGGACAGTCTGCCGCCGCGCGAAGAGTGCAGCTTGAAGGAATATCTTTGCTACAAAGTGTACCTTGCGGGCATTGACAGCTTCATCGAGTGGAATCGCCGAAGCCAAAATCCTCCACAAAAGCCGACTTCGATCGCTGCAATTACCAGCCAGGATAACTTTACGGAGCGCCTGGTGAGCGAGCAAAAGCAGCTAAACTATCGCAATGAGCTGGTGAGATGGCAGCAGAAGGTCAAGGAGCAAGCAAAGCGTAAGCGAAATAATTAATTCAAAACCAATTGTTTGATTTATCTTCTCCCCTTTCGACAGAGACCACGGAAGCTTTGTACAATATTTTATTGTTCCCGGAAAAGGGTTGGCTGGTGGATCCCTTTATCTCGAAGGAGCCGGAGAATGCTGCACAGCTCAATTGGGAGCACAGACTGTTGCAGATGGAAAAGCTGCGCTCCCTTTGCCTGCCTGAGGTCACCATGCTCCTTCACGAAGTTATGTCCAAGTCCGGAGACCTTGTGGGCTGTGTGCGCCTGGCGGATGAAATATCCAGCGAGCATCGGCAGCTGTATAAGGTCTACACCAAGCACAAGATGGCCGAGCTGCTCGCCAAGATAGCCGACTCTTCACTGGAGTTGCTTAACACGAAACAGGATCCCTGGGGCTACCCCTTCACTGCCTAGAAATGTGGATTTCATTTTTGTTGTTTGCGATGTAAATCTAATTTTTAAAGTTTATTTATGGATTTTTGTTGGCTTAAGAATGTATTATTAAGGGGAAGCGTGGGAGACACGTGCTTTGTGTGCTTAGGAGTTTCCTTCTGTGGCCGGCGCATTGTCCTCACATCCGTTGCTGTGCTTCAGCAAATAGGAGGCCAAGAATTGAATGGGATCTGTGGGACGCTCCCGCGCGAGTGCCTGAAGACCGTGGAGTAGAATGGGAGCCACCGTCTGGTCCAGATACTGACGTGTGGGTAGCGAGCTGGGGCTCGGCTTCTTTATAGCTGGCTGCTGAACAGATGATGCTGCTGCTGGCTGCGCTAGTGGCGCTCCGGTTCCCGCCGCGGTGGCCGAGCTATTTTGCGAATTGTTGGTGCAGTTTTGCTCCTTGGCTGCCTCTGCCGTCACTGGGGTAGCGTTTGGCGTGGGCGCTGGGGATATGGGTGCCTCTGATTTGGCTTCCATAACTATATCGATCCTTATTTTAATTACAATTATTTAGCCAGCGTCGCCTGAAGGAATGGGTAGCCTTGGTCAAAATATACTTTCAAAATATGGTCTTACTTTATATAAATTAACCTATCGTAATCAACCCCCCAAATATACCGATGCATAAATATACCATCGGTGTATTTTGAATTCGAAATTGCGATTAATTACGCTATACAAACGTGTATACTTAATATACTGATTCGCTGTGTATAATTAATATGGTTTTATACATTTTATACCGTACACATTCCATTTCGTGCATACTGAACTTTTAAGCCTTGGCCCAGTTTGTTTAAACCTTATTTCCTACAAAATCATACAATAGAGGGTCTTAAAAAGTAGCAACCATTCTCATAAATTGATAAATCTTTTCGATAAAATTATATTTTCAGTCCTGAAAGTACTGGCTGGCCAGGAATATGAAACATAATCTAAAAATCTCGTATTTCAAAACCTGGTATACAAATTTGCTTTTTTTCCGTATATTTAGCAAAAGAGGGGTATATTTGATCAATAAATCTGCGGTCACACAGATAGCAGGCCGAAAAAAGTTACACCGAAAAATAAATTAATGGAAATCCATTTAATCAATTAAATAATGACGGAGCTGCTTATTGACCCAGACATTCGCGTGTGGGTTTTCTTGCCCATTGTGCTGATCACCTTTTTGGTGGGCATAGTGCGCCACTATGTTTCGATTCTGATATCCACCCAAAAGAAGGCCGAAATAACCCAAATTCAGGACAGGTGAGTGGCGAGCAAAGTGCACAGCAAGAAAAAAATCCACATATGTGTTGTTCCCCAGTCAAGCCATGATTCGCGCACGCTTATTGCGGGAAAATGGCAAATATTTGAGTGCCCAGTCATTCTCCATGAGGAAGAATTACTTTAACAGCGAGGAAACGGGCTACTTCAAGACCCAGAAGCGTGCGCCTGTGGCCCAGAACTCATCTGCCATGCTGACTGACATGGTCAAAGGGAACTTCATCAATGTACTGCCAATGGTGGTCATCGGTGGATGGATTAACTGGATGTTCTCGGGTTTCGTGACCACCAAGGTGCCGTTTCCCTTAACCTTGCGCTTCAAGCCAATGCTGCAACGTGGAGTCGAGTTAGCTTCGCTGGATGCTGCCTGGGTTTCATCCGCCTCCTGGTACTTCCTCAACGTATTCGGTCTGCGCTCCATCTACACATTGGTTCTGGGCGAGAACAACCACGCGGATCAGACTCAGGCACAGGCCGATGCAATGACTGGCGCTGCCATGACCATGCCGCAGGACCCCAAGGCAGCCTTCAAAGCGGAATGGGAGGCGCTCGAGATCACAGAGTACCACAATGCACTGAAAAACATCGATGCCGATATGCTGAGCATCGTTGCAGCCTCAGAACAAAGTGAATGAAGGAAGTTGTTTCCCCAATTCCCCAATTTAGATTTCTTAGCAAATGTCTAATATAACAAAGAACATTTTGTTTGATTTTAGTGTAGAGTTTGGTTATAATATATGTACCATTTTATCTATCTACGACTGGGAATTTATTATGTGTATATTGTGTACTTGTGCACCCTGCCCCTCGCTGCTGCATAATTAACATTTAACAAAGAACTCATAAACGTAAATAAAATGTTAATAGTAAGCCTCCTCAGTGGCTTCAGCCTGTGTGGGAGGCTCATCGGCTGCAGCCGAAGGTTCCGCAGCAGCCGTGGCCGAGGCCACGCCCACGGAGATGGAAAGCGACGGTTCCTTCTTGACCTCCGGAGCAGCCTCTGGCTCCGATTCCTGAACGGGCGCAGCGGGCTTGGCTGCCTTCACCGGTCCTTCCCCACGTGCTGTATTCAGAGGCGATGGAGGACGAGCGGTGGGTGGCACCTTAAACTGTTTCTCCGGCTTCTTCAAATCCTTGGGCTTGCCCAACAAGCGGTACTCATTGGGAAGCTCTGCCTCCGCGTAGAGCTTGTCAGTGAAATAGACGCGGCGAATGCGCACATTGGCATGGATCTGCAGCGATACGGTCTCCAGATAGTTGGAGCCATAGGCGCGGCGCGTGAAATCAGCGAGATTGAATTGTATCTGGTTCCAGCCAGGCGACATGCCCATCGGCATGGCTGTGCAGAATGGCTTTATGGAAGTCTTACTCTGGAAATTCGACACACGAAAGCGGCGCATGAAACGTTGATCATCTTGAATCTGCCAGAGAGCCAGAGGAAGTGTCGGGGGGGCTACATGCGGATATTTTATCTGGGAAAACAAACCTTTACTTCGAAGCAAAAATATTTGTGCATATTCTTGATGAGTAGCACCAAAAAGGGCAGCTTGATGCCGAGCTGCTCCTTGCACTCACTGGGGCAGTGGATGAATGTGGTGGACACATTGGAACCCATTATTTCCAGCACCAGAGACTTGATATCCTCATCGTAGATACGCTTTATGTAACCATTTTTGGTCTAACAGGGCGGTTGGACATTAGGTTGAGACACTCAGGAAGGACATACTCACATAGGAAGACCACTTCTCCAGCGGTGAGCTGCCCACGCTGTAGAGCACTGTGAGAAAACCTTTCTGATAAGCCGAACGATACATTTTTGTCAGACGTTTCGTGTTTAGTTTTAGCCTATCAAATGGTTAGAGAGAAGTCCCCAGATGTGACTTTTAACGGATAGTGAACTTGGACATATATTTAATTAAACTAATTATAGAATGGATTGTAGGTAACCCAGTGGGCACGCTCTTGCTCCTTCTCGGTTTTGTGTGAGGTAAACAGAGATTTGTAGACATCGCTGGCCTTGGGATCCTTGGCCACGCTGAAGTCGTTCTTCAATCGCTTCAGTTCGGGATCCTGCATGGCGTTCACGGCACCCAGGCGCTTCTGATTGGTGACTCCCTTGACTTTCGTGCTGGTTGAGGGCTTCGCTTCGTCCACTGTTGTGGACGCACAAGGCTCGTCGGTCTCCGTTTTGATCTCCACTTTCTTTGACTCCTTTTTGTCTTTTTTCGACGACTTCCTCTTGGCCGCCCGCATTTCCATTTTGACTTTCATCAGTTCGAGGTCTTCTTCGTTGCCATTCAGAACGACGATGTCCTCGACACTGTAGGGCGCCTGGCACAAAGGGCAAGTGCTGGCCGAGTTGCCTTTAATTTGTTTCAAGGCCCGCTCGGACACCACACAGCCACAGGTCCACAGAGCAACGAATCGAAACTTTCCTGACATCTCCAGCCCAATCAGCTTGCAGATATACGGAGCATGACGCGTGTCTAGTAGTCCTTCGGTCTTGTCCTCTTCAGTGAATGCGGGGTTGGGGGTCAATTGTAGAGTTTTAATGTCCTTGAGGCTCTTCACATGCACCGACATTTCGGGCATTTTCTCCTTCTCCAGCAGCCGCTCGATGAGGCTCTGCTTGGAGTACAATCTGCCCATTCCGCACATGACTATGGGCTCCTGCAGACGCTGCTGTGTCAGGGTGCAGTGCAGCCAGCGAAACTCTCGCTCAGCGTCTTTGTCTTTCTGCGAAAAACGCAATTAAATTTTGAGCAATTCAATTTGTTGATAATGCTATATGTTGTGGGTTACCTGTTCTGGCTTTTGTTTGACGCGAACCAGCTCATCGCGTCTAGGAATAGTTCCACCGTCGCATCCCATGTTTGCAGTTTTTTTTATTTTTGTTTTCTTTTATTTTTCTGTAAGTGTGTTGGGCTCCCTTGTGATTATCGAAATTATCGATAAAATATACAGACCCTCGAAAATATACCAAATATACTTAAAAAATACACCGAGCATGCAAACGTACTTAGCCCCCGCACGCCAAATAAATACCCTGGTGTACCTATTAAAGCGCCAAAAGAATAGTTTGTACTTCAATTTATTGCCAACAGCTATGATTTACAGTTGAAACCTACTTAGTGACCAGCTTCTCCTACATATCCGTGAAGGGGCAATGTTTGGCGTACGGCACATCTATGCAAATGCAGCCGCGGGCGCTGAAAGCATGTGATTTTGTATATTTGTATTTGTATTCAGCAGTTACATCTCCACTTACTCGTCCGGGGCATCGTTGCCTATATGGTACTCCCGCAGAATCGAGACACTCTCGAATGGATTCGCTTTACTGCTGACTGGCAAACGCTTGGGCCCGCTGAGATGCAGACACCCATTGGGGCAGGGAACGCCCGTGAACTTGTTGTGTTTGTAAGTGGCCGAGGCCAGGTAGCAAATGCTCAGGAAATGCGAACAGCGGTATTGTCCTGTGGCAAAGGAATATTTTCGTACCAACAAGACAAACATATTGTAATTTCTTACTGATTGGATTTCCCTTGCAGTACGGTTGAACGCGTCCACCGTTGACGCAGTAGTTGAGATGCCCCGTGTTGTCCTCCTGGCCGAGATATCCGGCATTTGTGTGCAGCACTTGTATGACACTCGCATCATCGCGCGACAAGCGAAATGTGTTGCTCTTCTTACGCTCGATCAGTGGACGAGCCGGATCTAGTCCGATTATGCGATATTGTTTCTTTGTCAAGTGATTGCTGATCATGCCACAGATATGGGCACCCAACGAGTGTCCCACACAGGTAATTTTCTCTCTTACGGCGCCATAATGGGTGAGAAATGCATAGATTTGGGCTGTGCACTGCGCCGTCAGTCTGGTGTTTATCAGAGAGTGAAGGTAACAGGGATATCGCGTCAAGGGCCGCCAGTCAACGGTTATCACGTTGAAGTCACGCGATAAATATGCTGTAAAATGACAAGGAGATAAATCAGAGTGTTCAGTGTCAATGGCCACGATACTAACCATCCCTTAGAAACTGCAGGTGTACATCGATGGCTGTTCCATTGAAGCCGTGAATAATAAAGACCGTTTCCCGATGCTTGCCGAAGCCACCCTGGTAGAGACTCGTTGGAGTTTTTACATTCAAAGCCACTCCTCGTCGTGGCCCATTGCTGTAAGACAGACGGAAGCGAATTGGTTAATCATGCAACTTTGCAGATTGTCACACATCAGCGACTATGATATTGTAGCGAAATTGCAAAGTATGTTGGGAGTTACTCGTAGTGCCAGCTATAAGTGTATCTTATTCTCATAAAATTCATTATTAAGCGGACCACGTACAACATTTCATTAAGATTATCATTATGATAACTAAACAAGATCACAGTAATAGATCAAATTAAACAATTAATATCTTCCCTAAAATCAAGCGTTTGCAATCAACGGTTACTAACACAGCTTAAGCTTTTGTTTTTTTAATCAGTGTTGACTGTTTTGGTTCCGTTTTGGTTCGTTGTGAACTGCGTTCATCAGCCGCGACACTGGCCGCTATGGTTCACTGTGAACTGCGTTGATTCCGTTCAGGTTCACTACTGGAACCAGGTACGCCGAGCGACCAATTGCAATGACAATTGTAACTGTGTCTGCGTACCATGAAATAGAGTAAAAAGTCAATATCCTGTTTGTGTTATACAACCATCACTAATCGACTGAACTTCCTTAAACGGTGCTCATCGTGTAATCTTCCCGAGCATTTAATGCCGCCACGGTTCTCCGAACATGGTGCGCATCTTTCGACTGAGGCTGGTGAGCGGGAGTTGTCTGGGGTAGAGTGGGAACCCAGACGAGTCGAACGACTTTGTCCGTCGTTTGTTTAACAGTTTATTTGTCACTTATTAACTCCAATTGATGCCACCATCGAGCACGTTTAGCGGCCAGTGCAGCGGTGATTCATGCCTTGTATAGCTCGGAGCATCTCTGCTTAGTGGGTCAGCGTCCGGTTTGGCGAAACAAGTTGCTCCAACCCAATAATTGCACTCTTATTTTTTGATATTCGCCAGCCATATCCTTCTTGTCCCACCACTTTGTATTTTTGGGCGTTGACACACTAACCCGAGCGAGCAGATGAAAGCAAGTTGCCTAACACCGGACTTGGCTTTCTCCCGTCCACACAGTACGGGATATCCTCAACACACCCCCTCAACTTACGGCGAAAACAGTCGATGCTCGATATGGGGACTGGGGCAGAAGTTTTTGTCGCGCAGGAAGCAGCGCAAGACATTGAGGTCCAGGGCGCCGCTGTTCAGGAGGTTCTTCCAGTCCATTTGGTTTATCAGCAATGCTTGGACATCTGAAATATGTTTCTCATTTCATTTTTTAATTTTCCCACATTTATAATGGTTTGTAGTACCTTTGGCAATTAGTGTGAAAAAGCAAACCACAACAAGATAATTCATTTTTAGCTGCAGTGGAACCGCGAATTAATTATATCTATTTAAGGATTCAGATATCTGTTGTCCGGGTTATAAATATGTATACTTTATGTTTTTGCAATTTTGCTTTCACTTTGTTTATCCACGTTGAAGTATTACTTTATTTTTTATGGTAATTACTTAACTTTCAATTATTTTTCAAAGGTTATTAATATTAATATTTGTTACTAAAGCCTGGACTTTCTTAACAGATCAATTTAATTTTGTTGTTTCCTTTTCCCACTTGTATTTTTCTTTTCCCAAACCAGATGCCACTCGACATTTTCCGCATAAATTATCCACTCAACGGAAAGTTGCACTCAGATCACATATTTTGATCGTCGATATCCATTTTCTCTCTTTGTTCCATTTCATCACAATCCTTTACATTGAACTAAATATAATTTTGATTGTGTCGCGGCCACATTGGACAACGTCTTGCACATTCGCGCGCGGCGCTGCGAATGCGAAGCGCGAAAAACGCGAACAGGGAAAATGCAGTCTGCGGCGGCACAACGGCAAAAACTGGCCAAGGGGGCTGGCTGGCTGCTCTGCCGCCGCTGGTTGGCTTTGCCTTGACTTTGCCTAGCTACGTGAACGACTTCGGGATCTTGTTGTGGCCGGCTGTCTGCAGTGCGACGTCTGAGTAAGGAAAATCCATGGCACACGCAACGCTGCACTGACTTTGATTATGAGTTACCATCTGAAAATTGATGGTTTTATCTGCCTTTCCAACTCAATGCCATTGCCTCCTTCATGGTGTCTGCGGATCGTAATTCGCCCTTGTTTCAATTTACATAATATGCCACAGGAGTGGCAATGCGAATTCTCGCATTTGACATTATTTCTACACAGTTGCAAAATCTTTATCCATATCCAAATCTTTTTGCACAGCCGCTCTATATAAATGAATGGCTTTTTGGCCTCCACATCGACCTGATGCCTTACATGAGCACAGAGAAGTGAAAGACTGGAAAGTGTTTTTCGCTTAGAGTGGTCAATGTAAGGTCTACATGATTCCGAAAGTAGTAAATGCTTCTTATCTGATACAAAATGCACTGATAAATATTAAGTTTAAGTTATATTTTTCTCTGCCTTCGTTTGAGTTTGAAGTTGGTTTTCTCCACTTAATATTTTGCAAAGATGACACAACTTCAATTGCAGTTGGACCTCACCTGGTAAACAATTGGAATCCTATATACCGCTTGGGACACGTTTCCCATGGCCAGACATAACAATTGAATGGATTTAAATCGAAGTTTCCATTGCGTAAGAAGAACTGCAACGTCTCCATATGATATTTGGCTACAAAAAGAAATCGCGTTGTTTATTTATGCACACAAATCACACTCCTTATCGGCGTTGCGATCTTCCTCACTAACATGCGTCTGCGAGTGGATTCAGGGAAAGTAAAGACAGCAGAACCGTGATAAGACTGGCCATTACTTTAGTCGCACGAAGTTCGCATTTAAGTCACGTACGAAACAGAGACACATCGGGTTAAATGGTAGGCTTCTAATTGACTGCCCCACTAGCTGGAGAGCTTTTTAAAAGCTGCATCCGTCCGCGCAAGAAACGGTAGAAAAACTGCCGAAAATGGCACACACGAACCCGACCCGACCCGGCTGCTGTGTGACATTGGTTTGTGGGGAGTTAGATGTTGTTTGTTTACAGACTTCGGCTTCATGTGCAGAAATGTTGCGTGTAGCCACAAGCCTCGATTTCCATATCATTGCCCACCAGGCTACGCTACACTTAGCAAAACGAAAGATAAACCCACTTCAGTAGATCCAAACGGAAAAAATATATAGAGACAAACTTATCAGTCGCACAAATATTCTCAATAAACTCCAGTGTTCTGTTCTGATAAAACGTGTACTCCTTAAGCGGAATAGTTGATCTTTGTTTTCCATTTTAAGTTAAATAGCATTTTTCTCAGTTGATTTTTTTTCAGCCTAAACTTTCTACAACAAATTTCTCGTTGTGTTTTATTAGCGACGACAGATTTGAATGGGTTTCACAATTCTTCAATATCATTAATTGGCATTCGAATTGCAACACTTGGACACCTGCAGGCTCCAGCAGCATCCATGCACAGGCGCAAAGAATGCGAAGAGTTGCAGGCGGAGCTTTTAACACGGACAGCAAACACATAAATAAATGCAATACAGCAAAAGCTCTGCTGAAGTTGTGCCATTGATCTTGGTGCAATATTGCTTTTTATTGTTTTAAACTATTGTTAACTTTTGGGAACATTTACCAAGCACCTGTAACGTGAGCAAACAATGTTGAGTCCGGCTGGAACAGCTGATTGAATGTAATGAGATCGTTGGCCTTATAACACCGCAAAACGAGGCTAGAGTCAAATAGAGGCAGCCACACATGTAGAGTTTTGATTTATTGTAAGGAAAATGCAAATGCAATTGAAAACGAAAACTGTTGTGAGTTGCAGTGAGAAGAAAAACGGGGAGCACCGCAATTGTTTTACTTTATTTACCATATCTGAGACTCTGTCTCTACTCTTTTTGAAGACGGGTAAATGGATTACAAAATTATTTATTTTAAAGATGGAGACACCAGCTGGACAGCCATGGAAAGCGTATCAAAGATTCGTCATTATCTACTCCTACACCCACCTTTTTGTTGGCGTTTTTCTTTTGTCTGTCATGGTTGCAGACTTCAGCCAATCTGCTTTAACATTTCCACCTTAATTGTGGTTGTTGTTTTTGCTTGGTGCATTCATCTGGCCATTGTTAATGCAGCAAGGTGGGGATTGCATAACAATTTCCCTGTGGCTGCAAGTGATACTGAGCTAGTTTTTATTTGTTTATTACTGAATGTCATCCAATTGCTTTAATGCCAGGCAACTATAATTATTTTTTGCATCTTTATAATTGGACTTGGCACCAAGCAAAACTTATTTGCAAATTTGCTACAATTTTCAATATCATTTGCAACAGAGAAAACAAACAAATTTTTTGGATCTTTCTTTTACAAATTACTCAATTTGAAAAGAAGTAAACCATAACCAATTTTAGTTGAATTTTCGCATGTGCATTTTCAGCAAAGTTTCGTGAAAATTTTGATGCGTTATGAGGCGTAACGTCGAGTAATGATTTTTTGACTGCTTTACTGCTCGTAGAGCGAATATTGTATACTCGCTATGTTTACTATATCTATTAATTACAGGTGTAAATACCGCATTTGATGCCAAGGACAACCTTGGCACTGAAAATTATTTCAAGTTTTACACATTTGAAATGCGCGCCTTCGATAGATTTGTTGACTAGAGACTAGATGTGATATCGAATAATTCGAGTTTTCACTCTGACAAAAGCTGGCCGCCATGAAGCTGGCTGGACTTAGCGCTGACGTTTACTGCATGCATCAAAACTTAAAAACTTTGCTTAAATATTTGATTTGCGATTTCTCACCCTCGCCCAGCAAGCCATTTTCTGTTTCCAATGTTCCTTTCATTTGCTGTTTCTGTTTTCAATTATCCAACCGTTTCAATGCATAGTTAAATCCAAATCCAATTACAATTTAATTTAATTATATTATCGCACAATCCTAGGAGATTCGCAACAAAAAAATGCTACTGAATCGCTTTTGATGCTTATGCAAATGCCAATCAATTTTCCGTTTCCTTGAGAACATAATCAGGAAAAGCTTAGGCCACTTACAGTTCTCTTCGTAGTTTAGAACAGACGCAACCCAGCGATGCTTTTCCACGGCTCTAATCGAAATGAACCATAAATTCCAGCAAGAGAGAGAGAGACAGAGAGAGAGAGTAGAAAACTGCTTGCGCTTTTGCTTTTGTGCTTTTCCTTTGGCTTCTCCTTTGGCCAAACTTTACTAATTAATTGTGCACTTGAGAATTTTAAGCAAACTCTAAAACTTGGCGGAGTAAAAGCCAGTGGGCAGAGGAAAAAAGAGAGGAAGAGATTGCGAATGCGAATGCGAATGTGAGGTGTTTGGCACTGGCAAAGTTGACTGGTAAATAAACTAACAATTTTTCCTACTTAATTAACAAAATTGTTTTAATGCTCCGCTCCACAATCCACAATCCACGCCATGCCCCACGCTCCACTGAAATGCCAAGTGAGGCGTTTGGCGACGGCGACGCCAACGCCAACGCCAACGCCTGTCAACACAGACAGTCGACAGGCTAAATGACTGAGCAAACAGCAACTGAAGCATGAGCAGGCACCGACAGGACAGAGGCAGTGCCAACACAATAATTAAACTTGCAGCAGTCATGAAATGCAGCACCAAGAGAGCTGAAAGGATGCTGAAAGGAATTACCCAATATTTTCCATTATTATCGCTACTCATTCGTGGCTTATTTCGATTGTTATACTTTGTATGCCGCCAGAGCACCAATTCCTTGCATTATCATATAAAGCAGTTTTCCGCCACAGAATCTCGAATTTCGAATGCATCGAATGGACAATATCTCGCTGCTCGCATTGGCCACTTGGCACAACAATAAATCGCGAATAACTCGGTGCAGCGCAGCTTATGAATTGCATTACAAAGTCGCATAAATTGTCGCATTCGCAGTGCGCCAAAGAATGAGCAACAAATCGCCTGGCGCCCAAATGCATCCATCATCAGCAAAAAGTCGCATTCAAAGCGAAAATTCAATCTGATGTCGCGGGTAGAGCGCGAGAGTTATGCGCTCAGAGCAGGGATATTGGAAGGAGCAGAAGGACCCGCGATGGCTGCTTTCCCGGTTGAATTATGCGGACACTTTGACAAGCTCCTTTTCCGCTCAGCTTTTCATTGACTTTTAATGGCTGCGCCTCCCTCGCATTATTGAGATTTACAGTTTATGGATTTATTGGCCAGCCAGAAATGGTTTATGCAAAGCCAGCAAGACGGAGTGAAGGTAAGGAAAGGATTTCCCTAACGTAACGTAACGGCAGAAGTGTTTGACGAATAATTTATAAATTTGATACTAAAAACTATTAATCGTCCCTAGTGTTGTCTTTGGAAGTCTCAAAGCCACTAATAATGGAAAGATTTAGCCATGTTTTTGCCATAAATCAAGCATAATCCGCTCTTCAACGACTCTCAAAGTTTTCAGCTCAATTAGACCATGGGCCAACCCCACTTCCATTTTGAATCAGCTTAAATTTACAGCCTCCAGTGCCTTCAGAAGTCTATCAGCGCAGGATTTACACAAGTTAATTAACACGCTTGTTGTTGCCTAACCCCCAAAAAATATATTTAATGCCCAAGCCGAGCCATTCATAATACGAGCGGGCATATGGGAAGGTCCTTCCCACCTATGTCAACAAAGGGGCGGACAAAAAGGACAATTAAACCCTTTGCAAAAAGCCAAGCAGCAGACAAAGGGAAGCAAATACCAGCCTCTGGGTTGGCTGCGCTGCCCCGGGGGCAGGAGCTGTGAAGGTCGGAGAAAATATCGATGGGCTGGAGAGACCGAGAGCAAGAGGTTGAGCCAGCAACGATTTATTGGATACTGTCGCCTGGGTTTTCACCACATTTTATCGTCTTCGGGCAAACTGATGCAATAAACAAGGCTGTGGCAGAGTTTTCGCATTTTCTTAAGTAAATTATTGCAGAAATCGACAGTCAGTCAGGGAGACAAGAAGGCGCATTCAGGCAGGCCAACAGGAAGCCAACGGAAGCTCAAATGGGCGCAAAAATGTCATTAAACGGCAGCCACGACTGGGCTGCGCCCTTCCATCACCCAACATCCAACATCCAACATCCAACATCCAACACCGCCGGAGTGCGCTGGAGTGCGGGAAAGTTGTTGTTTCCGTTTCCGCCAGAGCATGGGTCCTTCCTTTTGAAATGCCAACGACAACGACAACGACAACGACATTGGTCTCTGCCCTTGATCCATCCGTCCACAGCTTCTGTTCTGTGTGCCTTCTGTCTTGTGGGGCTTGAAGCTCATTTGCGAGGTTGCCGGTGCAAATATTTGCTTAGCCCTTTGCCAACCCGCTCCAAAACGATTATCGGAGTGGGCCGACGGAAGGCTGCTTGCTGTTTGTCTGTTTTCGTTAGACATTTGGCCGATGCTTAAAGCCTTTAATTTTAATGACTCACAGAAAGGGCAAACAAAGTAGCCTGACAGAATACACAAAAAACATTAAAATTATGTATGGATTTTGTGTGTTTCAGGCTGACAACTCGGTTTGTCACTTATCATAGAAATACGAAAATGAAATTATACGTTGCCGGCTGGATGCTCTTGCAGCTCCTCTGGCACTCACTGGAGCAGGAGCTGGTGCCATCTCCCGGTGGCATTTCGAATGTGACCCAAATCAGCGAGGCGAACATCAACAGCACACTGTCCTCGAACGAAGTGGTGTTCCTCAACTTCTATGCGGATTGGTGCCACTTCAGCAGGCGCTTGGCGCCCATTTTCGAGCACGCTGCCACACAGCTGAAGCTGGAGTTTCCAGAGCCTGGCAAAGTGCAGCTGGGACGTGTGGATTGCGTCAAGGAGGTGGCTCTAGCTGATCTCTATGATATACAAAAGTTCCCCACGCTGCGACTGTTCTACAGAGGGCAACCGGTGCGCCGCGAGTATCGAGGTTTGAGGACGAGCGAGGCGCTGGTGAAATATGTTAAGTCTCAGCTGCGGTCTGCAATCGTTGAGTTCAATAATTCGGAAGATCTCAGCATGATTGATCCTAAAAGGCGTGCCGTCATCGCTTACATTGCAGACACTGAGCATCCGGCTTATGGGATCTTCCAAATGATGGCGGATCGCTTCAAAAACGACTGCGACTTCTATATGCACATCGGAGAGGATCTGGCTCCGGATCTGGAGCACAAGGCAGCAATGCCCAAGCAGCTGCCTGCTCTGGTGTTCCGTCCGGACGTCGCCCGCACACACGGACAGGATGAGTTCTGTGCTGGAAGTCTCGAGGATCCCGCGCAGGTAGAGCCTTGGATATTGGCCAAGTGTGTGCCTCTGGTGCGGGCGGTGAACTTTGGGAATGTGGAGGAGTTGATCGAAGAGAGGCTGCCGCTGCTGCTGCTCTTCCACCTGCCCGAGGACGACGTCGCCATTAAGGACTTCAAGGCGATTGTGGAAATGCAACTCTCCGATCAACGAAGCAAGTTCAACTTTGTTACCGTGGATGGCTGGAAGTTCGAGCACTCCGTGAAGCACATGGGCCTCAGTGCCAAGAACTTGCCCATCATAGCCATCGATTCACTCAAATTTATGTATCCGTTCACAAAATTCTCCGACATGTACATACCGGGCAGACTCAAGCAGTTCATGCAGGATTTTAGCAGCAACCAAACCGTTGTGGATCGTAAGATAATTGAACACAGTCCATCCACAGATGAACAGAATCCACCCAGGCCCGTGTCCACCTTCAAGGAGCTGGGTCCATCCAAGCATCGTTATTCGTTGCTCCACGATGAGCTCTGAGCTGCAACCACATTCTGCATTTGATTTATCAATAAAGTTCTCTTAGATGGAGTCGCTCTTTCGATATACTCTTTAATCTCTTGATGGATTTCGCTTCACTTTGCTGGAGAGTGTTGTTCAGGCAGCAGCCGCAGAGTGGAACTTGGAGAAAAATAGTTTACCTTGGCAACACGGCAAAGAACAAATTGCCTGCAACTAAACATAATGGTTAAACAGACACCTGCTCGAGGCTTCTACTCCACTCTGGCAAAATCACTTGAGCGGCTCCCACAGAGGGCTGCCACTCCTTCTCTGTCTGCCCGAGTCGAACAGCTCCGAACAGCTTCCGACTCCCTCTCAACATAATTTGCTGTGGTTTTGCATTTACTTTGCATCTCAAGCACGCTTCAGGCCACGGCTGATGCTGCTCCTACAAGACGCCAGCCGGCACTCGGCACTCGGCACAGCCGTGAACCAGCTACAGATCCAGTCCGCATTAGCCCGCTTGCTCCTTGACTGCAACAGAGGAGGCTTCTGCTGGTGGTTCTGGCTCTGTGCAGTGTCTTGTGCAGCTCCTTGCACTTCCGTTTTCCGTTCTGGCTGCCCCTTGCGACCCACCGCTCCGGCTCGAGCCGAGCGATTCAGTTTGTTGGTTTCTTTGTCCTGGCTGCATTTTCATCCTGTTTGCAATCACTTCAGCTCCGTGGTTGCCCTTGTGGCGGAGCCTCAGCTTCAGCTGTGGCAGGATATGCCTTGTCCTCCCCTGTTTTTGGGGGCTTGCTCTCGGCGCTTCTTTCCTGTTTTGGGTTTTTAAGTTGTTTGCCATTTGCACAAACATATGCGCATATCTAATTTGCAATTGTTTTTCCTCAGCAACCGATTTGAATGTCTTAAAACACACTGCACGAAAATGGGAGCGACTACAAAAAATAGGTTTAATGGTGTTCGAGTGTACATTATTTGCTGCTATTAAAACCATTCTGTCTTCCTGAAACATAATTCGTTTCCTTTACCAAGAGCCACATGTGGATTATTCTTGCAATAAAACTTGCAAAATTGTTGTGCAGTGCTCGATCGAACATGTATGCAGCCTTGCCTTTGCCTTCTCCTCCGCCTTGGGGCGAAAATAAAAAAAACAGATCGTGTCAGTGGCAGGGGAAGAGGGGGATGTCGGGAGCAGCTTTCATAATATGTACTTCATAACAAAGGATGTACAAGATTAGAAGTGTACTTTTATTGCATGGAGCTACCAGCACTACAAATATACGCATGGACATCTTCCACAGAAACAGATTCCCTCTCCTCCACCAAAATCCACATGTGGATTAGTGTTGTAACAAAATTAGGAAAATTGTGCAGTGCTTGCTCGAGCATGTATGCAGCCTTGTCGTTGCCTCCTTCTCTGCCTTGGAGCTCCTTGTGTAGCTCGAACACATTAACCGTTGGCAAAACAAGTTCGAGCTCATTTACACGAAGTGGAACAAGATCGTGGAAGTTGTAGAGGGGGGATGTCTTCAAACAAGCGAGGGAGACGGCACAGAGGGCTGGGCTCACTTTTGTGAAACTATTTTTACTTCGTTTTTAATTTAATTAGCACTCAATTTGCTTGGCTCCTGATGTGTGTGTGCTCTCACTTTACTCCATTAGCAGCCGTTCCCGAGGAGGCTGGGGGTAAATATGATTTCCTACTTTGCGCTTTTCTTTTGAGGCGGAAAAGGCAGCAAAAGTTCTGTGCTGCCTCCTCCTCTTAATTAAACGCATTAAAATGATTTGCATTTGCCTGTGCAAGAGGTGGCAGCAACGGTAACGGCAACGGCAACGTGAACGGGCCTTTGTGTCCCAGCTCCTGCAAAATGTTGGCACTTATTTAATTAAGCTCAATTTATTAATTGTTGGCCTCCACACAAAATGACTCTACCATCCCTGAGGGACCTGCCAGCTATAAGGCGTAGCTTTCATTTGGCTCTAGGATTAGAATCGGACTGCAAGCATGATTGATTGTTCGAGCTCCGAGGCACACCAGCCCGTGGGAGAGTCGCCCCATGTCACTTGGGGGGTCTCTGGTCTGTTGACACAGGTGTTGCTGGCCTTTCATTCTGATTGTTATTGTAATTTTTCAAAATGAGTTCTGCTGCATTCCCTAGGAAAAGAGGGGAGACTCGTGTCTGTTCGCCTGACTTTGATCTGTGTCCTCATTGTGCGTCTCATGACAATTGTTTGCCTTCCACTGAAGCTCTGCCATTACTTCTCCTTCTTTCCAGCTTAAGTAAACTTTTCTGCATTCTCTGTTCTAGGAGAGTTTTCTCGAAAGTCAACTTTGAAGTTGGCGGGCGAAAACATTTCTTTTTAATGAGCTTGTTTCCCCAGTCACTCCTTCGTGGCGTAAATAATATTCCCATTGATGCAGCGACTTTTGCCAATTTGTGAACTCTTCGATAAATACATTAAATTTAAAACAAAAACAAGATATCACAAGATATTAGGATATCACCTCTGGCAGCCTAAAGTTTCCCTTTAAAGTTTTCAAGTTGATTCGAAGTCAATATCGTCTACACCAGCTCAAGCGTAGTGACGAAAAGCCATTTATTCTTTGTTATGTGCACTGCTCGCTGTATATCTATTTATAGAATATATGCATACAGATGCATGTATGCTTACGCATGGCAGCGGACGTTCTCTCGTCTATCTATCCCGCCTTCGTCATTACTGCAGTTCTCTCGCGCTCTTTCTCTGTATCCATCCAGCAGCAGCCAACGCTCTCTTTCGATCGCTTCTTTCGCTCTCTCTCGCTTCTAGTGCAAAAGCTCACTAACTTAACTGTACTGTAGTGACTCTCAGTGACAAAGATTCCATTATCCCCAATCAGTCAGTTCAATCTCCACAAGCTGTTTCTTCTTCTGGGCACACACAGAAGGGAATTGATAGATGTATCCGAGTGTTAGCTTCCCATATGGTAGGATACGTAATAGCATTTCTCCCCTTATCAATTGCAACTTCTTGACCGAGTAATTATTTTACTATTCCGCTGCAGGTAGCCAGGCCAGACCCGTTCATTGACTTCCATAAAAAAGCCAAGAAAAAGTTGGCATAATTTCCGCCGCAGACCGCACTCACTCGAATATTCACAAGCCTTTGGAGCTCTCTCAATTGGCCCCGGAAGTACATTTATATCACAGTCGAATCAATAAAAAGCCAATTAAAATACAGTGAAAAACCAGGCAGAAACAACAAAGCGCCGAGTCTCATCAAAGTTTAAGTAGAATAATGAGCGGAAGGGGGCGCGTGGCGCTTTACGACCATAATGATAAAGGCGAGCTGGCCCGAATGAATACTACGGAACCCAGAAACAATATAACCCAGCATGGAGGCACTTAAAAAAGTCTGCAAGTTATAAAGTTTGGTAAATTACGAGTACAGCATCATGGAAATGCGTGCCAGTATTACTCGTCCATTGCCAGTCGAGAAATTATTGATGTTTCAAAGCCTGCCTTTCAGCTAAATTTAAGCCATAACTCGACTGCATATCGTTGTCATTCCTTGAGCTCTATTGCTCTTCACAGCTTTTGCCGGGTGGTGCTTCATCCTGTCACTGGCCAAACACACAAAAAAATCTCCCAACAGGGGCCTGCGTTTGAATGATAACAACAAGCCCCGTGGGGAGCATACCATCCAAAAGAGAATAGGAGCAGAGCTGTGGCAATTAATCTTTACAATGGCGTACATGCGAAATGGAGTTCATAAATTCCACACGAGAGCTGAGTGCCAGGGGCTGGCTCGTTCGAGTGGCTCGGTGTGCATGTAGTTCCATTTCAAGTTGGTTCAGCGGTGACAAGTGTGCGGTCGGACAAGCAAGGGCAATTAAAGCCTAAAAATCATTTCAATACATCAATTCCGTCTTCGAATATTCCATATTTTATTGAATGCTTCAAATTCAAAGCAGCACACAAAAAAAGCAGACTTGCAGCCACCATAATGCCCTGATGATAAATTACGGGTCGAAAGAGCGTCTTCTGTGCGTATGAGTAATAATGCGCCTATAGATTTATGGTGGATGGCAGCGAGCTACCGGTCGGTGTGCTTGCGGTTTATGTCTGTGTAACAAATGCATATAAATATCACATTTGTGCACAATTTATTATGGCATGACCCTGTGCTGTGCCCGGCATTATCCGGCTGTCCCTTCTGCTTGCGAAATTAGCTCATTTGTCTTGTTTTGTGCCGCTTCAGAAAATACTCAAAGTTGGGCTTAAAAGTGTAAACGACAAGAGAAAATGTTTCGCTCTTTTCCGCTTCCCCTTTTGCATAAATGAACAGGGAACGGTTCGCCCACCCATGTGAACTCTGGGCTGCTCGTATTTATTGGGGTCAGTAGTCGGGCCAGACTCTGTTTATGGGTTCTTATAAAAATTTCATGCCATCTCTATGCTCCCAAATCAGAGATGATAATTGGCTGGGGCACATCATCAGCTGAGACCGTGGCCGGTGCATGCCGTGAATTTAAATCGATTGATTATCCCGGGCAAAGGAATTTCACAAGCAAATATGCGAAAATCTGTAACTATAAAACGAACTTTGATCTGTTCTTAGATGCGATAACAGCAAATATTCTCAAGTTCTAATCGGGTAACTTTGGAGCCCAAGTAATTTCCAACAAACACCATTGGCCCGGCTGTTAAGCGGTCCAAGCCGGAAGTGAAGCTGCCGCCGCTGCCCAGAACAACATTAAAATACCGTAACACAGAAATGTCTGCGACTTCTACTACTTTTTAAGTTTCCGTGGCCTCTCCGGCAAACGGGCAACGGCAAACGGGAAACGGGAAACGGGAAACAGCTGCTGCCGAAAAGGGAGCGAAACTCTTCCGTGTGTACATAGTTTTTAGCACATTTTTAGCATTGCTGCAGACTCGACTCCACTCGATTTGCAGCAGGATAAAGTTTATTTTTTCCAGCTTCTTGCCATAGAAAAGGAGAGAACTAAGTTTTGGGCGCGGAACTTGTTAATTTTCCTCTGCGAATCTGTCAACTTTCGGTAGGTCTCAGCAAGAAGAGAGAAAAAATGGGAGAAAATTCAAAAATTCAATAACAAGTGGGCAAAGTTTCTCGCAAAAAAGTTGTGCATGCGAGCCACGAGGAGTATGATCCGAGGACACACTTCCAGGACACACTCTAGGCCCACTCTAGGTCGCTCTAATTAAAAGTCTAGACTCTTGGTTGGGGCAACTTTTTTTTTCCAGCTTATTGTCATCTTCTCCATTGTAACCACAATTTCCAATTCATCAACTGGCGTGCATTACCACGAGCACAGTGCACATGCGGCCCTGGGGGCTTGCAAATGTTATAAAGTTAATTGCCATCGGAGGCCCACCTGCCTCTCGGCCATGGTCATGGGTCACTGCCTGCTTGTGTGTAGATAAAAGCTTGGGATGGCTGGCAGAAGGGCGAAGGGGTTGTGGGTACTGAAATCGTGATGTGGGATATTGGCTCTAGATGAATTTCTATCATTTCTAGGCATTTATTATGTATCTTTATGAACAATAAACAATTTTAAGTATCAGTAACTAAAAATGAAATGAAATGAAATAAATGAATAAATTGTTTCGCTCCTCCTGCTAATGGAAACCCACTGATTAAGCCCCACAATCCTTTGATGATGCGCATGTGGGTTCGTTTTTTTTGCGTGTTTGCCAAAGTTTATGCCACCGGTTTAAAAACCACAAAATTAATTGCATGTCATTAGCAGAAATCTATTAAAAGCCCCGAAGCGCAGCCACCGACTTAAATACCTTGGCAACAAAATAAACAGTTAGCGCAGAGACAGAGACAGAGACAGACACAGACAAAGGGTGCCCCACCCCCAGCAGCAGCAACCGAAAGCTCTTAATCGATGAGAGCGGCAGAACGGCAGAGCGGCAGCGGGCTGCACATTTACATGCCGTTGAATGCAGAGATACAAACGAGTGTGCAGGTGCAGGTGTGTGCGTGTGTGTGTGTGTGTGTGGTACGTGGTCAAACCTCAAAAGAGCTCATTTCATTGCACTGCAACAGACTATCGAACTCTCTCTCACTCATCTGTGAGCATTCATTCGTTCAAGTCTACAGCTCCCAGTCCTTTTCGCTTCCTCAACTGCTCTTGACAGCCTCCCAGGGTGGTGCCTGCTCCCTGCTCCCTGCTCCCTGCTCTGTGTGTGTGCACTAATGTCCAATGATTAAATTTTAATTACCGTGTGCACAAATCGAGTTTGGATTCGTTTCTGTTGCGAAAACTCTCTTGCAGTTTGCTCTTGCATTTTTCAAGTCTCTATCTGCAAGCCATTTTTCATCCTCTCGAATTGATGAATGGGGCAAAAATGCTGCAAGTGGTCAGTGGAGGGAGCATTCAGTGCGTTTCATTAACATTTATGGTATGAAATGGAGCTCCTCAGTCTGCATGTAAAATATATTGGACTACAGCTCCACTTCTACTTAATTTTCTCACATTTAGCTGCAACATTTTGTTGCTTGTTTTATTTATTAAACACGTTCGCTAGTCCCTCCACTCGGCACAGGATGCTGCTGGTGTGGTCCTGCCCGGGTACGTGTGCATACGAAATGGCCATGCTGACCGCCCGTTTGTTTGTGGCCTCAATAAATCAACCGGAATTAAGTCATCAATAATGAGCAGACATAAAGCAGGCAACTGAGCAAAGTTGGTACTCTGCGGCTCTCACTTGTGGGGCCATAAAGAAATGCCAATTTGCTGTGCAATATGCTCCGCACTTTCTACTGGACCGTGTACCACCTCATTATGGGTGTTGCTAAATTTTGATTAGCTTCCAGCCAAGAACTTTCCTGAGAGCCCCGTGTTGCTAATTTTGCTAATTACTCAACACAAAGCTGAATTCAGTTATACCTTTATCGCTGCCAGCTAAACCGGTTAGAGAACCCGGATTGGCAACAAACAATTGGCTAATAATGAACACGAAACAGCAAAATGAAATGATTTTTGCCCGTCTCGTGGTGAACGTTTAAGCTACACTTCGGTAAAACATTTGGGCAAGTGTCTGTCTAAAATGGATCGACTCTCAGTAAAGGGTATTTAATCCACAATTATTGTTTGTTAGTCAGACTCTGTGAGATATGCAAATAAATGCAAACAATAGCTGGTTTTTGTGTGAAAAAAGAACTTGTAATTGGCCTTGAATTTTGTTTGTTAATTGGGGGTTTTCCTTGGATTTACATACATAAATACATACTCGTACATGCATCGGTACATATGTGGCTGATTATTTCTGGAGTGACGTGGCCAAGACGTAACTTCCGACCATTCCTCGCGTTCAATCAAGATGCGCTGGCCTTTCCGCCGGCAGACAAATTCATAAATATTTTAATTAAAATTTGAGCGAGTGTCGGGCCAATGTTGTTCTAAGTAAAAAGTTTCCCACTGCAAGCAGCTCGCCAAACGGGAAACGCTTCTACAACGTCATCAGAAACGCAAACGCAAAGCATTCCATTCCCCACAAAAAAAAAGGAGGAAACAGGAAGCAAACTTTTTGGCACAAGTTCAGCGAAAGTTTTTCTGCAAAGCGAAATTTAACTAATTCCATTATGCATTGCAGCAAAAAACAAACGAAAAAAAAATAAAATCCCATTTGGAAGATGTTAAACAAAAATGTGAAAACTTTGCCCCTGTTGGCTCTGCCTTTGGCCAGTAAACACTTTTCAGTTTAATCGCGGAAAGGTGGAAATTTCAAAAAAACTGTGCTGCAGCTTAGCTCAGGAGCACATCGTTCGGCAGGCAGGTTTTTGGTTTAAGGAAACTGAGCTATGATTTATTTAAAGCTGAAGCTGAGTTTTTCTAAGCCAAAAAAAGAGTTTATTTGTTTTTAAAACATTTATGTTCATGTGCCGGGTGTGTGTCTGCCATAGAACCTGCCCCAAAAAAAAACCAGAAATCTTATTTACTAACAAAATGAAATCATTAAGCGGCTTTTGCTGTCAACAGAAACGGCACGGAACCATTTCGAAAGGCAAGCAAAAACGCAAAAAAATAAGAATAAAGAATGAAATCACACGGAGGAAAACGGAAAATGGAAGATGACAGAACCCGCTGAAAACTGCCGTGCAATCGAATTGCAAAGACAAACAAAAGGAGCGCCCTGTCGACTTGTTGCCACAATAAGCGACACGATTTCATTCACTCACTCGCAGTCAGTTCGTCAATTACATTGATTTCGTGTGCGGTTTTGTTTGTGTAAAGCGGAAATGGGAGCAGCGAAGAGTCTAACCGGAGCCGCAGTCGTCATGGCCATTGTCACCCTCGGCACCTTTCGGGCGGTCTTGTCTGTCTGCCATTCAATAATACAAAGTGTCTCCAGGCTGGGTTGCCGGCTGGCTGCCTTGACTGTCAATATTTTTGACAATTTCCTGCAACAACAAGCTCGATTGATTGACTTTTTCTTGCCACCATTTTCATTACTATTTTCATTTTCTGATTCCTGTTGTCTGGCTTTACTTTCTCTTTTTTCTTTTTTTTTCCGGTAAATTGTTTACCTCGACATTATTTACTCAGCGTAATGATTTTTCCATCGAACGCTTAGCATTTAGCATCGGAATTCTTTCTGTTGTGTTTGGTCTATTGTTGGCTCTTTTGTTCACCTTTTTGTTGAATGCCAAAAATGTCAATTGATGTGCGCTGCCTCAACTTTATCTTTATTTTTCTGTGTTTATGCTCCATGTTTTACGAGGCGTACATAATATCTTCCTTCACAGCTGATAAGAACATGGAATTTGTGCTGAATTTATGGCTTAAACTTCACATAATGACTTTTGATTGAGCGATTCGAAAGTCTATTTACATACATATTACATAATTACATATTTACATATGTAACGCCTTGAAAGGTACATAAATACTCCTTCTAAAATGCACACACTCACTCCATTAATGTCTGCTGCACATTTCACACATTTTTGAATTTTTGATTGGATTTTCCTCGTGCCTCTTGCCTCCTGTGCCTCTCTCTCTCTCTCTCTGTTGCAACCGCATTCAAATTAATTTCCAATTCTCTGGGTTTCGCTTTGACTCCGACGCGGGCGTGACAAATGCCACAAAAGTAAATTGTAAATTGCATAATTGCAGCTTTATTAAATTTAATAAAAAATACATATGCATGCGCCGACAGGACACGCCCATCCTGTGGCATTCCCGTGCAGACAGGCAGACAGGCGGACGAGGTCTGGGGTCTGTGGCAAGGAAAAAGGATCTCGCACCCTTTGCTGCGCTTCCGTTAATCGACTGCACTTTTGCATCCTGATGACTGCACACGGCAGGAGAATGCCAACAGAGAGTCCTGCCCGGCATATGCTGCTGCCGCCATCCCTTTGTGGGCAGTCCTCCCCCAATCGTTCGTTTTTATTTCTCCCCTTTGTATCCCATTTAATTTGGCGTTTTCTTCTGGCCCTTGTCCGGATTCTTTTTTTGCATAATTTTAATAAAGTTCGCTGGGATTTTTGCTCGACTCCAGCAGCAGCAGTCAATTGTTATCTCCCGGCGATAAGTAAATATGCAATTGGCGGGGCACAAGCACAGGCACTGCCACACGGCCACACGGCCACTGACCAGGCGGAGCGGTGGCACGCTCCTGCTCCTGAATTGCAACTGCCATTGGAATGCCGAGAACTCGTTCTCAGTGGAGTTTTTGTTCGCGGTATTTAAAGCTGCACAATTACATATTTTATTATGTATGTTCGTACATTTATGTATGTAATACATACTATGTACATGTATTATACATAACCGATGTCTTTTAGTCTTCTAGTGGGTATCTTTTAGTCGCAATACACAAAAATGCTTGCCCTTACTCCTGCATTTCGTTGTTTGCTTTTGACATTTTTTCATTTCATGAATATGACTGGATGATAAGACCAAACGAGGAGTATACATACATTCGTACATATATTTATGTACATATGTAAATTGTATGTAAACTTACATATGTAAGTGTAAACGCGATACGGGCAAGGGTAAACCGGTGTAAAATAATTGCGTGGGTGAGGGCTTAATTCAATCTGTGTTGTTTAAGCATTTTGTTAAGTTTTATTTAATTGCGGAATACGGAATGCAGACATGTAGACAGTCCATTGCCACTGAGTGGAGATTGGATTACGCAGAGGAAGGAAAACAAAGCGGAAGCCTAAAGGCTTCCTCTTTCTTTGGCTCTAAAAGTAAGTTGTACTTAAGGACTAAGAACTAAGGATCTAAGGAACTCTGAAGCACCGGTTAAAGTAAAATTGTAGCTTAAAAAAAGGTTGTGTACATAACTGCATTTAAATGAAAATTCGATGAACCGATTTCGAATCTCGTGTTGGTCAGTGTGCCGGCCATTCAAGTGGAAAGATGATCGAGAAGCACGCAATTAGTGCCAGCAGCTACGCAGGTCAAACTCTCGCATAAAGTCAGTTGACAGCAACCAAATGACGGAGTTGGGTTGGATCATCGTTGCCCTCGTGCCGTTCATCAGCTGTGCCGCCGGGCAAACGGAAGCGCATTACGAGTGGACAACGGTAAGTACCAGGAAGACATTTCTCAGCGACACTCTCTGCTCTCCGCTGCTCTTGTGCTCCCTCTGCAGCTGGACTGGCTGAAGGCGCACAATGCCAGCCATGAGCTGCACAATGTGACCACCGCGGATGGCTATCAGCTGCAGCTGCAGCGACTCCCACGACCCGGGGCACGCGCTGTGCTGTTGGTCCATGGACTGCTGGGATCATCGCTCGGCTGGGTCTGCCTGGGGCCAGCCAAGAGTTTGGGTAAGAGGAGATGGCCTCTAGTATCTCTTGTTTCTAACATAACTTAGTGTTTGGGTTGCAGCTTTTCAGCTGCACCAACTGCAGTACGACGTGTGGCTGGCGAATCTGCGCGGTGCGTACCCGCACGGGCGCCAGCACATCGAGCTGACCGATGTCATGGATGAATTTTGGAGCTTCAGCTTCCACGAGCATGGCGCCTACGACCTGCCCGCCATAATTGACCACATGGCGGAGGTCACAGGCAGCGAGCAGCAGTCCGGGGAAGCGGATAGAGAGGCGCCCACGCGACAAGTGCTGCTAATTGGACACTCGCAGGTGAGCGAAGCTCTATTCGCGGTTGCCCCTAAGCCTTACCCCTGTTTGGTGTTCCCAGGCCTTCAATGCTTTTCTGGTGCTCTGCTCGCTGCACCCGCGATTCAATCAACGCATTCAGCTGATGCAGGCCCTGGCTCCGCTCTCCCGACTGCATCGACAGGTGCGCTTCGACGCGGCACAGGTGCGCAGCCTCATGAAGTTTGTCAAGGTAATTAGTGGAACGTTCTTTTATATCTTTGGTTTATTGTAGTAATTAGCTTTGACAAATGGAGTTTTTGTGATCTCTGCCTCGTATAACTTGTCGCGCACTTTGAGCTCCACTTTGGTGCCAGGCGCCTTCAGGGCATCCTGCACATAGCCCATGGCTATGTTGCGACCAGTGCTGGGACTTGGGCAGCCACTGGTCACCTGGCCCACCTGCTGACCCTCACTGAAGATGGGCACTCCGGCGCGTGCGGGTGGAGGTTTTGCTCCCAACATTTGCAGACCCACTCGGCGTCTCTGCACGCCTCCTTTGAGCTGGCTGAGCACCACCTCAGCTCCGGGGAAGTCGCGTGTCGTGCGCCGTCTTTTGGCCACCAGCCAGGCCAGAGCTGCCTCCACGGGTGTGGTCTGGGCATCGATGTCGCTGCCGTAGAGACAAAGTCCCGCCTCCAGCCTTAACGAGTCTCTGGCTCCCAGGCCAGCCAGCTTTAGGGTTCCATTGGCCAAGAGAGCTTCGGTGAGGGTCCGCACGTGGGAAGAGTCCACCGATATTTCCACGCCATCCTCCCCCGTGTAGCCGCATCTCGTAATTCTCACACTGCGTATACCTGCCAAAGTGCCGACCATGGAACCCATAAAGTAGAGTTGGTCCAGGGCTGTGGCTGGAGCCAGCAGCTTGGCCAGTTCCGCCGCCACTCGGGGGCCTTGCACGGCAATCAGAGACTGATCGGAGGGTGCAAGGAACTCCACGGCAACATCTTTGCCCTGCGACTTGAAGGAAGACTGAAAGTAAATGGAAGTTGTAGTTTGAGCACTTCCTGTATACCTCTATAAGTACGACATACCACAGCTGCACTGATTATTTCCTGATCCTGCTGCTTCATGGCCGCATTGGACACAACATACAGCTCCTTCTCGCTGACTTTGTTCACAATGAGATCGTCCAGTATGCCGCCTTGGTCATTGGTGAATACCGTGAGGGTTCCCGCACCCGCGGGAGTACCTGTGATGTCCGCCGTGCAAACAGACTCCAGACAGGCAGCCGCATCTTTGCCCCTCACGTAGGTCTGCAGCATGTGCGAGACATCGAAAATGGAGCCCACACTCCGCGTGTGCAGATGCGAGGCGATGATGCTCTGATCGGAGTACTGCACGGGCAGTGCATAGCCACCGAAGTTGACGATTTTTCCGCCATTCTGCACATGAAAATCGTACAAGGCCGTGCGCTCGCCCTCGCTGCTGTGCGCTGAGGAGGCGTGGCGTGGTGCGCCGGGCAGAGCCCGAACCCTGGTCAGTTTCAGTCGATTGCTTAGCTTCAACATCACTCGAAGACTGCCACAGAATTAGACAAAATCAGAGCATAGAGCTGCCGATAAGGCATTGACTTTGCCTGACCCAAGACACAGACTCAGGCAGATAGCGAGAGAGAGCGAGAGAGAGATGTTTGCTTGGTGATAACCCCCTGGGTTGATTCGTAAAATATTGCGGTGCATCGTACGAATGGGGGAAGAGCAAAGCAGAACAGCTGCGCTGAGCTTTTGTGGGATCGCAGCGAAAAGCTTTCTTGCTCTCTGACTAACTGTGAAAGCTCCAACTGAGAGGTTTAAATGGGAATGGGCACGCTTTGTTCTTTTTCTTACAGAAACGGCAAAAGTCAAGCAAGTTTGAGCTTTTTCCACCGGGATATTTGCGTAAATTATGCCAGAGAAAACATGAACAGTGCGAATATTATACCAAACAGTATGCAGGCAGCGCAAAAAGCAACAAAAAGGTAACTAAATGAGTAACGAACTAATTCTAAATACACACTAAATACGTTCTTGTTTTCAAGCTACTCGAAGCCTTTAACTATGAGCACCTGCTGCAGGGAGGCTCCGCGCGGGAGATCAAACATTTGCAGCAAATCTGGAAATCGGGCGACTTCATTGCCTACGATTATGGACCCATGCAGAACATGAAGATCTACAACGGAGTGGAGGCACTGCGTTACAATCTCAGCCGGATCAGTGTGCCGACAATACTGTACTTTGGCGAAACAGATGCAATTGCCACGCCGGAGGGAGTGCACGCTATTTACGCACAAATGATGAACTCTGTGAGAAGCGTCAAAAGAATCGAGTCACCGAAATTCAATCACTTTGACTTCCTTGTCGCGGGCGAGGTCAAGACTCTGGTCAACGACAAGTTAATCGAGCTAATGGAAAAGTTTCTCGAGGGTAAATTATCATACATAATTGAATAACGGCACCGAACGAACGCCTTTGATGGCAGCAAAATAATTGTTCAGCGCAAATGATTTATTTGTCTTGGCAACCAGCCCAAATGGCAATTATGTAATGACATAAAAAAGCGAAATAAAAGCCAAAAAACCAAGAGCGACGCCACTCTTACTTTCTTTTGATCGCAAACAAAAACTGTTTCTGTTTCCATTTGCCTTTTGTGCTGCTAAATTTGACCCACAACGAAGCCGACGGCTGCCAGCGTTTGGCCAAACGATGTTTTGGGCTGTGCATAAATTGAGTTTAAATTTTTAATGTTTTTTGTTTTCTCGACGCCTCACTGTGCCGCTGCACTTGATCAGTTGTTCAATTTCTGATTGCGACGCCTCACGCACTTAATTAACTAACCAAAAACCGAAAAAAAAACGCAATCGAAAGGTAAACACGACCTGGTAACACGTCACAGTACACAGTAATGTTGTTGCTGTTGTTGTTGTTGGTTGCTGTCTGAACGAAAGTTTTGTCATTGGTTATTGCGTATATTTCGGCATTCTTTTTTGTTGAGGTTTTTGGTGTGCTGGTCGGGCCATTGACAGTTTTCGGCTCGGGGTTCGGCGTTCGGCGTTCGGCGTTCAGTTGGGCCCGCATCGCCCAGCGTTCAGGTTGAGACCCAACCCCAAATCAGATTTCACTTTCTTCTTCAGCAGCAGATTTCGTAAGCCAAAGGAAAGATGCGCCAAAAACTAAAGTTGCACTTGATATTGCTGCTCGGCCTGTGCGTCTTCATCAATCGCACCCAAGCGCAGTTGATAGGCGGAGAGGAAGACGAAGAGGAGGAGGAGGAGGAAGAGGAGGAGGAGGAGGAGGAGAGCGTGGAGGATGAAACCTTCGAGGAGAAGCTGCAGCGTAAGAACATCAAGCAGGACTCGAGTCTCAGTGTGGTAGGAAGATTAACGACCGTCATCGTCATCGTTTTGCCAGCCTCTCACACACATTTCATCAACAGGACAAATTAATTGCCAAGTACGGCTATGAGGCGGAAGTGCATCATGTGACCACCGAGGACGGATATATCCTGACAATGCATCGCGTTCGAAGTCAGGGCTCCCAGCCCTTTCTGCTGCAGCACGGACTTGTGGACAGCTCGGCGGGTTTCGTGGTAATGGGCCCCAACGTCAGCCTGGGTGAGTGCATCGCGTGGGATTTCTGATTAATGGACCAGTGATTACCTCCCCCTCCATGCGCATTCGCAGCCTATTTGCTGGCCGACCACAACTACGACGTCTGGCTGGGCAATGCACGCGGTAATCGCTACTCGAGGAATCACACCAGCCTCGACCCGGACGAGTCCAAGTTCTGGGACTTCAGCTGGCACGAGATAGGCATGTACGACCTGCCCGCAATGATCGATTATGTGCTAAAGGTCACCGGCTTCAAGCGGCTGCACTACGCCGGACACTCCCAGGGCTGCACATCCTTCTTCGTGATGTGCTCCATGCGGCCCACATACAACGAGAAAGTCATCTCCATGCAGGCTCTGGCCCCAGCTGTCTATGCCAAGGAGACCGAAAACCATCCCTACATACGAGCCATGAGCTTGTACTTCAACGTGAGTGGCACACAGCAGATTTCAGCGAAGTTTCTTCTTAAATATAAACAATACTTAGAGCCTGGTGGGCAGCTCCATTAGAGAAATGTTCAACGGCGAGTTCCGCTTTCTATGCCGCATGACCGAGGAGACGGAGCGACTGTGCATCGAGGCTGTCTTTGGCATCGTGGGACGCAACTGGAATGAGTTCAACAGGGTAAAATGAGCCGAAGAATACCTCCTGCATTATGGTCCTAACTCCCCTGATCTTTGTCTCAGAAAATGTTCCCCGTTATCCTCGGGCACTATCCGGCCGGAGTGGCCGCCAAGCAGGTGAAGCACTTCATACAGATCATCAAGAGCGGCAGGTTTGCCCCGTACAGCTACAGCTCCAACAAGAACATGGCTCTGTACAGGGACCACCAGCCGCCACGTTACAATCTCAGCCTGGTGACGGTGCCCACCTTTGTGTATTACTCCACGAATGACTTGCTCTGCCATCCCCGCGATGTGGAGGCCATGTGCGACGATCTGGGCAATGTGACGGGCAAGTATCTGGTGCCACTGAAAGAGTTCAACCACATGGACTTCCTGTGGGCCATTGATGTGCGAAAGATGCTCTATCAGCGCATGCTGCAAGTGCTCGGCAAACTGCCGGCAGAACCCGAAGAGGAACCCCAGAAGGCTGCCCGAGCGGGTCGTGGAGCGTGGCCTAGATGGAGGTAGTTGAACCTTTAGATTTAGTATTTATTAAATAAATTGTATTTATTCGTTTGCCTTTCCCTTCGACGTGGCTCTAAATATTTAAGAGAATTTCCAAATATGCAACTGGCTGGCTCTGGGCCTGGGGTTGAGGGAGCAAAAGTCTTGCCTTCGACCGGAAACGGAAGTCAAGTGTTTCTTTTGGCCCACAAAAGCTGTAACAGCAGCACTATACATGCATTTGTAAGCAGATTTCCTGCGAGTACAGTTTTCCATTTTCCCCAGCACAACAGCTGCCACTGAGGCCAGGACTTACGCTCACACCAATGTCGATGGCTCTACTACGTTTGCCCCCTTGCAGCTGCTTTCATGCCACATTGTCTTGGCATTTGCATTTCGCTTCAGCGCAACTCTGGTCTGGGCTGTGCGGAGTTAAGTAAAAATCTGTGTTTAAAATCAAACCTAAAGCTAGAACCTTCAATAGCCAGTTCTTGCAGTTGTCGATGGACTTGAGTGTTGAGTTATTAATAGAAAATACTTTGTGCAAATGCAACAAGCGTGCTCCGGACAAGAGATCCCTTGAGTTCATTAAATTCCTGATTTGGCTTGCTTCACTTAAGTCTAAAAATATCTGAACAGAAGGAAGACTACAGCAGCGAGACTTCAATGCTCTTTCCTGTCACTTACTCATACTCAATTTGGCAGCATAAATGCATTTATTTTACCTCAGTTTGTGTCTTGAATGGCTTTTTGGGGCCTACTCTGCCTGAAGCTAGAGTAGTTAGAAGAGGATGATCAGTTCTTGATCAACGACTCAGCCTCATGCCCAGGAGCCACTGTCAGCCATTCCCATAGGATATTTATGTACACGCAAACATAGAGCCAAACCAGTTCCCAGTGTGTCTAATATTTTGAAGCACTTTGGTTCATACTCTCTGTTTGCAGGCATATTCGATGAATTTTGAATAGTATTTTATGTAATAAGTAATGCAGAAAAGACTCAATTATTTCTCCAGTATTTGTATACGTTTCAAACACTTTTTTTACACACAAAAATCATTGCAAGCGTATCCAGAAACTCGTTTTTCCTTCACTTTTTTCATTAGTTATTTAAAGACGTCACTGGGATCGTGGCTTCGAGCCTAGGCCTTTTCGTTGATATAAAAGCTGGAAGTTAGCTTGGGACCTAGACAGTGACTTAGTGGCAATGGCTCCCGAGGGATTACTTGCAGTTCTGAGTGTTTGTTGTGTAGCTTTGGCCTCGGCCGGATTTGGCCTTGGCGGTGCCAGTCTCAGCCTTGGTGGATCCTCTTTTGGCCTGGGATTGACAATGGGAAGTGGTTCTGCGAATGGCGGTCTCTTCGGGCATGGCGTCTCAACGCACGGATTGGGAATGACCGCTGGTCATGGAATGTTGGAATCTGCTGCAGCTGGAGCTCTACATTCGGCGGGTTCCTCTGCTCTATCTCTAGAAGCACACGCAGCATCGGAAGTTGGGACATCGAGTTCTTACAGTGGTTCCAGTTCCTCAACACATAATTCTGCATCTCAAAGCACAATGCCTAATCATCTGAGTCTCGGACTTGCTGCAGCTCATGGGGATCTCTTATCTCTTATGTCTGGATCTGCTGGAGTCGTTCATGGATCATCAGTAGGCTCCGTTGTAGGCAGTGGATCACACCTGGTCGCAAACAAAATTGTAAATGCGGCTGAAGCCGGAGCTTCTGCTCTTCATTCTGCGGGTACTTCTGCTTCAACTTTTGGTGCTCAAAACTCTGGAAATATTGCCAGCGGTTTAGCTGGCATCGGAGCATCCAGTTCATACTCTTCTGCAATGAAATCCGGATCTCATGGCATGAGTTCGAGCATCGAATCTTCAGGATCCGTTTTAGGGAGTGGATCTCTCCTGGGCGCCAACAAAGTTGTGAATGCTGCTGAAGCCGAAGCTTCTGCTCTTCATTCTGCGGGTATTTCTGCTTCCTCTCTGGCTGCTCAAAATACTGGACACGTTGCAAGCGGTCTTGCTGGAATCGAAACATCTAAAGTTAGTTCATATTCTTCATCAGTGAAATCTGGATCTCATAGCATGACTTCTGAAGCTTCTGGAGTCGTTCATGGATCAACTGTGGGCGCCACAGACAAGTTGATAGGATCTGCTGGAGCTGGAGCTTCTGGCCTTCATTCTGCAGCTATTTCTGCTCACAACAAGGAATACATTGGCGGCGGTCTAGCTGCAAATAGTGAAAGTTCTGAAAGCATCAAAGCTTCTGGCTCCGTTGTAGGAACTGGATCTCACCTGGTCACAAACAAAGTTGTAGATTCTGCTGATGCCGGAGCTGCTGCTCTTCACTCTGCAGGTCTTTCTGCTGCCTCTTTCAATGCACAAAATACTGGACATGTTGCTGGAGGAACAGCATCCAGTTCGTACTCTTCGTCAGAGAAATCTGCATCTCATAGCATGAATTCTGAGAGCATGAGCATCAAAGGTTCTGAAGTCGTTCATGGAGCAAATGTAGGCTCCGTAATAGGTAGTGGATCACACCTGGTCGCTAACAAAGTGATCAATTCCGCTGAGGCTGCAGCTTCTGCTCTTCACTCTGCAGGTCTTTCTGCTTCAACTTCGGGTGCTCACAGCACAGGATTTGTGGCCAGCGGTCTTGCTGCAACCGCTGGAAATAGTGCATCCAGCTCATACGCTTCATCAATGAAGTCGGGATCTCATGGCATAAGTTCTGGAAGTGTGAGCATCGAAGCTGGATCGTCTGTAGACTCTCTTCTTGGCAATGCTGGAGCTGCGGCTTCGTTTCTACATTCTCCAGGTTCTGCTGCTGCATCTCTCGGTACACTTACAATCGAAAAGACGGTGGGCGGTCATGCTGGCTTGGGAGCCGCTGGAGCTGGTGTATCTGGTTTGAACTCCTGGCATCTAAGCACGAATGGCTTTGGAGCAGGACACGGACTATCAGTTGGCTCTGTTGGGGGTAGCGGAGCACATGAGGCCGCTGCGTCACTTATGCAAGGCATTTCAAGCGCTCTTCTTGGAGCTGGCGCCTCGGCATTGTCGCCTGTTGGTTCAGGAAGCGCATCTCTTAAAGGGCAAGGCGGACACTCACACTCGCTGTCCTTTGGAGGCAGTCACTCGTTTGGGGCTGCAGCAAATAGCGATGCCAGCTCAGGATTTGATTTTTCGGGTACCATTGGAAGCACCATGAACCACGCTGGCGGATTTTTGATCGGTTAGTCTCCGATACTAATCCAAAACTTAAATTTTTGTATTTCTTAGTGTTATTTTAGTTTGGCCTTAAACATAATTAAATACACTTTTATTCAAAACTGCACGGCCTTTACTAAGCTTTACAAAGAAACTGAAACCAATGTAAACTGTACTCTTGGTTATTCACTGCGGAATTGCTGCAGTGTTCCCTTTCGCTGTCTTCTTTGCACTTTACCGTTTGTTGTTGGTCACTGCTTACACCAATGCACGCACCGACTTGTCCACTGCACGTCTCATAGCTGCATTGTTGTTAGTGTTAGAGAGAGAGCGAGTGTTGGGAGAGCGATGATGTTCAAGGACAGATCAAAAGGGAGACGGAAGCGAGGCTTTGACTAGAACGCGAGAGAGCGGTCCGATGGATAGAGAGAGAGCGGCAACGTGCGTACTCAGTTTGATTTACCGATGGCACTGCATTCAATTTGCACCAAAGGTGTAGGTTATTCGTGACATTCTACTGTACTTGCGCTCGTGAAAATAAAGAGACAAGAATTACACAAACAAAATGCATTTCTTTTCCGGTAAGGAAATATTAAACGGATTGTCCGCATCGAGTTGTGTGCTTTTAAGAATCATTGCAAACGTGTGTCGTGTTAGTACCGTCAATATGCACTTGTGTAATAAAGTTTTCCCTATTGTTAGCTTGAATCTGTTTACGATTGAATTTTATATTTTAATCTTTAATGATTGAATGACGTCGACCTTTATGGGTGCAGACGTAACACCTCCGCATTTCATTTAAATATAAATCAATCTAATCTCAGTCGAGTTAAGAGTCAATGCAGTTATGTACATACATATGTACATATTTTATATATATTTCCCAACCCATTTGTGATTATATTGGTACATATCCGTAAAAGATTAGAGTCCACAATTAGATGTACACCAAGTGGCTGGGATACTCTTTTTTTAATGATAAGTATATCATCGATCATTTGGCCTACATTGGCTGGCAACATTCGATGGCTGCCATCATCTCCAGAATGGGATTTTTTACTCTTTAGCGTAGTTTCCAGTATTTCTAGACAATCGACATTATTCAAATGATGATAAATGTGTTGGAACTCGTTATTGTTTTCTCCGAGATTTAATTATTTTAGCTTTTGTTAGCTTGACCCTAGGATCTCTCTGGCTTGGGAACGTGACTGGGACTCCTCACACTCGTAAAAACATATGCACACATGTACATACATATGTAAATGTACATACATCCGTCTGGGTTACTGTTCTTTTTTGCGCGATCTGTGAGATTTGTATTTATTTCGTTATTATTTGTACTTTTTTTTACCTTTTTCCTATGTAGAATCTAATAAAAGCCCAAGCCTTTCCGTGGCACGTCGTTAGTTAGTTGGAGGCAAAGGTTCCGATGAGACTGTTCATAGTGCTGAGTGTTTGTGTGGCTTTAGCTTCGGCCGGATACGGTGGCGGCGGTTACGGTGGCGGTGGATACGGTGGCGGCGGTGGCGGTCACGCATCGGCTTCGTCTTCGGCATCGGCTTCGGCTGGTTCTATAGCGGGCGGCGGAAAATTTGGAGGTGGCCCTGGATCTAGCGGTGGCTTCGGAGGTGGCGGTGGCCCAGGATTTGGCGGTGGAAGTCTTGGCGGTCCATTTGGCGGAGGCGGCGGCCAGCACGGCGGCGGCGGCGGCGGCGGCGGAGGTGGACTTGGTGGAGACTTTGGTGCAGGTGGAGGATCTGGCGCATCTTCAGCGGCTGGTTCTAATGCAGTGGGTGAAGCCGGTGGCCATGGCGGTGGTGGTGGAGGAAACTTATTTGGAGGAGGAGGATCGCTCGGTGGAGGTGGCGGACACGGATCCGGCGGAGGAGGTGCTGGACACGGAGCCGGCGGAGGAGGTGCTGGACACGGATCGAGCGGAGGAGGAGGATTCACAGGAGGTGGTGGACTTGGCGGCGGAATCGGAGGAGGCGGTGGACATGGCAGTGGTGGAGGCGGCGGACCTGGCTTTGGGAGCGGTGGACATGGATCTGGTGCTGCACATGGTGGTGGAGGAGGAGGACCGATCGGAGGAGGAGGTGGTGGACATGGACCGATCGGAGGAGGAGGATTCGGCGGAATTGGAGGAGGCGGTGGACATGGCAGTGGAGGAGGCGGCGGACATGGCAGTGGAGGAGGCGCTGGAAGCGGAGGACATGGCTTTGGAGGCGGCGGCAGTTCTGCTGGATCAGGTGGTGGACTGTTCGGAGGTGGACACGGATCTGGCAAGCCTGGCGGTGGCTTCGGCGGAGGTCACACTGGAGGAGGCCCAGGCTTTGGAGGTGGCGGAATCGGCATTGGACATGGCGCAGGTCTTGGCGGTCCCTTCGCTGGAGGCTTTAGTGGTGGTTATGGCGGCGGCGGCAAAGGAGGCGGATACGGAGGCAGCGGCGGCGGCGGTGGCGGTGGCGGAGGAGGCTTTGGCAAGGGAGGAGCTCACTCAAGCGCTTCTTCGGCAGCTTCGGCGACAGCATCTGCCGGCAGCGGTGGCGGCTACCACGGCTAATAAGCTATAGGTCTACGCACACTTTTCCCTAATTTATAACCAGTTTTACACAAGACTTCAATAAAGATTTCAAACGTCAAGCGACAACTGTCAGAATAATCAGAATCAGGACTTTCCCATCCCTGACTTCTTCCCGCCTGTCAAAAACTATGTATGGAGCGACAATCTTTCATAAGTTTGTGCAAATTCTAAGCGGCACACATTAAAAGTTGTAAAGCAAACTGGGTGAGAGCTGTTAATGTGGGAAGTCATGTCCCAAGTGTCTCGCTGTGGCAGTCACGATTGAAAACATTTCCCCTTTTGGGAAGAAGACTCACAGACTGAGAACTTTCCATCAGAATTAATGGCCTATTAAAGGGCGCCAGATGCCTAAGAAAACCAAAAGACATTGATGCCACTCACGGCCACATAAATCTTTTAAATGGCTTGGACAGACTTCTCTCTCTCTCTCTCTCTCTCTGCCTGAACTTTATGTGTCCCTCGCAAACATTTATCATTAAGAATAGTTTTACTATTGCAAATTGTTGCGCACAATTCTCCAACGGGGGAACGGAGACAGCAAATTGAAATCTTGGGCAAGTTCCTTGGTCTCCGTCTCCGTCTCAGCCTCAACTTGCAGTTTTATTGCCAGCGGAAACTGCAGCAGGAGCAGGAGCAGGAGCAGGAGCAGCAGCTGGTCCTTTCCTTTGCTGCTCGACCGCGCCCGCGAACTCTGTTTGAGTCCAATTTGCACAAGGACGATGAACCCCTGTGGTGCAGTTTTGCAACATTAAAGAGAATGCCAGTCTGGGACGGGGCTGCTGTCTGTCTGTCTGCTGGCGGCTTGCCACGGAGTCACATTTGGTCCGTGCGATGGCAACAGTTGTGGGCCCGGCCCCCCCATTTGCCTTTGTCCAACTTTTGCGAACGAGCCATATTGTGGGACACTTTTGCTGGGCAATAAAATAAATGTAAAAATATTTATCAAGGTGTTCGTATGGGTATTTTTGAGTTTGCCAGCGCCTCAAAGTATGCCCGGCCCATGCCATCAGAGCTGAAAGTAGGCAGCACCGAAATTTGCGCCGAAACTTTAATTAAAATTAAATAATTCACATTGCACATCGCATTTGAGGCACGGAGCATGTTTCGCATCGATATCGCTGCCGGTCGGTCGCAAAAAGGGGTTCGCTTTGTTCATTAGCCCCGGGCCTCGTAATTGAAAAGTTTGCACTGCAAACGACGCTCTCGTAATTCAATTTTCGCATCTGCGAGCGGTTGGTAAAACCCTGCAAAATGGCCAGCAACAATAACGGAACGAGAGCGGGCCGGCAAGCATGCGAAAATCATACAAAGTTGGTGGGGTGCCCGCCGTGATTGTGCGTTTACATAATTAACATGACGTTCATTAGTTGGCATTTTAATATTATTTCTTGTTGTCATTGGCAACGCGTTTTGCCCAGCCCATCGGCTACTGTTCATAAATATTTTTAGTTGAAGTGAATTATTGAAGCAGCGAAGTGCATTTCAATTGAGAACTATTTTGTGTGAGCTGCAATCGCTTTGGTTGACTGCAGTCTAATGTTAATAATTCAATGCCAATAAACAAACCAGTGAAGTAATTACATAGTTTTCATAGAGCCCAGACTTATGTAAACACTCGACATGCCTCAACATTAATTTGGCAACAAAACGATTAGACAACTGACTGAGGCCCGACCGGTTTCATTAACTGATTATGAGCTGGATGCTTTGCATAAACAAATAGGCAAATGTCGATAAACAAATTTATTATGAACAAAATCATGAGCTATCCCAATAGGCAATAGTTTAGGAATATCCATCGAAGATCACTTTCCCTCGATGAGTAAAAAGAGAATCTAAAATGCAAAAAAATCACCGAATTCTTGCTCGTTTCTAATTGCCTTTTTTCGCACATTTTGGCTGGAAAGCCCCTGCGCTGGGAGACGCTAATCTGACCGAATAACACTAGTAAACACAATTTTACCGATCGATTTTCTTTAGGTACAAATTTGTTGTGCAAAGAACTTGAAAAATGTCTCAATCCCCAAACAAAAAGTTCAATTTTTGTGGTAAGTATAATTAGATTCGCAATGACGAAACTGCAACTGGGTTTGCCATATATATTTTATAATTCCCATTTCGCTTCGCATGGGAGTCATTATTATTGTATACTTGAATTGCTAATACAAAATTGGGGATTCTCAACTGAAATGACCAGATTGTGCGTTATCATTAGGTTGTGTGATTTTTTGGTCGATAATGAAACGAGCAAACAATTGACTCTGCCTTCAAGTTCGTAGACTTAAAATAGCCCAGAGAGAGTTCGAGGTTTTCACATTTGCCATGAACAGTTCAGGATTAAATATTTGTATGTTGTACTCTCCATTCTGCCATATTTTGTAAGCATTTGTTCCAAGTAAAATAAATGACTGACAGAAGGTGGCTAAATGCAAAATGACATTTCACATCGTTGATTAATCGTACAACGAAAGTTTCTGAATGGAAACCAACGAGAGATGTATATGGAATATTAATCATTAATCACTTTTATTGCCTGTAAGTTCGTTTGCAACCTTAACAAACAATTTTCTAGAGTTCAAAACTGACACAGTAATATTATTATTTACTCCTCAACTACAAATTGGCAACTGCTGGCGGAAAGTTCGAACGGAGCGGAGCACTCCCTGCGATAGACTGACTCCCTGTAGAAATATTGAACAATTAACACTTGGAGAAATGCTGAAGGAAGTCAGTGGCAGCATCGGTATTTAAAGGCGTCTCTGCCAGCGAGCCACGTGCACGTATTTTTTGGAAACAACGCCATCAAAACCGCTTTCGACGAAACAAACCGAACCGGGGGAATAAACTCTTCAAGATGAACTTGTCAGATGATCGGCCTTAGAAAATATCAAACGGGCGAGCTGTGTGAGGCACTTGTGACCAGTGGGGAACTACGCAGACCAGGAAGCCCTCAAGCATCATTTGAATTAGTAAACAAACAACACAGACAGCGCCTCTTCTATTGCAGACACTCGACCCCGACTCCTACGAGTACGATTACGAGTATGTTTGGGCTGTGGTCCATAATTATGCATGCTCGTATCTGGTAACGGGTTTGGGGATTCACCCGGCCACTGATAATTAGATATAAAAGCAAATGAAAAGAAAACCGGTAGATGATCTGTTCGGGGCGGCCATTTGTCACAAGCCGAGTTCGGGCAGCATTTTGGATAAATACTTTTGGGGCTGTGGTGTGTGACCGTCAGTTCATTTCTTGACGGCTCAGCGCTCGCTCATACATAAAGGCAGAAAAGAACACGCAACTATGAAGACCCTCATTGTGTTGGCAGTTCTGGTGACCATTGCCTCGGCCCTTCCTCAATTCGGAGGCTTTGGAGGCCCAGGATTCGGTGGACCCGGCTTCGGCGGCTTCGGCGGCGGCGGCTATGGCAGACCAGGCTTCGGTGGACCCGGTGGATTTGGTGGCGGTCCCGGCTACGGCGGCTTCGGTGGCGGTCCCGGCTATGGCGGTTTTGGTGGCGGTCCTGGATTTGGAGGCGGACCCGGCTATGGCGGTGGTGGCTTTGGAGGCGGCGGTCGTCGACGTCACGGCGGTCATGGTGGCGGAGGCGGCGGTGGCGGCGGTGGCGGCGGTGCCGCTTCTGCTTCGGCTTCTTCCAGTGCTTCGGCGGCTGGTGGCGGCGGAGCTGCTTCATCATCAGCCTCCTCATCCGCCTCAGCCTCGGGCGGTGGAGGTGGCTTCTATGGATAGGCCGCCTGTCCATTGTCTATGCTTAAGTTAGGGTTAATGTTTGAAGAAAGTCTGAAAAATATAAAATCCAAAAAACCGAAACACAAGAGCTGTCTCCATTCCGGCTCGACGCCAACTACGATGCATAAAACTGCCGTTAATTCATGCATATAAGTGGGGGAAATAATAAAAATAGTTGCACACACATTGGGTGGGCTTTTGGCTGATGATGATGATGATGATGCGGGTGGGGAGGTAGTATGGGTACCAGCAATGCCCTACTTATTAGCAAGCGGAGCACTGGGACTCCCCTGCAATCCACTATTGCAACACAGAAGCAGATAAATGTTTATTGTTTAACTCTCTGCATAGCATTTTGAACAAATAACAATAAGAAAACAAATTCAAAACTCGACTTGGTGAGCTTTTAATTGAATTTGTGCATTTATTGGACAAATTAGAATGTTGAACTTGGCAAAATCAAAGTAAACAAACATATGAATATGTATGTCCAAAGGTTGCGCCTTTTCAGATGTTTTTGAGCAATGAAATAATTCAGCATAAATTATTGCGACCGGCTCATTTATTTATCTGTTTCGGACATAATGGTGAAATGAAGTTGAAGTCTTCGATAGAGATGCCTAGATTCAACTACACAGAAAGAAAATGAGTTCAATAAGAAATATTTAAATATAAAATATTAAATATAAATATATCTTCGGCTGCAAGTCGAAGGACTGTGAATAAATATAAATAAAAATATAAAAATTCGCTCGCTAAACACCAGAATCTGCTGTAAAGTTTACTATAGCCAGAGGACAATCAGGTCCCAAATGAAATTTAAAATCATTGATTTAATCATCATGTTATACTAACGGCAGTGCAGCTCTTTTTGCCACCACCAAATTCTGGTCCGATTTGTTAGACTTTTCTTGTTCAACTTTGTGGAGATCGTTCCCACTCGGAAGTGCACGTCAGCATCAGCAAAAAGGAATCCCAAAACAGAAACAAGCAAAAACGAAAAACATTCAGAAGAACCGGTTACAGTGGGGGGATCGACTGTGTAGGGTACAATCATCGTACGCCCCGAACTTGCTAATGAGCCAAGCCATAAATATTGTTAATTTGCTGGGGCATCGATTCGGTTCGCTTCTCTGGTTCAGCAGATGGCTTTCCCGGTTTATCTATGGCTCAGAGAATGTATAAAAGGCGATCCCCGGCGGGGTAGTAGTTAAGTTTGCGAAGCTCTCTCGAGGGAACACAAGCAAAGTCATGAAATTGTTTATCGCGCTCTCCGTTCTGGTGGCCGTGGCCTCGGCCCTGCCACAGTTTGGCGGCGGCAATGCCAATGCCAATGCCAATGCCAACGCCAACGCCCAGGCTCAAGGATTTGGAGGCGGCGGCTTCGGCGGACGTCCTGGAGGCGGCTTCGGAGGCGGCGGTTTCGGCGGTCGTCCTGGCGGCGGCTTTGGAGGAGGCCCTGGCTTTGGAGGCGGTCCCGGTGGTGGTTTCGGCGGTGGCCCTGGATTCGGAGGTGGTCCTGGATTCGGCGGCGGCGGCTTCGGTGGACGTCCCGGCGGTGGCTTCGGAGGCGGCGGCTTCGGTGGACGTCCCGGCGGTGGCTTCGGAGGCGGTGGCGGTGGCAGTAGTTCCGCATCCGCATCGTCCTCGGCTTCTGCTGCCGGTGGTGGTGGTCGTGGCGGCGGCGGCTCCGCATCCGCATCTTCCTCTGCCACTGCCGGAGCCGGCGGACGCGGTCGCGGTTAAGCCGTTCCATAAGATATTCTGAAATAATTGCTAAGAAATGACTGTGAATAAAACATAACATAGAAAACTAAATTGACTTGATTGAAAGGGGAAGGGGGAGCATTATCAGCCTTATCAGCAATCAAAATGATTTCCATAAATGATACAAAAATTGAACTTGGAGCTTTAAAGCTCAATATACTGGTTCAGCCTGGTCTCAGCATAAAACCAGGAGGAACGTTGTGAGACGCTTTCCTTCTTGTCTCAACTTTTATACCCGTTACGCAGGCAGTACATAAATACATATGTACATATGTATGGGATACATTGTACATTTTTATGTATATTTCTACATCTGTCATAGTAGATGTATATCTTTTAGCACTTTTCACATTCAATATATCTCATTTAATCTTCGAGTACCTGGTATACAATATAATAATTTGCATTTTAAATTAGACGGAAGACTTTGACGTATGAATACGTTAATATGTATGTATGTGTGGACCTTTGCCAAAGAGTTATGCTAAGTTGGTAGGGGCCTGTTCGGCAGTCAGGAAATTACAGCGAGCTAAATATTATAATATTTATACACTTTTATTGCCTGAAATTAATTCACTTTGGGTTCAGAGCGTTAGCGCCATTTCTCTAAAGCGAAACAAATAATTTGTAGCTGAATTTTAAATTAACATAAAAGACCAGACTGTGAGGGAAATCGTTTAGAAGCGTAAAAGGTGCGTTACAAAACTATACAACTTTACGTTGGGCAGTGTACAAAATTGGTTAATAAACAGCCTGCGATATAAGTTTCTTATAGAATCATTAGAGTGTTTTGTGGATGTCATTTTTCTGCCTAAATATTCGTTTGCTTGTGCACGATAATGTTTTAGGTATTAGCTGGCAAAAGTACCCGCAGCAATGATCATTAGCCCTCTCCTTATGGCTCTCCATTTAGTGCCAAAAAAAAAAAGAAACACAAATATTAATAATCTGTTAAATATTGATAGACGTGAACCGGTTTCATTGGCAGCCAGACACGCGTGGGTCCGCAGCATTCGCAAACTTTCCTCTTAGTGCTTCGGCTGGTTGCATTTGATCAAAATTCAGACATGTCCACTACCCATTTTACCGGCCCCGACTAGATCGCTGCTCTCTATGTTGTTTGTTGTTTTTGGCCATCAGTTTTGTTTGCATGCTAATTCGCTCCCGACTTCGTTGGCTGGGCCAGATGCTTGGCGTCTAGAGAGCTATATAAGCCGGGCCCTGCGGCAATGTTGGCTAAGTTTCTTGACTAACTCCGGACACGCAAAGCATCATGAAGGTCTTCGTCGCTCTCGCCATTATTCTCTCCGTGGCATCGGCTGCCCCACAGTTCGGTGGTGCCGACGCCAACGCCAGTGCCAGCGCTGCGGCTCAAGGGCAGGGCGGCAACGGCGGTGGATTCGGAGGACTTGGCGGACGTCCTGGTGCTCAATTTGGAGCTGGAGGCTTCGGTCGTCCCAACCAGGGTGGAAACGTAGGCTTCGGCGGCCCCAACCGAGGTGGAAACGGTGGCTTCGGTGGTCCAGGAGGCTTTGGCGGTCCAGGAGGCTTCGGTCGTCCAGCAGGTGGCTTCGGTGGCGGCAATGCCGATGCTAACGCCAATGCAGTCGCAAATGCCGAGGGAAATGGATTTGGAGGAGGCAATGCCAACGCCAACGCCAATGCCAATGCCAGTGCCAACACCCGCGGTGGCGGCAACGCCAGTGCCAGTGCCAGCGCCGTGGCCAACGCTGTTGGCAAGTAATCCATTAAGACGATCTGAATTTCCCAAGTGATTTTGTTTTTTAATATTTACAAATAATTACAAATATTTAAAAAGAAAACAACTGAAAACAATGCCTCTAGACTTTTCGGTGCAAAGATCAGGGATTGACTTTAAGGAAGGAATGGAAAGGGAAAGGGAAAGGGACTTCGATTTCGAAATATTATTTTTCCAAATTTTCTGCCACTCGTTGCTCAAGAAGAAAACATTATTTTTCGATCTTGTACCCTCGATTATATTGCAAAGAGGATAATTATGCACAAAGGACTTGATGATAATCCTCAAAGGAAGGATCGAATCACTTTATTATAACATCAATATAGGTGGTTGATTGGTCAAACTTCAAAGGTTCCTGGCCAAAAAGGAAGCTGACCAGTTTAAAATTGATTAGAGGAAAGTCATTTGTGTGAGACCAAATTGTGTGATTTTGAAAAACTGCAACTAAAAGAGTAATAAAAAGTTATTTGCATAATTAATTCGTTTCTAGGTCCAGTAAATCTCTGTACCACTGAAGGATTACACTCGAAAGGATTTATTTGTAGTTGTATTTGCTGTATTCACTCTCTAGCTAATTAATTTGTTTCTTTTTTTAACCGGTACCCATTTGAATAACTAAAATCTATGTTATCTAGATCGTTCATTGTGTATTTTTATTACATTTCTCTTTTGGTGTTTATTGGGTTTGCGGAGATTTGAGTATGACGCAGGTACACTGAGAAAAATAGCTACTAAAATTTCACCATAAATGGTTGCTTCCAGATAACTTGTTTAACTCTCCATAATCCGTAGACATCCCGTTCCACATGATTTCAGGGACACAACACAAGCCAAGCCTTTGCCATGTTTTAGTCGATGATGTTTGTGTTTCGCCTGGCCAAATATGAATTATGCAAATGAGTTGATCAAATCAGAGTCATAAATGAAGTAGCTCTGATAACACGTTTCTTCCCGAGACGGCTACCGCAGAAATTATGCGAATATTAACACACACCTGTCCAATCACATGTTGCTGGAGCTCTGCATATTTTTAGGCGATTTCTAATGTTCCCAAAGTGGTCAGGTTTTGGGCAAAAACAAATCAAAACAAACAGAGTTTCGTTGCCGAAAAAAGTGCTTTTTATTCAAAGATTTTCTCGTTTTGAGTTAGCTTCAGATCCAGATCAATAGTGGCGACCGCGTCCACCACCTCCGGCAGAAGCGTTGGCATTCGCATTAGCGACGGCAGAAGATGGTCCATGTCCTGAACCAAGAGCCTCAGCATTGGCATTTGCAGTAGCGCTGGCACTGCCACCACCACCGCCTCCACGTCCACCTTGTCCAAAGCCGCCGCCGCCATGAACAACTGGGCCAAAGCCAGGACCACCACGGCCAGGTGCTGCCTGAACGGCGACAAGAGCGAGGAGCAGAAAAGCGCACAGAGCAAAGAACTTCATCGTTGTAGCTTGCAATGATTTCTGAGAGATTCCCGGCCACTTTTATACAATTCCTGCAACCGTACAACTTGATAAATAATAATTAATAAAGACCTGTTTTTTTTTTAAAGAACTTCGCTTGTTTTTTTAATGTAGATCAGAATTGGTTCGTGTTTGAATATTAGATGCACATATCTGAGGATGTTTATGTGTACATTGTACATACATATATTTTGGAGTATTTCCCATCTAAAACCATAGTTCATGAAGCATTTTTGGAGCCCCATAAGTTTGAGGAAAGTTCTCGAACAAACTCAACGGTGGTAAAGCCTTTTAGCTGTGCACTTCCGTCAGATAACTATTTTGTAATGCCTCAAACTCCTAAATAATTCTTCAATTTGTCTCTAATTTTATTCACAGCTGTTCCTTCTGCTTCTTAGAACTCTCTCAAGCATCTGGCTCCAGTAAAAACAAACAGATGTTGGTGATAATGTTCTATCAGGTGTTTCGTGTTTTCTTAAACAAAATATGAATTAATTAAGCTTGCTAATCGAATCAAAGTCATAAATTTAACACAAAAACTGGTTTGTGACCGACTACTGGATAACTCCGGATAGCAGAAAAAAAGCTATTTGGATGGCGTGGCTTCGTGGTGTATATTTTGTAGAGCTGAACAGAATCTATGGATGTTTCCTAAAAATCTTTTAGCTATACAAAATCTATTCATGTTCAAAATGTAGCTTCCGCACAGAAATGTTTTTTATTCAAATGTTAATGTCCGTGGAGGCCCGTCAAGGGACGTGCCCATTTTTGCAGTTGCTTCGTATCCGGATGTCGTTCCAGGTCGATCCGTGAAGGCTCTCTCTTGAGTTAGCCGCGTTTGTTGCCGCCACGGCCAGCGGCACCGCCCTGGGAAGTGGCAACAGCATTGGCATTGGCTGTGGCCGAGGCGGGTCCATTTCCTGAGCTCAGCGCCTCAGCATTGGCATTGGCAGTGGCCGTGGCACCGCCACTAGCACCACCAGCACCACCGGCTGGTCCACCACGGCCAGGTGCTGCCTGGACGGCGACAAAAGCGAGGAGCAGGAATGCGAACAGAGCAAAGAACTTCATCGTTGGAGCTTGCGATGTTCTCTGGCTGGAGCGCACTCCCTTATATACCCAAAGCCTGGGCTAGACTACTTTTTCTGAAGATGTGTTCATTTATTTTGTTTATTTTTCAAGCTAATGAGTTCCAGGGCTATAATTCATGTGTTAGTGGCTCCGTTTAGCACATATATTAGGCATAGGAACGTGTGAGACGTGTGGTTGCGGGTTGGCTGCTTGAATAGATTCATTCGGTCCAACATTAAAGCTAAATAATTACATACAAATGTGGGAATGTGTGAACAAAGTTTTAGTTCAGCAACATCCTGATGTTAGATTTTAATTTGTTTTGCACAGTTCCAGGGTATAGTTTTAGGCGCTGTTCAAAAATTGATTCCCCAAGGTATGCTTTGCGGCATTCACGTGGAAATATTTATGAATATGAATATAACAAAGGTAAACAATTTGCCAGCATGGACCATAGTTTTACTTAAGTGAAAAAAGAATGTACAATTAAAATGAAAATGATTTTAGTTTAATCAAACTCCATACACAAAAATGCATCTATTCCTCTTATTTTTCACCAATCAATGTACATTGCAGTGCCCAAGCTTAAGAAAATAACCAGAATTGCCAAAAAACCTTCGATACATACATACATATTTACATATGTACATATGTACGTACATACATTTCTATATTCGACCCGCAGCTACATGCAGTTTAACGCCTGCTCAAGTTCAAATGGAAATTAACGTGTTGTGTTTATTTTATTACGGATTGCTTTCAAAGTTGAACGGCGAACGTGAGAGTCATTGGTAAACCCCCAAAGAGCCCTAATAATTCGACGAATCGATGAATGAATAACCAGTAAAGCGAGCGCCGCCGATCAGCTCAGCTGCCGGAACATGAAAGCTCCCAAATGTATGACGACAACTTTTAAGACGATTGCCGGTTTCCGAACGCAGGTGGGCAGCATTCAGCTTGTGGGTTTGCCAGCTGTGTTGGTCTCTTTGGTTACATGGGTTCGCTGATTTAACAATCTATAGAATTATTCAAATACGCGTACAAGAGGTTGCCAGCGAAGAGTGCAAGGCGTATAAGGGAAACTGAACGGAACTGTTCTCAGACAGCTTTCTTCTCAATTCTCAAATGTGGACAATTAAAATGTAAATGAAATGCGTTATGGATATTGTCGCACCTCTTTTTTGTGTGCAAGCCCCGAACTCATTTCATTATTATGTCATACAGGCAGGGATACAAGGCTAAAGTTGATTGGTGAATCAACAATGGGTTAAACGCAGACTTAGTTTTTGCTTTGTTCAATATCCAACGCAAAACTCGAATGGAATTTATAGTTTTATTTATAGTTTATACAATCGTTCATCTCTTCAGCATTTCTCTTTTATCCGTACACAATATTTTGCACAATATTTGTTATTCGCGGTTATTTGTTTGCCTTCCACGGTGCGGATTTGTCTCTCGATTTATTTAGTTTTTGGTGTATCACGCTGTGCGGTCTGCTGGGTGATATTTAAATCTTGTTTTAATATTTAACTCGTTTAGAATATGAAATATGTCTAAAAGCAATCGAGTATCAATCGCTCATTCTTCTCCTCCTCCCCGTTATGGCAAGCTGGCCTTGACAAGGCCACATTTTTGGTTGTAGAGCTTCAAGATCGATGCGTACGCACCACCGAAGAGTAACCGTAAAGCACCTCCACGCCGTCGGAATTGAAGATGCGCTCGACACGAGGCGCCCGCGTCTGTATGGGACGTGGCGCGGGAGTTGAGGAAACAACAACATTGGTGGTGGTAATTGTTGTCTCTGGGATAACGGTTGTGCTTGCGGCGAATGTTGTTGTACTCTCTGGCGTGCTCGTCGTGATGGGAGAGCTCGTCGGGATGGGAGAGCTCGTCGGGATGGGAGAGCTCGTCGGGATGGGAGAGCTCGTCGTGATGGGAGCGCTCGTCGGGATGGGCGTGGTGCTTGGCACTTGCGTGGGGGGGATGGTGGTGGTTTCTGGAGCTGGCGTTGTTGTTTCTGCGCTGCTCGGAATGCTCGGTACGTTTGTTGTCCGGATCTCTGTCGCTGTCTCTGTCGCTGTCTCTGGAACTTGAGTGGTGATCGGTAGGCTGCTGCTGGTCTCCATGACATTGGCGGCTGTGGTCTCTCGCTGAGCTTCTAGAACAATGGCCCGTTTGGTGGTAAGGAGTGGAGGTTCAGCGCTTGTGGTGGTTATTGGAGCATTCGTTGTGGTCTCTATAGTCTCAGTGGTTGTCACCAGCTGGGCTTGGGTGAATGTAGAAAGCGGTGTGGAACTCAGCTCTGTTTTCGGTAAGGGAAAATAAAAAAAGTTACTTTAGTTTAAATAAATCAAATGATAATCTAATATTTTACCTGTTGTTTCCTGTATTGCTTCCACTGTGCTGGTTTCCTGCTCCTCCTGCAGTGTGGTTTCCAGTGTGGTTTGCTCGTTGGCGATTGCTTCGGTGGTGGCCAACCCAAGGAGGCCAGCCTCAGTGCGGGACTCTTCTACTTCTGGAAGTATTCTGGGTGTCGCCACCAACTGGACTTCGTCTGCAATTATGAGTGGCAACATTGTGGCTCCAATTTTAGCTTCAAATTGATCTTCTTCGCTATTGAGGACCAAATTCTCTTCCACCAAATTTGCTGTTCCAGTGGTTCCAGGCTTGCCTTGGAAGAAGCTATTCAAGTTCTTGCCCTTGGTCGGTTCTGCGGTTGTTGTCCCCAAAGTTGTGGCACTTATCGGTTTCTTGGTTTCTGCGATCCTTGGCCTTTCCGTTGTTATCTCGCCAACTTCGCTGGTCCCTGGCTGTGCGGTCTGCGCTCGTTCTGCCTCTAATTGAAGTACAACGGACTCGGGCAAGGGTTCCTCCGTAGTTCCAAACGGACTCTCCGTGGCCTCCGAGAATACCTCTCCCCGCGCATCGGTGGTTAGTATGAGGTCGGTGACGAAATCAATCGTAAATGTGCCCGACTCAACGGGCGCTAGCGAGGACGACTCCTCCTCGTCGGTGGGTGGAGGCACAGTGGTTACAGTTTCTTCTGCATCAGCTGGAGAATCCTGTGCTGGGGCTGCCTGCGCGGCTGCTAACAGCAGCAGCAGCAGAGCAATCAGCGGCGTGTGCGACATTTTCAATTCGATCGATAAACTGAATGTCCGGAATGCGAGGCGACTGGCAATGAATCGCCTCAAAAACGTTCACTTTGTCGCTTTGTCCAAACTTGCTCCTCGCTCAAAGCTCTCTCTTTGTCTCCCTCTCTGTCTCTCTCTCTCTGAATATCACTCTCTCGGAACTGGTTCACTTGGGTCCATTGGCTTCCGCTGTTCCACGCTGCTGCTGTGTTGTGTTGTGTTGTGTTGTGACTAGTGTTGTTTGCGGCGAGGAACTAAACCGCTTGCAGCTTCGACCGCAGCTTATAAGGCGACAAGCGAAAGCGCCCATTTGAAAACTGTTCCCGGTCTTCGCTCTGCGACTGAGCATTTGGTTTCTCAGCTGCTTTTGGCAACTGTTTTTCATTCGCGACTCTGTCTCTCTTGACGTGGAGTGCAGCTGCGTGTGGTAAGCTGAGGCGCTGGGCGCACTTGGCCCAGAAAACATCTTTTAAATGGCACTTCCCCCTCTCCAGTTCAATTGAAATTTCACTTTCAACGCGGCTCACCTGTGCTCACCTCTGATCCGAGCATCGATCGTTGTCTTCGACATTGTGTGGCCGTTTCTGTGGCCAAACCGGCTTTCTGGTATGCCAATTAGTTCGTTACAACTCGTCGGCCTCTCATAATTCGCTCGGTTATTCAACTAATTTTTAGTATTTAAATGCTGTGAGAAGGTCTCTGAGGTGGGTCGCTCATTCATTCTATCAGAACCAGCAAGAGCCTTTCTGTTTGTAGGAACATTTTGATTGCGGGCGTCACAACTTGTATACCCGTTACTCAGTCTGTATAAACTTGTGCTCAGGTCAGCCGTCTCCCCGTAGATTTTAATAAACAATGTCTTAAACGACGGTGAATTGTTGCACCTATACACCAAAAAATATGGGACAATGGTTATAATTTTTTTTCGATTTTTCCTAAGTTTTCAAAGTCGAAATTTCATAAAATATAGAGCACCAAAATTATACATTTTACATTTGCAAGCCTCATATCGCACAGACGGTAAGCTAAAACCAGATACGCGTTTGATAACAATATTTAGCTGCATCAAAAGGCTTTTCAGAATGATCAAGTTCTTTACAATCAGTCGTAAGATAGTTGAGTTATGCCAAAAAACAAAACGCCACCTCGGAAAAAAGCACAAAGAAATTGAAACACATTTAATTTCAAAGGTCATCTGCTTCCTCAACTTTCGCTGATCTGATAACTATAAACTGCATGACTGTACTCAGAAACTTTGACTCCGCCAATTGATTCATGACAGCATCGAGCTAAAGCCATTCCACATCCCATTACCAGGAAGAACTTTCATAATTAGCTCTTATCGAGCCAGAAAACTGACCACAAAACTGCCTCATCCCGCGGCAAAGTTGAACAACAACAGGAATAAAGATAGTTTTGTGTCAACTCGACAGAAACGTCTAGTGGCCCAATAGAATGATAACGAGTGGCAATAACAATGAACTGGGGGAACTATTGACACACATTTTGGTACATTTGAGCT